>NW_027397078.1:7703932-8084830 GCF_003265705.2 Callorhinus ursinus | reverse complement strand
AGAGAGAGCACATGGGGGGGAGGGTCAGAGGGAGAAGCAGACTCCCTCTGACCCTCTTCCCTCTCGTGCTTTGAGAGAGAATGAGAGAGAGAGAGCACATGGGGGGGAGGGTCAGAGGGAGAAGCAGACTCCCTGCCGAGCGGGAAGCCCGATGCGGGACTCGGTCCCGGGACTCCAGGAGCATGACCTGAGCCGAAGGCAGTCGCTTAACCGACTGAGCCACCCAGGCACCCTAAACAAATAAAATCTTAAAAAAAAAAAAAAGAATTGTAGCTCGTCCCAAAGTCCGCCCCCTCCCGCCCACCGGCATGCCCCAATTTTCTGCGTAATTTGAGGAGAAATGAGCATGTCTGAATAAAAACCATTCGTAATTAACAAACATCTGCATAAAGGCGTTTCTGGTTTTACAGAATGGACATGTTAGGGATTCCAGAAAGTTGTGAGTAACTGAAACCCTCTTTCTAATTTCTCTAGGATTAGCCTGAGGTGATTCTCTTTATAAAGGAAATAACATCTGTTGCAAATCTCTGTTTTTGTCCAGCTGAAACAGACAGTCACTTAGGCAGTTGGCTTCCTGGGAGCCTAATGTGTGAAGAACATTGTACTTGGAGCTGTGGGAGGGACGGGTTCTAGTCTTGGGCCTCAGTCCTGTCCCTCGGGGCTTTATTGAGGAGTGTGGCAGGGTCCCCGACAGGCTGGGTCTACTACTGTCCCTCCTTCCTGCTGGGGGGGGGGGCCCGTTGCTGTCACAGCTGTTCCCACTATCTCCTCAGCCTTTGGATACCAGCAGCTGGAAGGGCACAACTGAGGGAAAGCAGATCAGTGTGGAAAATGACCCCAGAGGTCACCAGCCCACATAGTAGTGTCCCTGAACTGGCCAGCAATGTTAACTGGCAGTTTCCGTTTCTTTCTTTTTTAAAGATTTTATTTATTTATTTTGAGAGAGAGCAAGAAAGCACAAGCAGGGGGAGCGGCAGAGGGAGAGGGAGAAGCAGGTTTCCCACCGAGCAGGGAGCCCGACGCAGGGCTCGATCCCAGGACCCTGAGATCATGATCTGAGCCGAAGGCAAGCTAACTGACTGAGCCACCCAGGCGCCCCGGCAGTTTCTGTTTAAACTGAAAATTGTTCCTCCAGGGAAATTCCTGCCCTTCTCTGGTTTATAGTAAGGCTAAAGGTTTTGACTGATAGAGATAGCATGGCATGGACACAAGCAACTTGGTCCTGAACCAACACAGAATGTTCCTTAAATTCCCCATCAAGTTTGCTTTTCAATACCTTAATGTAATGCAACCAACCCCAAGTTCATGATATAACTCCATGGAAGAAAGAAGCAAATGAGCAGGAGTCAGATACAAATGGGACGTGTCCGCAAAATGCCATTTTAAAGTTTGTGGTCTGGAGCTTGGAATGCTTTTTCCCAAAGAAAACCAGAGCAGTGTTTAAAGTGGTCGTTAGACTCCTAGGCTAGACCTCAAAATTCTATATAATTCATACTATGGCTGAAATACCCGTCTCTTGTCATTAAAAATTAGTAGGAAACAAAATGTGATTTTGCAATAATATTTTAAAAACACAAAGGGGGGCGCCTGGGTGGCTCAGCTGGTTAAGCATCTGCCGCCTTCGGCTTAGGTCATGGTCTCAGGGTCCTGGGATTGAGCCCTGCTTTGGGCTCCCTGCTCAGCAGGGAGTCTGCTTCTCCCTTTCCCTCTGCTCCACCCCCTGTCCTCTCTCTTGCTCTCTCAAATAAATAAATAAATCTTTTTTAAAAATTAAAAACATGGGGCGCCTGGGTGGCTCAGTCGCTAAGTGTCTGCCTTCGGCTCAGGTCATGATCCTGGAGTCCTGGGATTGAGTCCCGCATTGGGCTCCCTGCTCAGCGGGGAGTCTGCTTCTCTCTCTGACCCTCCCCCCTCTCATGCTCTCTCTATCTCATTCTCTCTCTCAAATAAATAAATAAATAAATAAAATCTTTAAAAAAATTAAAAACATGAAGGAAAAACCATTTCAGAACAGAAAATAAGACATGTTTTGTTCATCTGAAGCACTAGTGCTTAAAAAAAACCAGACTTACTAGATACTAGGGAAGAAGGAGTTCACTTCGGGGAAGATTTTAACAGGTGCTTCTGGGAACTCTCAAAGGGCTTCGAACTTGAAGGCACAGGTTCTTTTTCCCTAATTTTACTTCACAACCGATGGCTCTTCTTCTTTCTTTTTTTTTTAATACAATCATAGCACTAAAACCACTCTGGTTTAACATCAGCTGAGCTCATTGCCAAAGATGGCCTCCCCAGTGCACTGGTATTCATGCTCTTGGATCCTGGCTGACCCTGAGACTTGCTTTTTGGCTGATAGAAAACGGTGGAATGACACTGTGTGACTCCCGAGGCTAGATCCTAATAAGTCTTGTAGCTACTACCTGGGGCTCCTGGAACATGAGCTCTGGGGAAAGCTAGACGCAACGCTAGCTTCGAGAAGCCCTTGTACTCAGAGACGGCTACTGTGTCATAAGGAAGCCCACAGCTGCTTTCCAGCCACTCTAGCCCAGGTGCAGACATGTGAGTGAAGAGGATTCAGGTAAGTGCAGCCTTAGCCACCATCTGACTGCAACCAAACTCAGAACCTCAAGGAAGAACTGTATATCCGAGTCTGTTATCCCCCAGAACTGTGAGGAATAATAAATATGTGGTTGGGTTTGTTTTTTTTTTTTAAAGGTTTTATTTAATTTATTTATTTTGAGAGAGAGGGAGAGCGAGAGTGAGAGAGCGCAAGCTTCAGCAGGGGAAGGGGCAGAGGGAGAGAGACAAAGAATCTCCAGCAGGCTACACGCCCAGCGCGGAGCCCAATGTGGGGCTCAGTCTCACAACTCTGAGATCGTGCCCTGAGCCGAAATCAAGAGTTGGATGCTTAACCGACTGAGCCATGCAGGCGCCCAATAAATACATGGTTGTTTTAAGCCATGTATTTATTGGGCATCTGGGTGGGTCAAGTTTTGGGGTATCTTTTACATAGCAGTAGATAACAGGAAACTGGATTAAGCCCAAAACTTGCTGGACTACAAGGCACACCCACATTTTAGTTCCAAACTACCATCTACTCCCATGAGGATGTGTTGACCCATCCTTCAACATGCTTAGCACAAGGGGACATCCAGGATCTCCCAGCATGTCAACTATACTTCAATAATAATAATAATAATAATAATAATAATAATAATAGGGATGCCTGGGTGGCTCAGTTGGTTAAGCATCTGCCTCCGGCTCAGGTCATGATCCCAGGGTCCTGGGATCGAGTCCTGCATCAGGCACCTTGCTCAGCAGGGAAACTGCTTCTCCCTCTGCCTCCCACTCTCCCTGCTTATGCGCTCTCCCTCTCTCTCTCTCTCTGACAAATAAAATCTTAAAATAATCGAAAAAAACCTTAAAAAATAATAGTAATTTCCCAGCATGCTCAGCTTTTATTTTTTTTTATTTTTTATTTTTTTAAAGATTTTATTTATTTAATTGACAGAGAGAGAGAGAGAGAGACAGCGAGAGAGGGGACACAAGCAGGCGGAGTGGGAGAGGGAGAAGCAGGCTTCCCGCCGAGCAGGGAGCCCGATGCGGGGCTCGATCCCAGGACCCTGGGATCATGACCTGAGCCGAAGGCAGTCGCTTAACAACTGAGCCACCCAGGCGCCCCCATGCTCAGCTTTTAGACCTCGATTCATTTCTTCCTCAGTCTCACTCGTGGGCCCTTTGCTAGGCTAGAAGTCTAGTGACTACAGTTAAGGAAAAGAAATTAACCTCTTGAGGGGCGCCTGGGTGGCTCAGTTGGTTAAGCGGTTGCCTTTGGCTCGGGTCATGATCCCAGGGTCCTGGGATGGAGCCCCGCATTGGGCTCCCTGCTCGGCGGGAGGCCTGCTTCTCCCTCTCCCACTCCCCCTGCTTGTGTTCCCTCTCTCGCTGTCTCTCTGTCAATTAAATAAATAAATAAAATCTTTAAAAAAAAAAAGAAATCAACCTCTTGAATGAATAAAGGTAACATTAACTCTCTGTGGCATTCCGGTGGGGCGGCCTTGGTGGAACTCCAGAAGTATCTCTGGGCCAGTGTCCCACAGCTTACTGGAAAAGCAGGTTCCTATCTCTACAATTTCACTGCTATGAGTTGAAATCTCTTACAGGTTTCTTTACGATCTCGAAGAATTGGGTCCTTCTGGAGACACAGAACAGTGCAGGTGTTTTTCAGAGACTGGCTTAGGGAATTATGTAAAGGAAGACCATCTGGGCACACTGCTTGAGATTCCTTGCGCTATTGAAATGACTTTAAGAGAGCACTCACTTTCTTGGTGAGTTTTCCCTGGGTTGTTGTTTATGATGAGGCTGGTAGACTCACCGTTGAACAGTCACACAAATTAAGGCAATCAGGACAACAGAGTCATCGAGCTGGCTTTGAGATCCCAGTTTCACCAATTCCTTCCCTTCAGAAGAACAAACATGTGGTCACGTTAGAGGAGCTGATACGACACAGAGAACTGGTTCGAGGGGTCAGTGCCCCCTACAAGGTAGATAATCAACCTTGGGAGTTGCTTTCCTCCTCCTACCTGGAATGCTGTCTTGAAACAGATGGCCCTCACAAATGTCTGCCCGGTGAATGAATCTATGACTTCGAAGTCCTGAAACTGAGTAGCTTGGAGTCAGGTAACTCGCAGGGATACTATAAATAGCCAGACCGAAAACAGCTCCATTCATGCTGTAATTGAGTTACACCCTAGCTAACTATACAGGGTATTCGTCCAGGCTGGAAACAGGCAAAAATATAGAATGTTTTTCATTCTATACGAATGAAAAAGATGTCAAGGACATCTTCGGGGGGAGGGGAAAAAAGGTACCTATGTTTCCAGACTTCATGGACACCGTGTACATTAACATCAAACATTTGTGATCTCTTACCAGTTTGATCCCCGAGGATGCAACAAACTTTTTTTGGTTTGGAAGGCTTTGGTCGGAACCCTGTGTGGCACAAACCCTATTGTCGGCACTGCCAAGGGGCCTCACACAGAGGAGGGGACTCAGAAGTGACAAAGGTGCCTGTGAGCTGGGCTGTGGCAGTTGGTCTCTCTTGGGCTCCTGAAGGGCATCAAGAAGACATAAGCAGGCAGCCAGAGAAGGCTGGAGACAGCAGCAGTGGTTTACCTCCCCCGTCCTTCCCCAGCAGTGCCGGGCTGGAGGACCAATGGTTGGTCCCTTGGAAGCAGTAATGGTGACAGTGACGGCGGGGAATGCAGGAGCAGAACAAGAAGAGGGGCCTGATCCCATTTCCAGAGCCACCAACTCTCGGGTCTTTCTTCAGAAACATTTCTGCTAAGGGCGCTTGCCTTTCTTTTCTCTTTGCTTTCCCAGCCAACTGGGGTTGGGTCCCCTCAAACTGGAGGACGTAGGAGAAATGTTCTTACTGTATGTATATTGAAACCTTACACTCCTGTGTGGTGACATTAGGAGGCAGGGCCTCTGGAAGGTGAGTAGGTTTATAAAAGAGACCCCAGAGAGGTCCCTAGCCCTCTGTGAGGACACGGCAATATAATCATCTAGGAACCAGGAAGCGAGACCTCACCAGACACCAAATCTGCCAGAGCCTTGAGCTGGCACAGCCAGCCTCCAGCACCATGAGAAATACATTCATGTTGTTCATAAGCCACCCATCTGTGGTATTTCCTCAGAGCAGCCCGAATGGACGAAGACGGTTTTCCAGTTGTCCCTGTGATGAGGTCAAGATACAATACAAGGATGTTGTGACGGTTAATTAACTACCAAGTAAAGAGCCCTGCCTGCTATTAAAGTTAGGTTAATTGAAAAGCATAATTATCCAATAAGCCTTTGGGGGAAAGGACAAAAGGAAACTTTAGCATGTACATTGCTGACTAGTTTACATTTCTGGACACTCCATTAAATCTTCCAGGATCCTCCAAAAATACTTCACTCAACATTCGTCAGAAGAATTTACCAAAGAAGAAGGCGGTGAGGATTATGATAACCAGGAGGAAAGGAAGTGATACTGGGCCTTTAAACGAAATCTCCTCCTGCTGTTAGCACCACAAAACAATAACAAAAGAATTGCGACTTTAAAGGCACCTTTGAAGGCTCTGGATATATTTTAATTGCCTCAAGTTCTCACAAATCAGGATGTAAGAAGCAGGTGTTTAAAAGAGAGGGCTCACATAAAGAAAAAACGCTGCAAGTCAGAAGTGCTGACTGGTTTCTGTTTTTAAAAAAAAACTTCTAATTTTGAAATATTATAGATTCACAGGAGTTGCATAACTATAGTACAAAATGAAAGTGGGGAAGTGTGTAATCCACAGACGTCATTCGGATTTCACCAGTTTTGCAAGCACGCAGTTGTGTGTGTCTCTGTGTGTAGCTCCATGCAATGCTATCACATACGTAGTTTGGTGTAACCACCAAGACACTGCGCTCTCCCATCTCCACAATGCGCCTTCGGATTAACCCTTTATAGCCATACCCACTCCCTTCCCCGCCCCCCCCCCCCCACCGCCCGTGGCAATACTACGCTGTTCTCACCTCCAGAATTATGTTATTTTGTGAATGTCATACAAACGAGACCATGTAGTATATAAACTTTGAGATTGGCTTTTTAAAAAAAATTTTTTTTTAAAGATTTTATTTATTTACTTTAGAGAGAGAGTATGCACAAGGAGGGGGAGGGGCAGGGGGCAGGGAGAGGGCAAGAATCTCACACAGACTACCCACTGTAGAGCCTGACACAGGGCTCGATCTCCCAACCCTGAGATCTGGCTCATGACCTGAGCCAAAATCAAGAGTTGGACTCTCTCTTTTTTTTTTTTTTTTAAGATTTTATTTATTTGACAGAGAGAGACACAGTGAGAGAGGGAACACAAGCAGGGGGAGTGGGAGAGGGAGAAGCAGGCTTCCTGCAGAGCAGGGAGCCCGATGTGGGGCTCGATCCCAGGACCCTGGGATCATGACCTGAGCCGAAGGCAGACGCTTAACGACTGAGCCACCCAGGCACCCCTCAAGAGCTGGACTCTTAACCAACTGAGCCACTCAGGTGCCCCAAGATTAGCTTTTTTAAAACAAGTTTACTTACTTATTTTTTAGTAATTGCTACACCCAACACGGGACTTGAACTCAAGAGTGGCGTGCTGTACTGACTGAGCCAGTCAGGCACCCCTGGTGTCTCTTCTTATAAGGGCACCGATCCCATCTTCAGGGCCCCACCCTCATAACCTCCTCTAAACCTAATGACCTCCCAAGGGCCCCCCCATCTCCAAATACCATCACATTGGGGGTTAAGGCTTCAACACATGAACTTTGGGGGGGGTCACAAATGTTCAGTGCATAACAACTGTTCATTCCTTTTTATTTTTTTAAACTGTTCTTTTTTTAATTAAAAAAAATTTTTTTTAAGTAATCTCTATGCCCAATATGGGGCTTGAACTCACAACTCTGAGATCAAGAGTCACATGCTCTGGTGCCCCTCATTCCTTTTTATTGTTGAGTCCTATTCCATGGTATGGATGTGCCACAGTTTAGCCAGTTACCCACTGAAGGACATTTTGGATAGCTTTCAATCTTTGGCTATTACAAATAAAGCTGCTAAGAACGTTTGTGTAGAAGTTTACACGAGAAAATAAATTTTCATTTCTCTGGGATAAATGCCTGAGTGCAAGTGCTGGGTCATAAGGTAAATCCATTTTTAGTTTTAAAAGGACTTGCCCAGGGGCGTCTGGGTGGCTCAGTCAGTTAAGCATCTGCCTTTGGCTCAGGTCATGATCTCAGGGTCCTAAGAAAGAGCCCTGCGTCGGGCTCCCAGCTCAGTGGGGAGTCTGCTGCTCCCTCTGCACCCCCCCACTTGTGCTCTCTCTCTCAAATAAATAAAACCTTTAAAAAAAATAAAAAATAAAATAAAAGGACCTGCCCAACTGTTTGCCAGAGTGGCTATACAATTTTACATTCCCACCAGCAATGTATGAGAGATCCAGTGTCTCTACATCCTCTCCAGCATTTGGTATTATTGGTATTTTTTATTTTGGCCATTGTGACAGGTGTGTGGTGCTTTCTCATTGTGGTTTTAATTTGTATCTCTCTAATGACTGGTGATGTCAATTGAAATTTTTTCATGTGTTCGTTGGCCATCTGTATATCCTCTTCAGTGAAATATCTGTTGATATCTTTTGCCCATTTTCTTTTTTTTTAAGATTATTTATTTATTTATTTGAGAGAGAGAGAGAGTGAGAGAGAGAGCACAAGAGGGGGTAGGGTCAGAGGGAGGAGCAGACTCCTTGCTGAGCAGGGAGCCTGATGCGGGACTTGATCCTGGGACTCCGGGGTCATGACCTGAGGCGAAGGCAGTCGCTTAACCAACTGAGCCACCCAGGCGCCCATCTTTTGCCCATTTTCTAATTGGAACATTACCATTGTTGATTTTTGAAAGTCATATATTTTAGATACAAGCCCTTTGTTAGATGTGTGATTTGCAAATATTTTCTCTCAGTCTTTCACAGGGTCTTTGGCAGAGCAAAGTTTTTAATTTCAATGTGGTTTTATTTTAAAATTAAAAAAAATAATAGTGCTCTCCTGGCCTGCCCTGTATTCCATGCCAAATAAGGGCAACTACTTATTTCATCCACCCATCTGTCCATCTAGGCAATGTCTATTGAGCACCTACTATGTTCCAGGTACTAGTGATCTGAAAGGAATAAAATATGGTTGCCTCCAAGGGTTCACAGTTTTATGGGAAGAGGGACATGGAGCACATGACTTTCATCAGAGTGTAGTAAGGGATGTAAAACAGGCTGCGGGAGCACAAGACAGAGCACCTGCTCTGGCCTGGGGAGGTGGGGAAGGCTGTTCCTTGCTTTTCTCCTTTACACAGATTCTGAGGGACTGTCAGTTATGAACGAGTTGAAATCCTAGCATTATGCTAGCTCTGCATAGGTCATAGTGTATCATGGAAAAACATTTCCATCCATTCTTTTCATCAAAATTACTGCTGGTTCATTTTCTAGAACATTCTTTCCACATCCCCAGATGACTAATACCAAAACTGAGATTCCGTGAGCCTAGCCGAGAATACACCCCTGAATGTGATCATTTTACAAAAATAAAATAATACCCGTTAGTTCAACAGGTGGTCTTCACCGTGAAGTATAAGTATCAAGGAAAGGTATAGCCATGACTTGTTGCATAACAGTCCTTGGTCCTAATATAGCAACATTCATCTGAGAAGCTTAAAGGACTTGACTCACATGACAAGCTGCCTCATTTTGCACTGACTCTTCGAGGAAGACAAGACAAGATTTATTACACAGTGGTCTATATTCCAAATAGAGTATGATGTTCCCTACCCAGGTAACTGGAAAAGTATGTCCCGTGATGCATTCGGGAGGAACCTAGAGATCCTTTGGTGAGAAGAGAGAATCGAACCATTGGTTTAAGCCACGTTTCTGCTCCAAGAATTTTTTTTAAAGTGTAAGGCCCGATCTTGCTTATATAGAACTGAACAAATTATTATTATAACAAACAACTGAGGCTCAAAACCTGCGTGTTCTTTGTGTTCACATCTAATCAGTACTTCGTCTTGTCGGTTCTCCCTGGGTGATGTCCCCCGCTTACATTCTCCTTCCTTCCTAGTCCTACTACAGTTTGGTCCAGAGACAGTTGACATCTAGCTGCCCAGCCTCGGTTTCTTTGTGCCCAAACCCATAACTGAACATAACTGTTATAGATTAAATGTTTGTGCCCCCCCCCGCCCTACCAAATTCATGTGTTGAAGCCTAATCTGCAATGTGATGATATTTGGAGGAGGTAAGTAGGTCCTGAGGGTGGCGCTCTCATGAACTGTGTCAGTGTCCTTACAAAAGAGGCCCATATAACACTCTTGCCCCTTCTACCATGTCCTCACATGGAACCAGGAAGTGGGCTCCTCTAGGAACCAGGAAGTGGGCTCTCACTAGACAGCAAATCAGCCGGCATCTTGATCTTAGATTTCCAGCCTCCCAATACTGTGAGAAATAAATGCCTGTTGTTTATAAGCTCTCCAGTCCATGGTATTCGGATATAGTAGCCCGAGCTAAGACAGCAGCAAGGACAGAATTATATCCCAAATATAGCATTTCCTCTTGTCACTTCCCTGCTAAGAAATCTTTAGTTGCTCCTCACTGCTTACAAAATAAAGTCCAAATGCTTCATTCTCCATGATCAGTCCCAATAGATCTTTTCCACCTACCTTTTTATCTTCCACTACTTTTCTTTTCTTTTTTCTTTTAAAAGACTTTATTTATTTGAGAGAGAGAGAGAGAGGGAGCGAAAGTGAGAGAGATCACAGAAGGGGAAGAAGCAGACTCGCCACTAAGGGGAGAGCCTGATGTGGGGCTTGATCCCAGGACCCTGAGATCATGACCTGAGCTGAAGGCAGATGCTTAACCGACTGAGCCACTCAAGCGCCCCATTCCACTACTTTTCTAAACATATATTTATTTGTTTGTTTGTTTATTTATTTTCTAAACATATATTTAAACACCATGGTCAACAGACAGGCAGTCCCATGACATCAAGGACTGGTGTCTTGCTCATTCACCACTGTATCTCTGCATTGTGGGTTTTCCTGAATGAATAAATGAACCATCTTCTCCAGCCACTGTTTCCCAAACTCACTGCTTCCAAAAGCTCCTTGGCCATTCCTACCCCCTAGCCCCTATGTATCCACATACTAGCATACTAGGTGTCTTCTCTCTCATTCCCACAGCCAAAAACAGCCTTTCCCCTCCTCTCTGATTATCTGACTCCTATCCATGTCCCCAGGTTTGACTCAAGTTCCAAATTTAAAGGCTTCCAGAACTTTCTAGCCTACCATATCTTCCTCCTTAGACGAGCTACTTCACTTTTGGTACCACTCATTCATTTACTCCACATTTACTAAGATGGACAGAATGCAGGCCCTGCAGTCGAGGAGCTCACAGTCTCATAGTCTAGATTTACTACCTATTGCCTCATATTTACTACATATTTACTATATATAACCCATGTTGGGTTAATGATCTTTTTGTGTGTATGTCTTATCTCCCCAGTTCTGTAATGGCAGAGGCCACGTTTTAAACTTATGTGTCCCCTCCCCCCCACACCCAGCCCTTAGCACGGTATTCACTAAACATCTTTTTTTAAAGATTTGTTTGAGAGAGAGAGAGAGAGCAAGCATGCGCACGTGTAAGTTGGGGGAGGGGTGGAAGAAGAGGGAGAGGGAGAGCAGACTACCTGTTAAGCATGGAGCCGGATGCAGGTGTCGATCTCACGACACTGAGATCATGACCTGAGCCGAAGTCAAGAGTCAGATACTTAACCAACTGAGCCACTCAGGGCCCCTCAATGAACATCTTCTGAATGACTAAAATAATAATTTGATTTGCTATTTCCCCTCTCTGTAGTTTTCTCCCTTCACCCAGATAAAATAACGTCCTATTACCCATTCGCAGTACTTAGGGGATGGCTCTCATTACCCTTATTTTATCAATGAGGAAACTGAAACACAGAATGGTGAAGTTACTGTTCCAGACTGCAAGTGAGTCATGGTTCCTTCATTCAAAATAGAGGTTGAACAATTTTGGAACCAAAGACAGCTCTATTTCCATGGTGCCAGTATGTAGCTTTCTCTCTTAGACGCTGAGTATAAATTATGCCCTATTACACACACATAGAGACTTCATCAAAATCACAAAGAGGAACATGTGTGTGTTTGAAGTCAGAGTTTGATTTGTGCAGAATAATGAATATTCTTTTTTTCAGAATAATGAATATTCTGATATTCAAGATCAAGTTGTACGAAAGGTAACATATGATAGATTCCAAGACACTCCAGAGAGGAAAGAGTGGGTGGCAGCTGGTGAGCTGCAACATTTTTCTTTTCATAGAACAATTCTTGTGGAAGAAACAGCATTGCTGCCTTTTTCTATTTTCAGCGCAAAGTAACACTTAACTAATCTAATTATTATTCAAGTGAAGGTGTATAGCTAGCTGCAAACCTTCATCAGCAAGTTTTACAAAACTGATATACGGTAGAGGACGCAAATGGGTAGTCTGTGGCAAAATTGAATTCACATAAAAGGTTTACAGTTTGAAATCGGATTACCTATACAAGGGTATTTACAACCTATCTATGAGGCAACAAACCCTCGTGTACCCATCAACCCAGTACTGATAGCCCTGAGGACTTCTAGTCACACTCAGTGCCTAGAAATAATAGGGATGAGCTGCCAACAGTTAAATGGTTAACATTTCATTTCATTTATTTATTTATTTATTTATTTATTTATTTAATTTATTTATTTTATTTGAGAGAGAGAATGAGATAGAGCATGAGAGGGGGGAGGGTCAGAGGGAGAGGCGGACTCCCTGCTCAGCAGGGAGCCCGATGCGGGACTCGATCCCGGGACTCCAGGATCATGACCTGAGCCGAACGAAGGCAGTCGCTTAATCAACTGAGCCACCCAGGCACCCAAACGGTTACCATTTCACGTAAACACCTAGATAGCCAGTTTCTCTTGAAAAACCTGGCACTGCTGGGGGCCTGCATTCCTGTAGGGAAATATTGGGTTGGGTCACCCCTCCAGTTCAGCACATCCCACCCTGTGTCTGCTTATCTGGCTGCCTTCCTTCATCCACATGACCTGTCTGGCCCCAAGGCATCTGAGTTCATAACCCCTGGTATGTGTCTTTCCTTTCTGGGTTGGTTTTCTTTCCTCTGACCTGGTTCAAGACCTCCATTTCCCTAGTTCTCCTGCCTCTGCTTCGGGGCACCTCCTTTCTGGGTGGCGTGGGGCCTTTCAGAGGCACTAGGCTCCACGAAGATGCACCGATGAGATGTCTCAACCCTTGGTGGACATGAGCTGCGTACATCCTAGTGACCTGTGTACGATTGCATATTATCTAAGACAGGCAACAATGGGAATGGAGAAAGGGTGTAAGAGCACAAAGCAGGTAGAAACTGTGTTAGTCAGGGTTCTCCAGAGAAACAGAACCAAGGGGATCTGGAGATTGATTTTAAGAAATGGGCTCACGGGCGCCTGGGTGGCTCAGTTGGTTAAGCCACTGCCTTCGGCTCAGGTCATGATCCTGGAGTCCCGGGATCGAGTCCCGCATCAGGCTCCCTGCTCAGCGGGGAGTCTGCTTGTCACCCTGCCTGCAGCTCCCCCTGCTTGTGCTCTCTCTGTGTCAAATAAATAAATATTTAAAAAATAATAATAAAATACAATTCACCCTCACAGATGGCATTGGGTGCGTGCGTGTGTGTGCACACGTGCAAGGTTCAGGTGGGAATTTAAGAGGTAGGAACACGGGGAAAGAACATTTTGTGTGGAGGGAACGCTGTGAACGAAGGAACGGAGGCGGGGTTAGAGCTGAATATGTTCAGAGAATAATGAGCAGGGCAGTGGAGGAGCACAAGGTGTAAGGATAGCACTGGTGGTTGTGGGGGGGCGAGGGGGACGGGAGGGGTGGGGAATGGTGGGGGAGAGGAGAAAATGGGATTGGGCCTTGAATGCAGTCAGTGGGAGATGTCAAAGTGTTTTGAGCAGGGAAGTGGCACAATAGGACTGTTTTAAGAAAACCTTGGACACCGAGGTGCCTGGGTGGCTCAGTCTGTTAAGCATCTGCTGCCTTTGGCTCAGGTCATGATCTCTGGGTCCTGGGAACGAGCCCTGCATTGGGTTCCCTGTTCAGTGGGGAGTCTGCTTCTCCCTCTCCCTCTCCCTCTGCCCTCCTCCCCCTGCTTGTGCTCTCTCTCTCTCAAATCAATAAATAAAATCTTTTTTTTAAAGATTTTTATTTATTTATTGAGAGAGAGAGAGAATGGTAGAGAGAGAGCATGAGAGGGAAGAGGGTCAGAGGGAGAGGCAGACTCCCTGCTGAGCAGGGAGCCCGATGTGGGACTCGATCCCGGGACTCCAGGATCATGACCTGAGCCGAAGGCAGTCGCTTAACCGACTGAGCCACCCAGGCACCCAATAAATAAAATCTTTAAGAACCTTGGACAGACCTGTAAAGAGCTGGGCAGAGGGGAAAGAGTGAGGCAGGAAGAACAGTGAGGAAGTTTCTGGAATCATCAAGAGCAGGCTTGAGCAAAGCCCAAACTATTGGGGAAAATTCTTTTTTTTTTTTTAAGATTTTATTTATTTATTTGAGAGAGAGAGAGAATGAGAGATAGAAAGCACGAGAGGGAAGAGGGTCAGAGGGAGAAGCAGACTCCCCGTCGAG
The DNA here is from genome assembly GCF_003265705.2 of Callorhinus ursinus. Classification (NCBI taxonomy): domain Eukaryota; kingdom Metazoa; phylum Chordata; class Mammalia; order Carnivora; family Otariidae; genus Callorhinus; species Callorhinus ursinus. Next base: position 8,070,568 of record NW_027397078.1, on the reverse strand, counting down.
CAGGAAGCCCGATGTGGGACTCGATCCCGGGACTCCAGGATCATGACCTGAGCTGAAGGCAGTCGCTTAACCCACTGAGCCACCCAGGCGCCCTATCGGGGAAAATTCTTATAAACATGTATATTGCTCTTAAATTGGCACTCATGCCAAGAAAGAGAGATTGCTCACTACTGATGTCAAGGTAAATAAAGGCCTGAACTAGGCAGTGGGACAACGAGGCCAGTTAGAGAGGCATAAGGTGGGAAGGAGGAGGAGGGGGTCTGTTGATGGATAGCGGGTAGGCTAGAAGGGAAATGGAATCCAAAAAAATCACTGAGGTTTTAAGTCTGGGTGTGCAAAATGATGATGCCAGTATGTGAGATAAAAGCCAGAGAAACAGGTGGTTTGGGAGGCGATGGGGAATCTTGTTTAGGTCTTGCTGAGTTTGAGGTGTAGGAAGGGCCCTGGTTAATGGCGTGCGCCTGATCCTGCTTAACGGTGTGTGCTGGATCCTGGTTAATGGTGTGCACTGGGCCCTGGCTTCATGGGTGTGGTGTGACCTCCAGTGGTGTCCACCAATCGCCAGGCCTGCCAATGACAGCATGTCCTTGTGCCTTCTGTCTGTGCCCTGGGGGCGGCGGGGGGGGGGCGCTTCCTCCCTTCTAGAGCTGCTGTGAGGATTAGCTGAGCTAATAATGCGTGTGAGGCACTTAGAACACGGACACAGAAAACCAGACCATGGAAAATGCAGCTCCATCTTCCCAGAAAACGTAAACGAAGAGTTCCAAAGCACTTTCCCTGGTCTCCACATTGCAGGAGGGCTCATCTGCCCTGTGTGGGTGGTGACACAGACTGCCTGTAATTAAACTGAATTTCCATGACGAATCTTTCCTGCCTTTTGGTTCATTACATTAGGAAGGCCAACATGAAGGAAAGACTCTGAAGAAGAGGGTTCGGGGTTCTGCCTAAGTACACAATTCTGCATTCATAGAGTACAAAGGGTTGGACAGTAGGATTTTGACTCCAGTTACAATGTGTATTTTTTTTCTACACTACCAGGCAATTCTGACACCAGCTGGGAGCCCTACATTCAAATCCTTTCTGATGCTGTCTCCAGGTAGATCCCATAGGGTAAGGGCTACGTCCTCCAAGACTGCTCCTCTTCCCCCACTTCAGATGCCACAAATCCAGATTCTCACCTGTGCTTCTGACCAACCAGCTACAGATCGGAGGTTCCAACAACCCCCACCTTTGGTTCGATTAATTTGCTGGAGCGGCTCACAGAACTCAGAGAAGGATTTCACTTAATAGATCGCCGGTTTATTATAAAAGGATGTAACTCAGAACAGCCAGATGGAAGAGATGCACAGGGCCAGGTAGGGGAGAAAGGGCGGGAAGCTTCCATGCCCTCTCCAGGCCCCACCACTCTCCCCACATCTCCGCGGGCTCACCAACCCAGAAGCTCTCTGAAACAGTCTTTTTGGGGTTTATGGAGGCTTGTTACACAGGCACAATTAAATCATTGGCCATTGAGATTGAATTTAACCTCCAGGGGCGCCTGGGTGGCTCAGTCGTTAAGTGTCTGCCTTCGGCTCAGGTCATGATCCCTGGGTCCTGGGATCGAGCCCCACATCGGGCTCCCTGCTCTGTGGGAAGCCTGCTTCTCCCTCTCCCACTCCCTCTGCTTGTGTTCCTGCTCTCACTCTCTCTCTCTCTCTCTCTCTCTCTCTCTGTCAAATAAATGAATTTAACCTCCAGCTCCCCGCCCCCTCCCAGGTCAGCAGGGTGGGACTGAAATGTCCAACCCGCCAGCCAACCAGCCCCCATCCTTTGGCACTTTCCAAAAGTCATTAACGTAACAAAAGACCTTTATCACTCGCTCTCTTCACAGGAAATTCCTAGAGTTTTAGGAGCTCAGTGCCCGGAATGGGGGTCATAGACCAAGTACGTATTTCTTATTCTAAAGCACAATCTCATAGACCGTCCTAGCAAGAGGTCTTTAAATAAATCAAAATTCAAACGTTGAAAAGGTCTAAAACACTTTAAAAACGGGTAAACCCAGCAGCCACCAAGGTCTGTAAGATAACGACAGCAATAATCACCAAGTAGGAAGGTATAGGGGAAAGAATTAATGAGTTTTTTTAAAGCACAGTGTGTAATGCCAACACAAGGACTGCAGACTGTGCAGTTATGGCCAAGTTCTGGATCACCCGAGAGAGAAAGACTGCTAAAGATGTCATTACCTAAGACACAACATGGAACCCTGAAGGCACGTGACCCCCATCGTTGTATTTCCGAGCCCTCCTCTTCTCTCCCAAGGCAAGTCAGCCTCGTTGCGCCCCCCCGCCCTCCCCCGCCCCCGTTCCCCTGGCTCAGAGACTCCACCCAGGGCTTCCCTATTATTTATCCCTTGTACTGCCTTGTCGCCTTGCATGAATGAAGGCAGAAGTGCACTGGATTTTTCTGTTTGGAAATATTTTTAGCGGTGTTAGCGGTAGCGAAAATACCCTCCGACGTAACTTGGTTTTTCGTCTTGCCATCTTTGTGGGAGGAAAGTGGATTCTGGGCTAGGTTTGCTATTTGGGAATATAATAATGGCCTACAACATACCTGATTTTGAATATACCAGCCCTCACCCTTGAAGAATAAGGGTGTACAGCAATATCCCCTAGTCTAAGACTCCTCTTTTCCCTTTAGAACTTTTATCAGCCTGCATAGTAACATCTTCCTAATCACAGTTGACCCTGGGACAATGTGGGGATTAGGGACACGGATTCCTGACCAGTTGAAAATCCACGTGTAACTTTCGACTCCCCCAAAACTTGACTAATAGCTTACTGTTGACCAGAGGCCTTTCCGACAACATAAAAAGTTAATACATTTAATATGCTTTATGTATTACATACTGTATTCTTACAACAAAGTAAGCTAGAGAAAAGAAAACGTTATCAAGAAAATCATAAGGATGGGGAGCCTGGCTGGCTCAGTCAGTAGAGCATGTTCCTTGATCTCAGGGTCATGAGATCAAGCCCCATGTTGGGCACAGAGCTTACTTAAAAAAAAAAAAAAACCATAAGAAAAGAAAATACATTTACGGGGTACTGTACTGTAAAAAAAAAAAAAAACAAAACCCATGAATAAATGGCCCGCGCAGTTCAAACCCCTGTTGTTCAAGGGTTAATTGTACTGTAAATTAGCTGGCAGGGGAAGGTAATCTGCTTTATTGGGAGCCCGAAACAAACAGAAACTCAAAAAGGCTATTACACTTTAAAACATAAAAGGAGACTCAGTGGGCACTGCTTTTACCTCCATACCTGGTCATTTTCCTGATTACAGGGGAGTTCCGCCCTCTTCGAACTTTATTCCCTGTCCACTCTAAAGGGAAGTATGGGTCAGTTGGACCCAGGAGACCTTTCCTCTGGACCTTGCAGAAAAACTACTGGTAATCATAAGGTTCACTAAAGGCTCTGAGGTTTCTAGCTCTCAGCATCCCTTTTCCTACCGCTTTTCTTCAAGCCACAAAATAGTCTGATTATCTTTCTGCAAGGTTTTAGGTTACTTGGGCCCATTATTTCTTTGTACCACGATAATGTGATTTCAGTTTATTTCAGTCTCAGAGAATGGTGATGGAATTTACTTAAAACCATTTGCGGAAGCAAAATAATGGATTTAGACCCCTTAACGTGCCCCGCATTACAACTTGCCCAGGGCGGGCATTTGCACTAATTACTCATCATCAAACATCTATGGGGCAGTCCCAGGGTGTGGCGAGTTCCCTCTCCTCTGTGGGCTCACACACGACCGCAGTACAACACGGTGAATGTTAACAGTGGCTTAAGTGGCCCGGTGCCAGAGCAACTCACTTTGCCGAGGGAGCTGAGACAATGGGGAGAGAGCCAAGTGTATGTGTACATGTATCTACCATGTACTAATCTCTCACTCCTTGCAAAGCATTTTCATGCACTAGCCCTTGAATCCCAACCACCTTTTGAGACAGAAACTACTTTTTTAATTTTTTTTTTTTTTTTTAGTAATCACTACACCCAGTGTGGGGCTGGAAGCCATGACAAGATCAAGAGTCGCACGCTCTCCCGACTGAGCCAGCGAGTCTGAACTGCCGGTTCAAGGATCTGCAGTTTCTAGGGTTTTGTCTGCTCGGCTGCCTCCAGGGATTGGGGGATGGAGGGGAGTGCAAATAGTATATTTGCTTCAATAGGGGCCATCAACTTAAGAACGTCTGGGAATGTAAGGAAGTGAGAATGCAAAAATGTTTCCCTGGTTTCAGCTTTTCCTAACCCTTTTTAGGTCACTTCAAATAAAATTTGCAAATGACTGCCCTGTGGAGAAGATATGCAAATGACTGCTTAGTGGAAAAGTCCTTTGGAGTGCTATGAAAGTTACTTTCAAGTAACTTTCTTGAGCTACTTCAAGTGTGCACATTATTCTTTTTGAGTGAAAGTGTTTGAAGACAAAGCTTTGTGTGTTTCCCTGCTTCCTTTCCAATTTGATATTCCAATTATAACATATTGATTAACAAAACACCCTGGTGGTTTGAACTGAGTATGCCTATAAGCAGGGGTTAATTGAAAGTAGGAAACTGCTGTATATTTTAATTCTTTTGGGTACTCCCATGGTAGTACCCTGTACATTGGCTCTACTGAAAAGTAAAATAAAGCCCAGAGCCAGGGATATCAGTACATCCTATTGTTGCTACATGCAGTTTGAACGGTCAGAACTATTACCTTTTGAATCTGTTTACCCTGGTGTATATATTTTTTTCTTCAGAGTCTTAAGTTTATTTAAATAACTAGTGTTTATGCTAGATAGCCTGAAAGATGTTTCTTAGTGATTTTTAAAGAAATATTATTAGTGGATAATAGAGGGGGTGATATAACTAAGAAATGTCTTTCTTTAGTGAAAGACTTCTGATAAATCAATATATGTCAAGAAGAATTCTATACACTAGAAAATGATGTATCAGACCTTTTGAATTTCTTTAGAAAATTCGGGTTTATATTTTCCTGTTTTTAATTGTAGTTAAACTGTGATACCTTTGACATGATTTGCACTTAAAGGTTTGGAATACCTAAGGTATACGTAGGACAAGCTCTAGGCAAAACCATGAAACAGGTAAAATTCAACAACACTCGACAGTTATGTGTTTTCAGCAGTCTAGGTACTGTGGATGTTCCTAGCTCCAGATTTTTCTATGTATCTCCCGTCTGGTCCCCAACTTTTCTTTATCCCATCTCTTTGCCTTAGGATTCTGATCTCTACTCAACCTAGAGGGTTTTTTTTTTTGTTGTTGTTGTTAGAAAAGTTTCTTTTTATTAAGAGTTTGTTAAGAGCATCTTTTTTTGAAAATAATGAACATATAAACAAATCTGTAACGTCCAAATATTCCTGAATTCCTAGAAAAATGTAAAATTCTGTAAGTTTTCTTTATAGGTACATACCCTGGTGTATATTAAAAGGAAACCGGGGGTCGCCTGAGTGGCTCAGTCGGTTAAGCGTCTGCTTTGGGCTCAGGTCATGATCCTGGGGTCCTGGGATCAGGATCCAGCCCCGCATCTCGGGCTCCCTGCTCAGCGGGGAGTCTGTCTCTCCCTCTCCATCTGCCTCTCCCCCAGCTCATGCACTCTCTCTCTCTCAAAAATAAATAAATGAAATCTTAAAAAATAATAATAAATAAAAGGAAACTGAAGCCAAACCAAGCAGAAACACCTCACCAATGCTCTGTGAGAATTCATGAATCTCAGGGCTGAAAAGGACCCTAATGGTCATTAAGCTTAATGGTTCTCAAGGGGGCATTGTAGGTATCTGTATTTTTGGATGTCACAATGACCAGCATGACTACTGGCGTTTAGTGAACCAGGCAAGCTAGATGTTTTACTATGTTGGTCAGTCCTATGCTGCAAAGAATTGATCCAATGGACACTCATATAAGTGAAAAATGAGTTCATCATGATATAAAGCCTGGAACACTATTTTACACATAAACAAAAATATTTTTGCCCAGTTTCGATGTACACTGAATTCTCTACAAATGGTAATACTGCAACAATTGAGAGACGATCCTTTTTTGTTTCAAACATTACCAAGAGTTTATCATTTTAGAAAAGGTCACCAATGGCAACGCTGCTCTTAGAATCCCTTGAGCTGCATTTGTTGACTGCACTGGGCAGGTCTCTATCATCACTTAGTGTTGTTGAGCGGGAGCGTTCACATATTAAAGTACACTGTTTTATTATAATCATTTTGTTTTTATTCCACAGTTAGGTCACGTTTTTTTGAAATTGTGTGTTGTCCGATTTAGATTATATTATCTATGTTATTTCAGCATGGTTAAAGGCGGCGTTAACAAACGGTCGTCATAAAAAGAAATTGAGTCTTTTACAGGGTTATGTAGTCCAGTCAACTCCTTATATAGATGAGGAAATGGAAACCCAAAGCAGTTAAGCAACTTGCCAGGTCACAAGTGTTATGTTATCTCCCATCTCCTTAGAATTTCGGTTTCAATTTTAAAAATCGGAAAGGGAGAGAAGCTACGTGGTAATTTATGCGATGAGCACTAGCTATTTGAATTCTGGCTGCAGAAGACCCTTTTGAGGGATGGTGGAAAACCTGTGTGTATTATTTAATTCTATCAGTCTGAAGGCTAGAAGGGAGGAGGAAAAGCATTTGTAAGAACCACGTTATGCGCGGCCGCTCACTTAAAAGCCAGGGATCTACTAGTCAATACATTTTCTTCTATATAAGGGCCTGTGGCACTTAAGCAAGAGCTAGGGGTGGCCTGCTTCGGAGGGGGCCACAAGAACGGGTTCCTCCGACGGCAAAAACCCATTTCCTCCCATTCCTCATCCACTGCAGTGGCCTGAGGGTCACCCCCACCCCAAGCCGATAACGCCGTAGCACTTCCGCAGGCCCTGACTGCGGCCAGCTACAAACACTGCCGACTCTCTAGGAAAGCCGTTTGCAAGCCCCAGGGTCCCCTAGCTTTGGGAGAAGCAGCAGAGCACCGGAAGCCACCGGCCCTGAGTCGCTAAGCGCCCCGCGGTTGGAAACTAGGGGCCTAATGTAGCCGTTGTTCCCACAGAGGGCCGGGGTCCCAGGAGGGTACACAAGCACCGGCTCAGGTTCAGCGCTTGACTGTCTCATTGTTTCCTCACCCCGGGGGGCGGGGGCGCGCGCAGGAGCGCTCTCGCGTCGCAGGGCGAAACAGGAGGGGCTATTGCCTTCCTAGGCGGCGGTCCCGCTGCCTAGGCAACCGCGCAGTTAAGCGTCCGGCCACCAGCACTTGTCCCCAGATCCCCTCCGCTACCCCCACCCCCTCCCCGGCCACCATTCCTCCCTCCTTCCTCCTCCTTTTCCCTTTCTTTCCTCCTCTACCCCTCTTCCCTCTCCTGTCCCCTCTCCCCCCACCCCCCCGCCTTCCGAGCACTCAATTAAGGCCAAGGTTTCCAGCTCCACAAAATGGCCACCGCGATCAACACCTGCGGTCACGTGACCCGCCGTCCTCCCGGCTTCGGGCTTTTTTTGGCCTAACTCCGTTTTCGGGGAGGCTGCCCGCGGAAGAACGAGGGCTTATTAGTTCGAAGAAATCTACCGACATCCCCAAGTCGGAGGACTGACAGAAACAAGAACGAGTGCTCGGTTGAAAAGAACAGCAAAAACAGCATAGGGAGAAAAGCGGGGAAGAGGCCTAGGTCAAATTTAAAGACCTTCTCGCAGGCGGAAAACGGGACCCAACGAGTTATCGCGAGATCTCAAGAACTCAAAAACAGGCTAGGGTATTAGCGGACAACAAGGGAACTGAGGCTCAAGCGAACTAGGACAGCATTTGGCGCTCTGAGGTCCAAGGTAGGACAACCAGACAGGGACGGGACTGACTAGGAAATCACGCGAGGTTTGGACTAAACGAGCGCGCAGTAGCTAGGCAGAAGTCACAGAGGCAGGAGGAGGGCGGGTGTGAGAGGGAGGGCCTACGTCTTACGTGCTGACGTAGCAGCCTTTCGAGTGGGTATATTAGATCGGTGGCCGCGCCGTGAGTTCCAGAGCCGCAGTTCTCCCGTGAGAGGGCCTTCGCGGTGAGTCAAACACAGTCGCTCAGCGGAGGAAGACTCCGAGTTCTCGGTACTCTACAGGGATGAGTCATGTGGCGGTGGAAAATGCGCTCGGGCTGGACCAGCAGGTGAGCTGCAAGGAGTCTACCGGGGTGGTTGCTGACCTAACTTAGCTTATGGCGCAGCGCTAACTGGCACTCTTAGTTCCCATTTCCTAGGTGCCTCGAGCTGGCCATTGTCAGTGTTTCGGGGCTGTGGAAGAACGGGGAGGTGGCAGGAATGCTGGTTATGGCCGTCGGTCGGGCCGGGGCCCCGGCTTGGCCCGCGGTATTGTCCCCGGGCCGAGCACAATGGCGGCTTTTGTGTGTGCGTGCGCAGGCGGGCGGAGGGGGAGGGGGCGCGCTCTCGCGGGGACGCGCACGCGCGAACCTCGACTGGTTAGTGACCCATGGGTGGTGTGTGTTGGGGGGTTGCGCGGCGCGGCGGTGCGCGATTGGGCACCCCTTTGGCCTCTAGGGCTTTCGACTCTGCGCGCGCGGCCTGGATTCATGTCCCAGAGACCCGGCGGCGTTGGTGTGTGTGTGTGTGTGTGTGTGTGTGTGCGCGCGCGCGCAGCGGCATTTGTGTGTGTGTGTGAGAGAGAGAGTGAGTGAGTGAGCGGAGGGACGCGGCCCTGGAATGTGGGAGGTGGTGGCGCGGGGGGTGGCCTGCGCTCGGGGTAATGGCGGCGGCCTTCTTTGTGTGGGGCTGGGCGGCGCTGGGGCCCACTAGCGGGAGAGAGCGGGCCCCGGGCCGGCGAGGGCCTGAAAAGGACCATGGAATGGACATCTTATTCCTCCCGGGCTTCCTTCCGCAGGCTTTTTCGCTCCAGCCCGGTTTCCGCAGGGGCCATCGTACGGCGGGTGCCGCGGCCGTGGAGGCCGCGTTTCCGGAGTGGAAAGTTTTGTGACGCAGAAGATTCGGGGAGGAGTGGGGGGAAGGGGAGGGAGTAATGGTCTCTGCGTGCGCGGTGGCACTGGGTTCTAGATAGAGATTAGAACGCGGCGGAGAGACATGAGGGAGGTTAGGGACCTGGAGTGGCCCCTTTTCCTTACTTGCTCCAGATAGTTTTGTGTCTGGCGATTTAGCGAGGACCGCGCGTTGTTTGGGTGGTACCACGGGTTGTATGACCATTCCCGTGTTAGTGACGTTTGATCCAGGAATCGGCCGGAGGGAAAATACCCGGAATGTAGCTTGGGGGAAATAAACGCTTTGTTGTTGACTTGTTGCTGCCTGTGCAGTGAAATTGTGAAATAGGTCAGATCTTCGGGTCTGTCATCTTAACCGGAATCCCCTCTTCTAAGGCTTTGGGGGTAGATTAGAGGAGGACGTGTGATCTGAGCGAGGAGGAGGGGTTATGGGCTTCGGTGGCAGGAAGTCTGCATCCCTCTGCAACTGAAGCAACGTGCTTCAGATAAGCTTTTAGGTGGGATGTTTGGATCCTTTAAACTTCTTACCAGGAACGCCAGAAAAATCCTGAAACGAAGTTTAGTGACACAAATTGATAGTAGATTTTAATGTAGTCGTGGTTATACGACTTCAAGGATTTAATGATCTGTTTCTTTGGGAGCATCCCCCTCCCCATTAATGAATCAGTTACATCCTCCAAAATGCTGACACGTCATATGTTGAGTGAAGCATATAGAATATCTTGTCAAGAGCACTGGCTATCCCCAGTTTTAACATTTTCTGTATAGGTGGAGCCGTTTTAAAAAGATCATGGGCAGGAATGAAGCAGTGTAATCTTAACGTTTTATAGTAGTCTTTAACGTGCTCTTTATCGTTCCTGTTGCCCAGTGTAAAATTAACAAAATTTGTAATAAGTGCAAAAGGAGTTTTTGTTACTATTGCACTTTAAAGAATCAGTCTATTAACAGAAAGCATGGCAGCGTTTTTGCTAATACACACTGTGGAAGCGAGGTGCCTGAAAGTCTTACCATACTTAACTTACTTTTTAAGATTTAGCATCTGCTTCCAGTGTTCAGTGACTCCATTGATGATGCTTGCAATTTGACAGTATCAATCTTGAACTTTTAACAGAAGACTTACGTCATCTTTGCAAACAGGTGGCATCAGTACTATGATTTGGTCTTTTGTGGCTTTCTTAAAAAAATACTGTTTCTTTTGACACGTGTAGTTTTTTTCCCCCCCGGTATTGCCTGCAAATAGTTTCTGGTTAGTCATAAAAGAAGGAGAAAACATAGAAGGTCTTTTTGTAGAATGTTGAGGTTTTGAGTTCCAATGTTAAGGGGATGAGTAGAAATGGAGATTAAAGGTAGCGAAATGTGTTCAACAAGAAAGTGTTGAATGTCACTTGTGCTATTTATGTTCAGTCTTCTGAACTTAATCTGGATCTTGAAAATGGGAGAGCTGATCTTAACAGTGCTACCCTAATTAAAAATCCTTGTGCAGCATTGAGGGATAAAAGAACTAAGAAATGGTCAGTTAAAATTCTGTTCTGTTTTTCAGGTGTGCTCTGTAGGCTTAAAATAGTTCCAAGTAGGAAGTTGGTGGCATTGGAAACATTTGTCAAATATGATTGGAGTAAAGGTGAATCCATTGCCTATCTGACATTTTAAAATACTTTCTTGGGGCTTTTACTATGGAAAATGTTACAGGGGGAAATTCATTTTTAATTGAATGACTTAAATTTGGACCCAGTTTCTACCAGATAACGTCAGCATCCTGGTGTGCTGCTTTCTGTAGTATAGACAGTGCTGTTTTGGGTTTGCTTAGAATTTTACAGTCTTCAGAGCGCATTCTTAGTTCATATTCTCATTAAGAGTTTCACATCAGCCCCACGAAGCAGGCCGGGCAACTAGTGCTTGCTATTCAGTGCTAGAGGGCAGGACTGGTTTTCTCTTAGTGTGCTAACCATTTAACTCTCTTCTCCTAGTTTGCTGGCCTAGACCTGAACTCTTCCGATAATCAGAGTGGAGGAAGTACAGCAAGCAGTAAGTAAACCATTTTATGAATTTCTTGACTATTAGAGCTTTAATAACTTCATATTTCATTGGAGTTACTTAAGGCTTAAGAATTTCCCCTCCACTTTTTACTGTGGAAAGAATTATATAGTCAATGTTCTTGGAATTATGTAGTGTAATTAGTAATGAAAGCATTGTGGCCTTTTGGTAATAAAAGGGACTTTTTTTTGAGTAAAAATCATTAAAAAGAACTTTATAACAAATTGTCTTTGGAAGTGTTTATGTTCATTATGAATCTTGAGCCCAGCTTAGAGGTGGTGGGAATGTGTTTATCCCTATTTGAGTGAATTTACCAGAATTAAATTCAGTAAAGGGAACATACACGTGCTACAGCTAACCCTTTCCTGTGAACATGAGATTTACAGGGCTATACTGAATCTTGAGGTGGTGGTTAGGATTGTAAATGCTGAATTGCATTGTTCTTTTCAAAAGAAGTTAGATAAAAGCTTTATTTCATTTTTTTTTTTCAGTTTTTGTTTTTGCTTTTTTGAGACTTGTTACAGATTAGTATTGAGGTGTAAGTGGTTTATTATTTGGCAGTAGACCTGCTTCAGTTTCCTTCAGGTCAGGTCTTCCTATTAAACCCCCTCCCCCCAAGAAAAGGAGGGGGGAAATGGGTACAGGCTGTAGGGTGTGAAAGCATTTTTTCCAAGCACTGTTAGGTAGTAAAGGATGTGGCCTCATTTTTAGGCAAGAAGGACCTCGCTGTGCACAAAGTTAACTTGGTATTTTTTGTATTCTACTTTATTTGCCATGGTGAAGATCTTTTAAGGGTTGGTCATCCTTTTTTTTTTTTTATTTGACAGAGACACAGTGAGAGAGGGAACAACACAAGCAGGGGGGGAGAGGGAGAAGCAGGCTTCCCACTGAGCAGGGAGCCCAGTGTGGGGCTCTATCCCAGGACTCAGGGATCATGACCTGAGCCGGAGGCAGACGCTTAACGACTGAGCCACCCAGGCGCCCCTAAGGGTTGGTCATCCTAATAGAGATATTTAATACTTAATTCAACCCAAAAGTGGAAAGGAAAGTTAGGTTGTAGATTCATTAGTAATAAAGCGTGTTGATTTTTCTTTACTTGGTAGATACACATTATTTGCTTTTGTTTCTCATCCACTGTCTAGGCTATATTCTTTTTTTTTTTTTTTTAAGATTTTATTTATTTGAGAGAGAATGAGAGCCAGAGAGCACGAGAGGGAAGAGGGTCAGAGGGAGAAGCAGACTCCCCGCTGAGCAGGGAGCCCGATGTGGGACTCGATCCCGGGACTCCAGGATCATGACCTGAGCCAAAGGCAGTTGCTTAACCAACTGAGCCACCCAGGCGCCCAAGTCTAGGCTGTATTCTTGCCTGCCTACAGAACAACTTGACTATAGACTCAGCAAGCCCCAAGTTAAAACTCAGTTCCTTGAAATCCTTTCGCCTTCGCAGTTTTTTGTTTATGTGTATCGTCTTGTTTTTTGGAACTTACCAGGATGGAAACAAAAATGTCTCTTAATGTCTAATTCCATGATTTGTTACATAGTAGTCTGTGAGGTTGTAATACTTAGGTTGTCAACCGTGTCTGTTTATGACCTTTCTCTGAAATAATGGCAGGCCTTTAAAAAGTTGCGTTATACTAACCACTAGTGACAAGTTATATTTATTTGTGGATTTCAATGATTAGGTTCTGAGTGAAATTTTTATTTACCAAACTTTTCCTCCTCCCCTTCCCTTTTTAAAGTTCTTAAAAAGCAATACCCATTTAAAGTAAAAGATTCATTTTCTCCCCCTCTCAGTTTCCAAGTAAGAGACTAGAAGGTTGGGTACTAAGAAAATTTTTTTCCAGGACCATTTTTTAATTGCACAAATTTTCGTGAAAAGCTTTAACTTGAAGTTTTGGCATTTAATTTTATATTCTTTCTTTTAGAGGGGCGCTATATTCCTCCTCACTTAAGGAACAGAGAAGCTACTAAAGGTAAGTCGAGTAACTTGGTGTAGACCTAATTCTTTGTGTTTAGAAGTCGGAGCCTAGGGAAAAATGAGGCACTTTGGGAAGTCTGTAAAGATTGTGCTCTCCTGTGCCTGTCAGAATTGGTTCAAATATTAGGACTTTAATTCACTTTTGGGAAAACTCATCTTCGGTCACGCAGTGCAAAATTCTGTTTCCTCCGTCAGATTCTTCTGTGGCCAAGGGCGTGGTTTTGTACAATTTTACTAGTGTACTTTGTGATTTGTGTTTGTAATCATTCACATGATGATTTCACATTGAAAAAGGTGAGTAGGCACCCTACCATGTAAACCAAATTGCATGGTTGATAACCCAGTTATTTCTGTTTTGCAGAGCTGTCAAGAAAGATGGGTTATTGCAGAATAGATAACAGATTATAAATCGATCGTAGCATTGGGCATGCTCCCAGTAAGTTGGGAGTGATCCTCTGGTTTCATCTCCTTGCCCTTAACTGCTTCATTTGAAAGGATTCGTCTAAAATGTATCACAACACCTGGTCTTTTCTGATTGTGTTTGTAATGTAGTGATAGGTAACTAGTACATACTTCATTATGGGACCATTGTTTGCGTGCTGTATATTCCATAAAATAGGTGATCTGAGATTTGGAGACAAAGTGAAGGTTTGGGAAACTATTTAAAGGTTAAGGAGAAGGAAGATGATAAAGAAGGCCGAGGGTGGAGAAGCCCACAGAAACCTGTGGTTTGCTGTCGTTCCTCCATATGCATGTGCAGTCTTTGTTAGCTGCACTGTCCTTGCAATACATGGGTATAAAATCCATATTATAATTTCTTGACTATCGTATCATTGTTCCTAGTTACAGCACATTTTATCTTGTATCATCATGGGTTCTCTCATTCTTGAGAGTGTTCTAGCTGAAATTGGCCCCATGTATATTTAGTGCTTAGTGCTTTTCCCTCTTCATCCCAGTGACAAAGATCAAAGGGAAGAGGCAGTATAGAGGTTTTAGAACTGAAAGATTTTAGAAATGTAATTCACTTCTTTATTGCTAGCTAAGGCTGTCAGTCACCTGGCTGGCTAATAGTAGGGACATCAGGCGGAAGGAAAGTAACTTGTAAACGATCTCTATTCAGTGCTACTGAAACTAGTTTACACCCTCCACTGCTTGTTTTTTAAACCCTCTACCTGTTGGGCTAATTCATACCTTTCTCATTCCCTGTTATTGAATGTTTATAGTTTGTACGTAAGAATCTGTCCGCACTAACAGTGTTGCAGGGATGAGGATTTTCCTTTTTTCTAGGTATTCCTGATTCTTGTCTGATAGTATGCATTTCATGTGAACAGAGCATTGTTCTACTTGCTACTATGGAAACTGGAAAATTCTCTATTAAAAAGTAATCTGACCTTTAGGAATGTCTTAAATAAACAACACCTCTAAGAAACATTGAAATAATGGCAGCTGTTTCCAAGTAAACTGGGTTCACACCTATAAAATGAATGGAAATTAAATTGTGGTCATATAACAATTGTTTTATAGGCAAAGCGATTGACCTTCTTAGAGGTGGTATTTTATTCATTTTAGAACACTTTCAGACTGTCGAATTGCTTGGCTTAGTGCACAGTATTTTCTAGTGGAGAGAGTTAAAAACATAAAAAATTTTGTGTTCCAGTTGTAAATCAGCTCTAAGTCTTGGTTCTTTTCTAGTACCGTGATAGGAATATTTCCATTGTCCTTCCAGTTCACACACATAAGATAAAGTTTTAGAGGGCTTCGAATTCAGAGACCTAGGTATTGAAAATTTCTAATTAATACAATAAAATGGGTTTGCTTTTTTTCATTGAAGGATTCTACGATAAAGACAGTTCAGGGTGGAGTTCTAGTAAGGATAAGGATGCGTACAGCAGTTTTGGATCTCGTAGTGATTCAAGAGGGAAGTCTAGTTTCTTTAGTGATCGTGGAAGTGGATCAAGGGGAAGGTAAGTGATTTTTATTGATCTTCTGGTCTTGTGCGTATGCAATTTAGGAATTGGTCTTTAATTTGATAAGTACTCATTCTTGTCCCCTGACCATTAAGCATGTTTTTTTTCCCTTAATGGACCACCTATTTGGATGTTAAGCGTTACATCTGTGTAATCCTAATTTCCTAGCTGTAAGAGGTGTTAACTAAATTGAACTTGTTACATAGAAATCGGATGAGAATAAGAATGTGCCCCTGGGCATAGTGAAATCAGTTGCTTTTATATTTCTTCAGTTTTATTTATATGTAAAGGAGTAAGTTTATCTAGTGAGTGGCCTAATATGGTTGAGATTTTTTGTGGATATTCTAAATGACAATTTTTAAACACCTTATATTTTTGATTACACAAGTGGTGAACTGACCTCATGCGCCTAATAGCTGTGGTTAGTCCTGTGTGTCCTGATTTTTCGCAAACAGGCCTAAAACTAAAAACATCTTAATTCAGGTAAGGATTATTTTCTACCTTTTATCCAAAGTCTGTCACACAGGTCAATTGATTGTCCTTTCAAGTGACATCCTAGTTATAACTGGGACAATTGATATTTGGTGTCTTTTTACTTTTTCCTACCACTAAAATATATTTGGATGAGAAGTTTAAGTAAAGGTGTAAGTTATGTGCTGATACCAAATGTTTAAGACTCGGTTCTTAATTTCAGCATGTATGAGGCCTGTGTAGGCTGTATAATACAGAAATCAAGAAGGATACATACTTAGCGTATGTAAACGACACAGTCTGATTAATTGAAAGGCCTTATTTGTCAAATAAGAGTAAGGAAAATTGACATCCTTGAAGTTAGCCATAATGAACAGTTCAACTTCTCTTCAGGTACAGTTCTAGAGTAGTGCTAGGAATCCGATAGTGGTTAAATGATATGATTCTGATTAGTTGTTTATGCTGTTCAGGTTTGATGATCGTGGACGGAGTGACTATGATGGCATTGGCAGCCGTGGTGACAGAAGTGGTTTTGGCAAATTTGAACGCGGTGGAAATAGTCGCTGGTGTGACAAATCAGATGAAGATGATTGGTCAAAACCACTCCCACCAAGTGAACGCTTGGAACAGTAAGTTTTTGAAATGTATGTTAATTATGATAAAGCCTCATTAGCTAGTATAACAAGTAAATGTACCAATCTTTTGATTTCAGGGAACTCTTTTCTGGAGGAAACACTGGGATTAACTTTGAGAAATATGACGACATTCCAGTTGAGGCAACAGGCAACAACTGTCCTCCACACATTGAAAGTGTAAGTATTTGTGCTTGACCTTTTAAGACACAGAGGGAAGTGTAAACTTTTTCACAGCACATCAAAATGAGGCGGCCTTCTTAAAAGCAAATGCAGACTGTACCTACTTTAATAATTCTTTAGTTACATAAAAAACCTGCCTCATCGGTTTGTGGAAAAGGAAAGATTGAGTTCAGTGTCACCATTACTAATAATTGGAAATAGAAAATGGGTCAAATACAGGAAGAACCCAGACTTCTCCATCGTATGTTAAACCTGGGGGTTGATTTTTCTCAAAATGTATTGTCGTTTCACGTAAAGCAGCTGTATAGTACAAATCAGCTTTTAGGGTTCCCCCCCATTATTGTATTAGTGTAAAGCAAAAATGGCTCCAGATAGCATTTCTAGCTATTTAACCCCGTTGAATTTCTTTTGACAGTTCAGTGATGTTGAGATGGGAGAAATTATTATGGGAAACATTGAGCTTACTCGTTATACTCGCCCAACTCCAGTGCAAAAGCATGCTATTCCTATTATCAAAGAGAAAAGAGACTTGATGGCTTGTGCTCAAACAGGTAAGTTTACTTGATAAAAGTAAAAAATTGTCAAGAATGCCATAATAGGGTTTGGTCTTGTAAAGCTAGTACCAAAAAAAACCACATGGGGTATCTTAAGTTTCACAGGGAAGCTTGAGTCCCAGATGTAGCCTCACCGGTATCCGTTGATACAGGTATGCAGTAGCTGGCTGCTGTTTTCTTGTGTTGGACCTTTGGGTTTTACGTTATCTCTAGTGTTTTCATTAGGGCCTATGGAAAGTCCTCAGCCCGGTACTGCTGCAAGAGGGCTAGATGATTGTCCGTGCGTTGGTGGGAAATGAGCACTGTAACGTTGTATCTGGAATAAGGGGGATAAGATGAGAATAGTCTGACCCACAGGAATGTGGCCCGGGGAAAGGTGCCTTCATGGGAAAGGAGCACCTCCCATCTTCTGGGAATGGGGGTATTTCTTAGGTTGCCCGGGTCCTTTGGGTGAGGGGTGTTAGAAGGGGTTGACACCGAGTTGAAGCCAGCCATTCATGGCTACAGCTCTAAATTGAGGACAAGCTTTGCTATATTGGTGAGTTTGACCGATAAGATTAGAGGGTGGCACCCCTCCATTAAAAATACGTAATAATCATTTGGTATTTTTTCTTCCCTATGGGAAAGTGAGAATATCATCCTTTGTACACCATCAATATCTACAGTACCTGCAAGGAAGTATTAGAAATTGAAGTTGACATTATTTTTGAGGCAAAATTGCTGTTTCCTTTACACATGCAAATGCAAAGAAGCGAATACTGCATTGTTACTGATCAGAGTTTGGTATACTTTATCTGTAAGGGAACAGAATAAACCTTTTTTGTTTTATGGGCCACATGGTCTCCGTTGCCAGTCTACTCATTTTTGCTGTTGTAGTCTGAAAGCACCTATAGACCGCATACAAATTTTGCATGGCTGTATTCCAATAAAGCTTTATTTACAAAGATAAATAGGCTGGGTCTTCATTTGCTGACTTAGAAGAAGTCACTTCTCGGTGTTTTTAACTTTGGTGTTAATTTTTAGAAAATTTATTTGGGCATAAAGTAAAACTACTAATTAACCAGTAATAGGGCAGTTAAAAAACCTCATGTACCAATATTTATTCAAAAATAATAAGGTTTTTCTGTGGTTGAATTAGAATATGCTTTCTCTTAAACAGGGTCTGGAAAAACTGCAGCATTTCTCTTACCCATCTTGAGTCAGATTTATTCAGATGGTCCAGGCGAGGCTTTGAGGGCCATGAAGGTAAATACTTGTTAAATGGGACTTTATTTTAAAGTAAGCTCTATGACTGATGTAGGTTTTGAACTCACCACCCCAAGATCAAGAGTTGCATGCTCTACCGCCTGAGCCAGCCAGGTGCCCCTAAAGTGGGACATTGTTATTATTTTTTTAAGATTTTAAGTATTTGAGAGACGGCTAGAGAGCACAAGTGGGGGAGAAGGAGAAGCAGGCTCACTGCCCAGCAGGGATCCCGACGCAGGGCTCGATCCCAGGACCCTGGGGTCATGACCTGAGCCAAAGGCAGCCGTTAACCGAGCCAGCCAGGCGCCCCAGTGGGACATTATTGTTAAACTTTGTAGGTCGCTGTTGAAAGAACTTTCTAAATGAGAGTTCTTTATAAAGAACTTCCTACTTATTCCGAATTATTTAATGAAAAAGTTTTCACGTAAGCAATGAATTACAGAAGGGAATTACGTTGTAGTGGGTCTTTAAAAAAGGATGTTGAGAGTTTAACTTAAATTCTTTCTTAGGAAAATGGAAGGTATGGACGTCGCAAGCAATACCCAATCTCCTTGGTATTAGCACCAACTAGAGAATTGGCAGTACAGATCTACGAGGAAGCCAGGAAAGTAAGTATGCATTTCAGGGATTATTGGCTTTCCCGTTGATTGTAATGAAACGTTTTATGACCATGTAAAAGTGTTGGCCTTGAAGTTGATAAACTTTCTTCGTTTACAGTTTTCATACCGATCTAGAGTTCGACCTTGCGTGGTTTATGGTGGTGCTGATATTGGTCAACAGATTCGAGACTTAGAGCGTGGATGCCACTTGTTAGTAGCTACTCCAGGACGTCTAGTGGATATGATGGAAAGAGGAAAGATTGGATTAGACTTTTGCAAGTATGTTAATTTTAAGTGCATGAAATGTAATAATTTTTAATTACTGGCCATTAGTTTTGCAGTAGTTATTAGCATTGTCGACATTTTGAAGTTTGAGAAGTGGCTTGTGTAAGTACTTGTATAGGAAGTTCGCTAATTGGAACTTTAATGTTGAAAAATCCAGGGACCTTTTTTAGTAGAGGCTGAGAATAACCAGACTGGGACAGAGTGAAAAGTAGTAAGAGCTAGTTTTGCTGTATGCTTGTGAATGATGGCAAAAATCCTGGGCTAGGTCTCATGTACATGTGTCAAATCATGCAGTATGAGGAATTTAACTATCAAAATAATATTAATTTTGATAACAGCTGTACTAAAACTGTCTTCTCAAATTCTAAACTGATTATTTTTATGGCAGATACTTGGTGTTAGATGAAGCTGATCGGATGTTGGATATGGGTTTTGAACCTCAGATACGTAGAATAGTTGAACAAGATACTATGCCACCAAAGGGTGTCCGCCACACTATGATGTTTAGTGCTACTTTCCCTAAGGAAATACAGGTATTGTTTGATGCTGCAACTTTTCACCACTCAGGAATTTGTTGGTTTCAGTAGATTATAATAAACTTTTTTTTTTTTCCAGATGCTGGCTCGTGATTTCTTGGATGAGTATATCTTTTTAGCTGTAGGAAGAGTTGGCTCTACCTCTGAGAATATTACACAGAAAGTAGTTTGGGTGGAAGAGTCTGACAAACGGTCATTTTTGCTTGACCTTCTAAATGCAACAGGTAATAAATAAATGTAACAGGTAAAATAATATTAGCATCACGCTGGTGACTTAGGTAATGAGAATCCATTTGGATCGCCTTTACTGCTTTTCCTCCCCATTCAGAACATTCGTTAAAAGTCTATTATTTGCCTCTCTTTGCATGTTTACTAAATGTAAAGAGAACTAAGTCACTATTAGTGACAAAAACCTGGTAATTTTTCACAATCAGGCAAGGATTCACTGACCTTAGTGTTTGTGGAGACCAAAAAGGGTGCAGATTCTCTGGAAGATTTCCTGTACCATGAAGGATATGCTTGTACCAGTATCCATGGAGACCGATCTCAGAGAGATAGAGAAGAGGCCCTTCACCAGTTCCGCTCAGGAAAAAGCCCAATTCTAGTGGCTACAGCAGTATGTATAAGACAGTTCTTACTTTCATGTTCAGCATGTTCAATTTTTGGCTTTAAGTGTGCCATATATAACAAAAATTATTTTTCAGGTAGCAGCAAGAGGACTGGATATTTCAAATGTGAAACATGTTATCAATTTTGACTTGCCAAGTGATATCGAAGAATATGTACATCGCATTGGCCGTACAGGACGTGTAGGGAACCTTGGTAAGTGTTCGGTTACTTGATGGTTTGGTGGTGGTGGTGGTTTTTCAGTGGGAGGCGTGCAGCCAAGAACTTCCCAGGATCTTAAAGAACTACTTTAAGAACTACTCTGTTTCTAAGGAATGCAGTTAAAATCTATCTCAGCAGTCAAGTGACTGCTGTCACTTGTGACAGCAAGTGACGTGTCATCTCTTTTTCTTGGTATTCTACTTAATATGCTGTGTAGGAAAGTAAGAATAACTCTGCTTTTGTGGAAGACTGATTTCTGTACTTTTTGGAACTGGTGTAGGCCTTGCCACCTCATTCTTTAACGAGAGGAATATAAATATTACCAAGGATTTGTTGGATCTTCTTGTTGAAGCAAAACAAGAAGTGCCATCTTGGTTAGAAAACATGGCTTATGAACACCACTACAAGGGTAGCAGTCGTGGACGATCTAAGAGGTAAGGCATACAGGTGGTGCATAAAGAGAGGGATGGGTGCCACGTCCACAGTTCACTTTTCCAGTATTTAGTTGAACAGGCTTTGTATTTCTTAGGTTGCCCGGGTCCTTTGGGTGAGGGGTGTTAGAAGCGGTTGACACCGAGTTGAAGCCAGTCATTCGTGGCTACAGCCTTTAAGATCACTACTAGGGAAGAGAGGGCTGGGCTGGATAGGGAAATGTTTTCGTTGCAAAATCAGAAATTGACCATCGGGAAGTTTTAACAAGAATTGGGGTGTTTGGTGGATTTCATTGTCCCATGAACCCCTAACACACCCTGTCGCAGTAGTAGATTCAGTGGAGGATTCGGCGCTCGAGACTACCGACAAAGCAGCGGTGCCAGCAGTTCCAGCTTCAGCAGCAGCCGCGCAAGCAGCAGCCGCAGTGGTGGAGGCGGCCACGGCAGCAGCAGGGCATTTGGTGGAGGTAATGGGAAGTTTTTTAACCTGTCTTTGGGATGGGCTTCTTCCTTGGAGTCCTCTTTTTCTAAGTGTAATTACAAACAGTGGGGAAATGCAGCCCTGTAGATTGCTTTTCGTAATTTGACATGAAAGTACTTAAAGGAGGGAAAGATTGTATTTAATGGTGGGTGACTTAATTAATTTCTCTCTTTTTTAAATCTCTCATTAGGTGGCTATGGAGGCTTTTACAACAGTGATGGATATGGAGGAAATTATAACTCCCAGGGGGTTGACTGGTGGGGTAACTGAACCTGCTTTGCAGTAGGCCACCCTGCCAAACAAGCTAATATGGAAACCACATGTAACTTAGCCAGACTATACCTTGTGTAGCTTCAAGAACTCGCAGTACATTACCAGCTGTGATTCTCCACTGAAATTTTTTTTTTAAGGGAGCTCAAGGTCACATGAAGAATTGAAAGGAACAATCAGCAGCCCTGTTCAGAAGGTGGTTCGAAGACTTCATTGCTGTAGTTTGGATTAACTCCCCTCCCGCCAACCCCCATCCCAAACTGCATTTATAATTTTGTGACTGAGGATCATTTGTTTGTTAATGTACTGTGCCTTTAACTTTAGACAACTTTTTATTTTGATGTCCTGTTGGCTCAGTAATGCTCAAGATACCAATTGTTTTGACAAAATAAATTTACTGAACTTGGGCTAAAATCAAACCTTGGCACACAGGTGTGATACAACTTAACAGGAATCATCGATTCATCCATAAATATTACAAGGAAAAAACTTATGCGGTAGCCTGCATTAGGGCTTTTTGATACTTGCAGATTGGGGGAAAACAACAAACGTCTTGAAGCATATTAATGGAATTAGTTTCTAATGTGGCAAACTGTATTAAGTTAAAGTTCTGATTTGCTCACTCTATCCTGGATAGGTATTTAGAACCTGATAGTCTTTAAACAAGCCATTCCAGTCATGATGAGGTGATGTATGAATACATGCATACATTCAAAGCACTGTTTTCAAAGTTAATGCAAGTAAATACAGCAATTCCTCTTTCAATGTTTAGGCAGATCATTAACTATGAGCTAGCCAAATGTGGGCATATTATTACAGGGAAAGTTTAAAGGTCTGATAACTTGAAATAGGTTTTTAGGAGAATTCATCTACTTAGACTTTTTAAATGCCTGCCATAAATGAAATTGAAATGGTAGAATGGCTGACCACAGCAATGACCAGCCCTCCTCGGGGCCCTGGGTGATTTTTGGTCTAATAACGCATGCTAGTGTTGATGTTTTTTGGTCAAGAGGGTATGAACAGGAAGAATTAATGCAGCAGGCTTTATTTTAAATGCCGATTCACATTACTCTGTTCAAGCTGCGTTGAGATGTTAAACTGGCTTACTATAGACTTTGTAAAAATGGCTCCAGAAGAGTAACAAACTGAAATTTTTGAGATCACACAGGTTGGAAATATGTACATAACTGCACAAGGTGTCGATTCTGCTCTACAGTGCAGTTTTAGTCAGTTTTAGTTGCATAGGTTTCCATTGTATTTATAGTCTGTTTATGCTAAATCTGGCCAAAGATGAGCATTGTCCACCACTAAAATGCCTCTGCCACTTTGAATTCTGTGCTAATTTTGTGGCCAGAATGCGGTGATCAAAACGCTCAATCTTTTTACAGTGGCATAGGAAGACGGCAAAAATTTCCTAAAGTGCAATAGATTTTCAAGTGTATTGTGCCTTGTTCTAAAACTTTTATTAAGTAGGTGCACTTGACAGTATTGAGGTCATTTGTTATGGTGCTATTTCAATTAGTCTAGGTTTAGGCCCTTGTACATTTTGCCCATAACTTTTTACAAAGTACTTCTTTTATTGCACATTCAGAGAATTTTATATATATGTCTTGTGTGCGTGTCCTTAAACTTCCAATCTTATTTTGTCTCTTGGAGATTGTTGAACGCAGCTTGTCTAGGAAGGGGATGGGACTAGATTCTAAAATTTATTTGGGACCACGGGAATAATAGTTGGGAAGAAAAACTATTTGCACACGACAGATTTCTAGATACTTTTTGCTGCTAGTTTTATGTAATATTTATTGAACATTTTGACAAATATTTATTTTTGTAAGCCTAAAAGTGATTCTTTGAAAGTTTAAAGAAACTTGACCAAAAGACAGTACAAAAACACTGGCACTTGAATGTTGAATGTCACCGTATGCGTGAAATTATATATTTCGGGGTAGTGTGAGCTTTTAATGTTAAGTCATATTAAACTCTTAAGTCAAATTAAGCAGACCCGGCATTGGCAGTGTAGCCATAACTTTCTGATGTTAGTAAAAACAAAATTGGCGACTTGAAATTAAATCATGCCAAGGTTTTGATACACTTGTCTTAAGATATTAATGACACACTTCAAAAACACTGATAAGAAGTGTCCAGATTCTCAGATGTTTGTTGCGTGAGTTTTGTTTAGTTGTGTGTATTTTTTTTTTCAGTGAATGTCTGGCACATTGCAATCCTCAAACATGTGGTTATCTTTGTTGTATTGGCATATTCAGTGACTTGTACATTCAGCGGTAGCGTTTGAGCAAGTTTTATCAGCAAGCAATATTTTCAGTTAATAAGGTTTCAAAAATCACGTAAGAATGGATGTAAACTTGCTGAATGTAAAGATTGAACTTCAAGTCACTGTAGCTTTAGTAATTGCTTATTGTATTAGTTTAGATGCTAGCACTGCATGTGCTGTGCATATTCTGATTTTATTAAAATAAAAAGTTGAACTGCACAGTCTCCTTTGTTGTTGTCAATTGTGGTTTATTATTATAGGTGAAAATAAAGTTGTGCTCTTGCCTGAAGAATTGTAAGGTGTAATTTTTTTGGTTTTCCTTCCAGTGCTAATTTGGAGATGCCTCTTGGAGACAGAATTACTCTGATAGAAGTATTTGTAATAAAAGATGAAGTTGGCCCAAAAAAGTTGTTGGGGTAGATGGGATTCAGGTCCTTCGTGATGTATGGCATGTATTGCAAATTGGTTTGTACTTTGAGCAGTTGAATACGGGTGGGAATCTCTTTTTCTGAAGCACTTGAAGGTCGTTTGAATAGTGGAAGAAGTTGGGCAAAAACCAAATGTACTAGTGATCCAAGTGATGATGAACACTTGGGGGTCAAGAATGTACTGGGGGAGGGAGCTCCTGGCTGGCTCAGTCGGTAGAACACGTGGTTCAATCTCAGCGTCGGGAGTTAAAGCCAGATGTTGGGCATGGAGCCTGCTTTTAAATGTATTTGGGGTCAGGGTGATGGGGGTGGCATGGGCACCCTTCCTCCCCCTTAAGTTTCTTTGCTGGCCTCCATTACTCCACTTTGCTGCAGGCTCCTACTACCAGTTAACAGACGGTCTGGATAAGACTCCCTTAAGTTACATATGTAAGGACTGCTCTGTTTTGGGGCCCAAACATGAAGTGTTGGCAATCAGATAGGATTTAACCTAAGGAAAGTAATTCACCTTGTTTCACTTGGAGTTCTCTGCAGTATGAGAACAGTTTTTTGTTTTTAGCATTGTAAAATACTTAGTTCTGGATAGCTGACCATTTTGATCTCAAAGCAGCATGCCTAAATTTTTAGGGCAAAATTTTGAAGTACCATAAACCATATTGGTTTTGGAGGTGGGGAAGAGGAGGGGGAGCCTGAGACTAGTCAAAAGTGGAAAGAGGTTATGTTAGGATGGCTAGATTGACAAGATCGTGGCCCAAGGTGATAGTGAAATTGGATTCTAAGAATGGTTCAAGGTCCTTTTTATGTAAATTAAGAGTGAACACAAGCTATCTGGGGGTACTGTCTAAATTTTTTTTTTTAAGATTTTATTTATTCATGAGAGACAGAAGCAGAGGGAGAAGCAGTCTCCCAAGGAGCAGGGAGCCCGATGCGGGACTTGATCCCAGGACCCTGGGATCATGACCTGAGCCGAAGGCAGATGCCTAACCATCTGAGCCACCCAGGCACCGCACCCTACTGTCTAAATTCTTAATTGAGATTATTTCTAGTCTAGTAGGGTTAAGATAATACAGGTTTACTTGCATACTATGTTAATTTTTGTAGTTTTAACTTTTGTAATTTAAATGATAATGTTTAAATATAAAATACTAGTCATTCTCCCCCTCCACCCACTGTTAATGTTTCCTGGGTTTGTTCTTAACCACCTCTTGGCTGAATTTCAACACCAGATAATTTTTTTCTAAAATGACTTACAGGGGCCATGTCTGAAAATGTTCACTGTCTTTGCTTAAAACGATACGTTTCTTCTATTACGGGTGGCTGTTTCCCTTGCCTCTGCTCCTAAGTGACCTGGTTGAATGGTCACAGGCTTGTTCTCTTTGAAACTGAGTAACTTAAGCTATCTGGGTGTTGACACTGCTCTTACCTGCTTTCCCACTGGAATGCAGAGATTCCATTCACTGCATTTTAGGAATATCTCGGGTTTTTTTCTCTTCTCATTGAACACGATTCTGATATGTTTAAACCTGCTTTGTTTCAGATCTTGTCCTCATTTCAGTTGATCTACTTTTCAGCATGTTCAGTCTGTTTCTCATGTGGTTTCCTCTCTAATGGCTGTTCTCCATTTCTTTCCTCATTTTCATTGTTGATGAGTTTTTCCTACCTATACCTGACTGGGTTGTCTTCAGGATAATTCTGAAATAGGATTATTTTAACACAGGGCCCTATGTTTAATTATAGTGTGGAAGAATATTTCATGACCTGCCAACATGTTTATTATGGGAGAAAACACCATAAAACAGATGAACACATCTACTGTAAGAGAAGCAGAAGTCTCAAAACAGGTGTTAAATGTAGAATTACCATATGACTCGGCAATTTTACTCCTAGGAGAATTCTATCCAGGAGAAATGAAAACAAGCTTACAATTAGGTTTGCATGCAAATGTTCATAGCATTCATAATGACCAAAAAGTGGAAACCACCCAAATGCCAATCAGCTGGCGGATGGACAAACAAAATGTGTATACGTGGAATGGAATGCTGTTTGCCCTTAAAAAGGAGGAAGTACTGATGCTATCTCTATCCTCCAGGGACATGACCACATCCCTAATTTCCTTTCCACTCTTCAGAGGATCATTAGGAGGGCCTGTTAGTACTGTGACACATGTCTGTATTCTGACTTAAGGTTTTCTGTGGATGTCTGTACGGTTTCAGTCCTGATTTTATTGTGTTAGCAGATCTAGTCATGGTTTATAATTTGAGGGTTCCTGTTTTCCTTGTTACACTGAAGATGACATTTTACTTTTTTTTAAAAGTAGGTTCCACGCCCAAAGTGGGGCTTGAACTCAACGACACTGAGATCAAGTGTGGCGCCCTGACATTTTACTTTTTAAGAGCTAAGTGGAGTAAAAATGCCTCTCCCATCTTTGGAAGAAAGAGGAAATCCTCATTTTTCCTTTTCCACTCTTAATTCTATACCACACTCACCTAAATTTTCAACAGCCCATCTCATTTACCTGACATCAGTTGGTTAGTTAATTGCAGAATGGTCTCTGAACCTCCACTTCTGACCCAGTCACCTGATACAATCCTAGTGGGTTATCGAGTAGACATTTGGATGGCCAAGGTTGATTTAGGGCTCATTCAAAAACTGATTTGGGGTCTGCTGAGTGTTGCGGAATGTAGCAATGACTTCAAATGTAGTCCTTGTCCTTTTGGAACCTAGTTTTTCTTTTGTGATTCCCCAACTTGTTCCAACAGGAGAATCTGGGAAATGATTCTATGGCAACTCCTAATAGAATCCATCCCTGGAGTTCACTCAGGAATCTCTTGCTTTTTGCTTTTGTATATAATTTCCCCAGGCAGTTCTGATGCAGCAAACTTATTATGGAGTCTGCTGTTCTCTACCTTTTATCATCTGCTCCAAAACTTCAATTACCATGATCATGTTTCAGGTACTTCATGGCAGAATCATCTCTATATTCTAAATTACAATAGATACTGCAACCAAATTCATGGCGCTGCATTAAGTTAGTCCAATGGTGTGGCACCAGTCTACCTTGGCAGCTTTTAACTTCTTCCCCATACCTTACACTGGAGCTGAATATGATGCTATTGTGAAGACATATCCTCCACTCTGCCAGAGTTTTTGTTCACCCTGTTCCTTCTGACTAGAATTGGAGCTGAATTGATATTTAATTTTATATATTGTACTCAGAATATTAAGCCGCTACTTACAATTATTAGCGATGTAGAGAAAATAATTGCTCTAATGGGTTGAGGAAGTAGTAGGTTTCAACTTGGAGTGTGCAGAATGAGCGCAACTCTTTGGAGAAGATGTAGAAAACTAGAAGGAAATCTGCAAAAATAGTGACAATTCTTGCTTCTGGTTGAAGCGGAAAGATTTTCTGCTGCTTCATACTTTTCCTGTACTGAACAAGTTTTATACAATTATATTTTCAATAGGGGCGCCTGGGTGGCTCAGTTGGTTAAGCGACTGCCTTCGGCTCAGGTCATGATCCTGGAGTCCCAGGATCGAGTCCCGCATCGGGCTCCCTGCTCGGCAGGGGGTCCGCTTCTCCCTCTGACCCTCTTCACTCTCGTGCTCTCTGTCTTTCATTCTCTCTCTCTCTCTCTCTCTCTCAAATAAATAAATAAAATCTTTAAAAAAACATTTAAAAAATTATATTTTCAATAAAACTTGTTTAAACATTTTTTTAGTCTGAAATGATAAATTCACAGGAAGTTGTGAAGTGTAGTACAAAGAGATCATGTGTACCTTTCACACAGTTTCCCCTGTTGGTAAAATCTGGCATAACTAATACATCAAAACCAGGAAACTGACATTGGTACAATCCACAGACCTCCTTCAGATTTCACCAGTTTTTTTGTGTACCTGTGTGTGTGTGTGTGTAGTTCTATGCAGTTTTATCACATGTTGATTCGTATAACCACCTCCACAGAACTGTTCCACCACCAAGGTCTCCCTAGTGCTACCCCTTTATAGTCACATCTGCCTCCCTTCTTGCTTCCCCACCCTGTCACCCCTGGCAACCGCTTATCTGTTTTCCATCTCTAAAATGTCATTTCAGAATTGTTAACATAAATGGAATTGTGCAGTATGTGACCTTTTGAGATTGGCTTTTTGTCACTCAGCATAATGTCCTTGAGAGCCATTCAAGTTGTTGCAAATAGTTGGTTTCTTTATTGCTGAGTGGTATGGATGGTCCATAGTTTGTTTATTCAGCTGGTGAAGGATATTTGGCTTGTTGCCAGTTTTTGACTATTACAAATGAAGGTTGCTACGAACATTGAACATTCACGTACAGATTTTTGTGTGGACATGAATTTTTGTTTTTCTGGCAGAAATGCAATTGTTGGATCATATGGTGAGTGTATGTTTAGTTTAAGAACCTGCCAAACCATTTTCCAGGATGGCTGTAACATTTTACATTCCCACCAGCAATGCACAAGAGATCCAGTTTCTCTGCATCCTCACCAGCAGTTGGTATTGGCATATTTTATTTTGGGGGTTCTAATTAATTTTTTTTTAAATATTTATTTATTTGACAGAGAGAGACACAGCAAGAGAGGGAACACAAGCAGGGGGAGTGGGAGAGGGAGAAGCAGGCTTCCTGCAGAGCAGGAAGCCCGATGCGGGACTCGATCCCAGGACCCTGGAATCATGACCTGAGCCGAAGGCAGACGCCTAACCGACTGAGCCACCCAGGCACGCCATATTTTGGCTGTTCTAATTGGTGTGAGGTGGTGTCTCCTTGTGGTCTTAATTTGCATTTCCCTAATGGCTAGTGATGTTGAACATCCTTTCATGTGCTTGTTTGCCATCTTTATATTCTCTTTGGTAAAATATATGTGTCTTTTGCCCATTTTAAAATAATTTTCAGTGCTGAGGTTTTTAAAAAATTATTGAAGTATAGTTGACATATGATGTTACATTAGTTTCAGAGATTTGACAATTCTGTACGTGACACGGTGCTCATCACGGTAAGTGTAGCTACCATTGTCACCATACAAAGTTATTGCAACCTTATTGACTATATTCACTATGCTGTACTTTTCATCCCCATGATTTATTTCATAGCTGTAAGTTTGTACCTCTTAATCCCCATCACCTATTGCCTCCATCCCCCCAACTCCCTCCCCTCTGGAAACCACCAGTTTGTTCTCTGTATGTATAAGTCCGTTTCTGTTTGTTCATTTATTTTGTACTGTTGAGTTTTGAGAGTTCTCTATATATTCTAGGTACCAGTCCTTTGTCAGATGTATGACTTACAAATATCTTTTCCCAGTCTATAGCTTGTCTATCTTTTTATTATTATTTTAATTCCAGTGTAGTTAACATACAGTGTTCTATTAGTTTCAGGTATACAATACAGTGATTCAACAATTCCAGCGCTCAACAAGATAAGTGTGTTCTTAGGGTGCCTGGCTGGCTCAGTAAGAAGAGCATGTGACTCTTAATCTCAGGGTTGTGAGTTTGAGCTCCATGTTGGGTGTAGAGATTACTTAAATAAAAAAAAGATAAGTGTACTCTTAATCCCCATCACCTATTTCACCCATCCCCCACCCACCTCCTCTCTGGCAATCCTCTGTTTTCCATAGTTAAGAGTCTGTTATTTGAGGGGCGCCTGGGTGGCTTAGCCAGTTGGGTGTCTGACTCTTGATCTCAGCTCAGGTCTTGATCTCAGGGTCTTGATCTCAGCCCCATGGTGGGCTCCATGCTAGGTGTGGAGCCTACTTTAAAAAAAAAAGTCTGTTATTTGGTTTGTCTCTCTTCTTTCTTTCATTTGTTTGTTTTGCTTTTTAAATTTCACATATGAGTGAAATGATATAGTATTTGTCTTTCTCTGACTGGCTTATTTCAGTTAGCGTTATACTCTCTAGATCCATCCACATTGTTGCAAATGGCAAGATTTCATTCTTTTTTATGATTGAATAATATCCCATTGTATATATATATATATATATATATATATATATATATATATATATATATACCACATCTTCTTTATCCACTCATCCATCAATGGACACATAGGCTGCTGATTTTTCTTAACAGGGTTTTTTGCAAACATTTTTAGTTTTTTAAAAACATTTTCAATTTTGATGCAGTCCAATTATCAATATTTCCTTTTGTGGATTGTGCTTTTGGTGTCATGTCTAAGAACACTTCACCTAGCCCTAGGTCCTAAAGATTTTCTATTTTTTCTAATTTATAATTTTACATTTAAATCTATGATCCATTTTGAGTCCATTTTTTTTTTTTAAAGATTTTACTTATTTATTCAGAAGAGACAGAGAGAGAGAGGCAGAGGGAGAAGCAGGCTCCCTGCTGAGCAGGGAGCCCGATGCGGGACTCGATCCCAGGAAGCTGGGATCATGACCTGAGGTGAAGGCAGACGCTCAACCATCTGAGCCACCCAGGCGCCCTATTTTGAGTCCATTTTTAAGGTGTGAGGTTTAGGTTAAGGTTGACCTTTTATTTATTTATTTTTTAAAGATTTTATTTATTCATTTGAGACAGATACAGAGAGAGAGCGAGAGCATGAGCAGGGGAGAGGCAGAGGGCGAGGGAGAAGCAGGCTCCCTGCCGAGCCAGGAGCCAGATGTGGGGCTCGATCCCAGGACCCTGGGATCATGACCTGAGCCGAAGGCAGCTGCTTAACCATCTGAGCCACCCAGACGCCCCAATGTTGACCTTTCCATCTATGGATGTTCAATTGCTCAACCACTATTTGTTGAAAAGACTCTCCTTCCTCTGTTGAAATGCCTTTGCAACTTTGTCAAGATTCAGTTGACCATCCTTGTGTGGGTCTATATTAGGTTCTCTTCTGTTTCATTGATCTATGTGTCTGTCCCTCCACCGACACCACACTGTTAACATTACTTCTAGCTATATAGTAAGAATGAAAACTGGGTAGAGTGATTCTTCCCTCTTCATTCTTTTTCAAATTTGTTTTAGTTGTTCTAGTTCCTTTGTCTTTTCACATAAATTTTAGAATAAGCTTTTTTTTTTTTTTTAAGTAATCTCTATGCCCAGCTTGGGGCTTGAACTCATGACCCCAAGATCAAGAGTCTCATGCTCTACTGATTGAGCCAGCCAGGCGCCCCTAGAATAAGCTTTTCCTTACAAAAAAATCTTGCTGGGATTTCGATAGTAATTGTACTGAACCTATAGATCAATTTGGAGGAGAATTGACATCTTTATTATGTTGAGTCTAAAATATATTTTTAAGTTGTGAACTCAGAATATCCAGCCAACAGGAAAAATCATCTGCTACTTCCTATCTGGTGCACTCCTATTTATTCATCCCAGGATCATGCTCCTTGTTTGGAGGATGTCCATGGAGCAGGTGTCTCCATGAAATGCCACATTTTGTGAAGGAAGTTCACGTAGGAATATATATATGAAGGAGTCCAGCTGGGTCTCATGGCAGCCTAGATATTTCAGAGCAACGCTCCTGCTGAAGGCAGCCATAAAAACACGTAAATTTAATGCAGGCATTCCCTTTCTGATCCAGTAAGCACCTTCTGGAAGGGTTCCTGTTAGGAACAGAGGCAGAGGCTTCCCGAAAGTCAAGTCAGTAACTGCCTGTGCAGAAAATGCAATATTCAGTTCATCTCAAACTTGTAAGTTGTACCTTTTCGGTTTCATCTTCTTAAAACTCATCATTGGGAGAGTACTTGGGAGTCTTACTTGAATATTAATTCTCAGCATGCACTGAACTTAATGACCATAATGTCCCAGAATTTTAATAAAGTTTTAATGTCAGTTTTCATCAGGGAACTGTGTCCTTGGTTTGTACTGTGGTGACTTCCTGTAGAAGTTTCTTTAATTGGCATACACTTAGGCAAAGCTGCCTTTTCCACAAGGGGCACGGAAGCTTCCGTGTGCAGTTTGCGAGTCTGTTTATTCCGTGGATTTCTAAGAGATCTACAATGTTCACAGTATTCCTTGTAATAGGACCTGTGGGATAGATTTATTTTGGGTGTCAGTGTCACAGATAGGCTTTGTTTCTAAGGACATGTTTTCACTTGGGGCCACTCCTAGGAATGAGGTCTGGGGCATTTATTAACCATAGCCCCGCTTGAATCTCAGCCTACTCATTTCTCTCTTCTGACTTCTTTCATTTTCTTGCACGGACCTCTGAAACTTGCCTCTACATTTTGGAGAGAGATAAGGTATACACATACAAAGTGAAACTTAATGCTATTAAGTCTGTTGTTTTGGTGTGTAACCACAGGAAGGAAGATCTGCAGATGGGAATTCAGCTTTAACAATGATAATAAAAGAAAAAGAGGGGGCGCGATTCAATTTTGACAGCACAGTAACCTGAGTAATCCTATTTATTTCCTGCTTTGGAGTTGGGTGGGATACCACTGCAGAGGTTTTATCTAATTCTATAGGACAGTAGGGTTTATATTCCTGTCTGTGGCTTTCCAAAAACTAGCTTAACAACATTGGATGGCCCCTATGATTGTGTTCTCTGCTGGGAGAGAGCCAACAACTAATGAGATTTGTTGTGACTGGTAGTGTCAATAGGTGGACACAGCTATAGGCTTACATGTTTTCGTGATCAAGTAGCCAAAGCAAAGGTGTTTTTAATAGGTTTTTAAATTTGTTTTTATTTTTATTTTTTTTTTTACAGATTTTATTTATTCATTTGAGACACAGAGATACAGACAGAAAGAAACAGCATGAGCAGGGGGAGAGGCAGACAGAGAGGGAGAAGCAGGCTCCCCGATGAGCCAGGAGCCCGATGCGGGGCTCCATCCCAGGACCCTGGGATCATGATCTGAGCTGAAGGCAGACGCTTAACGACTGAGCCACCTAGGCGCCCTGCAAAGGTGTTTTTTAGAGGCATTTAGTACAGAAGATCAGGATGTATTTGCTAACAGCTCTGTGGAAAACCCTAAGTAAAGAGAGGAACCGGCATCACCCCTGGCCAGATTCATACTTTGCGTTCTCTTAGATGCTTTCCATTACCTCCTCGTGGCTGGAGTATGGCCTGCTCTTGTTTAAGGCCTGACCGTCCGGCTGTGCCTTTCTCAACCACTTAGCACTGTGGTGGCGTTTTACCTGTGAATGTAATGTATCATCTGTATTTCCCTCTCTTCTGGATCATTCCCTTAACGTCACCCATCTCAAAGCCCTGGCTTGATTTCATGTCTCTTTCTCCAGCTTGCACTTCCACCCGTGTTCATCGCTTTCGATACCATGTCTTTTAATATTTTACCTAGAGAATACATTGACTTATTTGAAGAATCACACGATATGTGAAGTTATACAGTGAAGTCTTATTCCCACCTTGCCCCCATCCCAACCAGTAACCACATATTACTTACTTGTCTATACTTCTAGAGTGTCTTTATGCAAAGGGAAGCATCTATGAATATATTTTCTCCTTGTTTTACATGAACAACAGCATACTACAGGGCCCCTGGCTGGCTCAGTCGGCAGAGTGTGTGACTCTTGATCTCAGGGTCGTGAGTTCAAGCCCCACGTTGGGCATAGAGCTTGCTTAGAAAAAAAATAGCACACTATATTGTTCCATACCTTTTTTCTAAACAATATACAATGGAAAATTTTGCATGTCAGTACATAGAGCCCATTCTTTTTTACAGTTGTGTACTCAAAATATGCTTATTGTGTGGCTATACCATAATTAAGCAACTATCCTATTGATAGGTTGTTTTCTATCATTTGCTATTTCTAGTAATACTGCAATGAATGATAAACTTCGTACACATAAGTATATTCATTGAAATTTGGGTACATATGGTCAAGTTCCCCACAGGAGTTGTATCAGTTTGCACTGCCACCAGCAAGGTACAAGAGTGCTGCTTCTTCCATAGTTTTGTCTATGAGTGTGTTGGCAAACTTGTATTTTGGCTAATGTAATTGATCCTGTTTTGTTTTGTTTTTTTAACCTGGATAGTTTTAATTTATAGTTCTCTTCTGAGTGAGCTCAAACACCTTCCCGTTATTTAAAAGGCTATTTGTATTTCTTTTTCTGTTATCTATTCCCAATGATCTTTGGCCGATTTTTCTTTTGTGTTATTGATCTATTTCTTGTGTTTGATTTGTAGGCGCTCTATATTAGGAAGATTAGGTCTTTGTTATAGTAGTAGCCAAATTGTTTTTGTTTTTGTGTTTTTGGTTTGTTTTTTTTTTTACATTTGGCCATTTGTGTTTTCACGTTGCTTATGGTGTTTTAGTTTTTGACAATACAGAGGGTTTTTTAAAATTGTTTTTTATTAGCTAATCTCTATGCCCAATGTGGGGGTCAAACTCAAAATCCTGAGATCAAGAGTCACATGCTCCACTGATGGAGTCAGCCAGGCACCCCTTCTTGTTTATTTCTTAAAAACATTTACACTCCATTTGTCTAGCTTTAAAAATTTGTCAGGTTGTTTTGGAATGGTGTTGATTTACAAAGTAACTTAGGGATAATTGACATTTATGATGACTCTGTTCAGGTTGTCTTTTTGTAACTTCAGTAGTGTTTTTAAAGTTTGCTTTGTATAATTTTTGCGCATTTCGTGTGAAGTTTATTCCTATGTATTTTATGTTATTTGTTTCTATTATAAACGAGCAATGTTCTTCCATTATATTCTCTAGCTGGGAAAGCTGTTGATTTCTCCATATCTTATTTTCTGCTACCTTACTGAATTCTTATATTGTTTATAGTAGTTTCTCAACTGAGTCTCTTGGTTTTTCCAGGTATACATGTACAAATAATAATAGTTTTACTTCCTCCTTTCCAGTTATTAGACCTCGAATTGGGGGAGCAGCACCAGCCAGGTTATGTTTCTTTCTTTTCTTTTCTTTCATTGCAGAAATGGTACAATTGATGAAAGATAAACTATATCATATACTATATAAAAGATATACTATGTTAAAGATATAAAAGATGAACTATATTAAAGATATACTATAAAGATATACTGAAATCACTCGAGTAATACATAAAGTAATTGTATCTGTTCCTTAAAACTACACTATTAGACCTCTAATCCGTTTTTCTTGTCCAATTGCCTCAGTTGGTATCTCCAGTACAATGTTAAAATAAGAATTGTGAATTCTTCCGGTGTTTGCCATTAAGCATGATGCTAGAATAATATTACCTAAGGGTATCAGTCTGTTCATATTTTGAATTTTTATCAAGAATGGGTGTCGAGCTTATCACATGCCTTTTCCGCCTCTGCAGAAATGATTATATGTATTTTTCTCCCTAGATTTATTAATATACTTAATATAGTAATATACTTAAATATACTCCTTAGATTAATCAATCCCCTAGATTTATTAATATCAATATATTTTATTATGTTAATATAATTAATAATATAATATAGTAATATATTAATATCAATATACTTGAATTTATATTAAAATATAAATGAATATAAATATACATAAATTTTAATAGATTTTATAATATTCAAATAATGGGGTACTCTCCACCATCTGAACTAAAGGACTGAACAGTAGATACTTGTACCTTCTCACTCCCTTTCCCTGACCTCTCCTGGGTCCTTTCCCCATTTCATTAAATGGCTAGATCATTCACCTACTCACTCAGGCCAAAGGCTTAGAAGTCATTCCTTTTTTTCTCTTTCTCTCATACCCTTCATCCACAAACCTCAGACGTTCTACTTCCAAACCTGGCCACTTCACCATCCCCACTGCTAAAGTCCAAGTTAACTTCCTTTCTTTCTTGAACTACTTTAACAGTCTCCTCAACTGGCCTCCCTGCCTCCATTATGCCTTGTAAGACTACCTGACTTGATTCCTCCCCGCATCCCCTGTGTCCTCATGCCAGCCTCCTTTCCCTCCCTTAACCGTGCCAAGTTCCTCCTTTCTGCTAGAACTTCCTTTCTTCTCACGGCAGTCTCCTGCTCATTCAGGTCTCCCCCAAATGTTGCCTCTTCAGAGAGGCCCTCTCCGACATTCTTAGCTAACTGCTCTAATTATAAAGTACCAAGGAAGCCCTTAAGGAAAGACGTGCAGCTTCTGACAGGGCCCTGAGCCAGTCTCTTGCCTAAAAAAGGTGGAGCAAGAGCTGCTGAGGCTGATGACTCTTCCTTGGCCACCTCCTTTCCAGCTTATGAGGGCCAGCTTACAGAGGGCTGGGTTTCCACTCTCTCCCGGCCACTAGATGTGCTTCCCTGATGCTCCTACACCGAGGGCCATCCTCCCCTACTGTCTTCCTGCCATGAAAGGATCTATAGCGCCAAACCACATTTACTCCCTAAAAGTAAGATGCTGTCTGTCTATTCATGAGCAAGAGAATGCCACCTTACTGACAGTGACCTTCAGCAAGCGACTTAACCTCTGAATCACAGCTTTCGATGACAGTATCCGCCTTATACACTTTTGCTGACCATTAAGGGAGGATGTATTTAAAGGGCCATTGTATGATTCCATGGAGTCGATGGACAGATCACCGATAGTAAATTGTCACGACTGACACAAAAAATTATGCCCTGCCCCCCCCCCCCCCCGCCAATCCTTCCACTTGTCTGCCAGGGTAGGAAGCTTAGAGCCACCCCGATGGTCCATTGTAACATCTCTCGTACCATCACCTAAGGTTGGCTCGTTGTTTCTGAACATGGCTCTTGTCTGCTGTTCCTTCCCTTCCTGCTGCCTTCAGCCTGGGCCCTGGACATAGCTGCCTCTCTGTCTTTATTTTCTCCCTGTCTGTGACAGATAACTCCTTTCTGGTCTCCCTTCTGAACAGAACTCCAATTTGGTTCAGGATGGACATGCCTCTCTAAGAGTTCTAGGCTTCTCAGCCCCGCCTTCCTCTAGGGTAGTCTTGTCTTCCAATTCTGGTCAATGAGATGTAGAAGTCCCTGGGATGGGTGGGTGTCCCTTCCCAAGCAAAACCCCTGGGATGGACAGGTGCCCCTTCCGAAGCAAAACCTCATAAGAAAACTTTTGGATCTGCTATTTTTTCTCTCCTAGAACTTGGAGCCTCGTACCCGGGGGGCAGGAAATTCTCTGTGGCCAGAAAGACTAAAACCATATGCAGACCATAGTGGAGTAGAAACATGAGCAAACCTACTTCATGGATGACCCAGTGAAACCAGTACCCCAGCCTGAGCTCTCATCCCCTGTGCCTCTCCTACCATAAGAAAAATAAACCCCTGTGCATCTCACTTTCTTTCCTTTGGGCTGTTTATTCTTATAATCTTTGGCAGGTTTGAATTTTTTTCTAAATAAAATATCGGGAAGCAAACAAACCCATAAAGCTAGTGGGAAAGGGCAGCTCTAATCTGTCATGATACATAAATATTTTTACATATATTTTTCATCATATGAGATATTATATGCATGACCGCTTGGCAAATACGAAATTTCTTGTTTTACAACTCCTAACTGTATATTTTATTTTATTTTAATTTTTTTAAAGATTTTATTTATTTATTTGACAGAGACACAGCGAGAGAGGGAACACAAGCAGGGGGAGCGGGAGAGGGAGAAGCAGGCTTCCCGCTGAGCATGGGGCCCGATGCGGGGCTCAATCCCAGGATCCTGGGACCATGACCTGAGCCGAAGGCAGATGCCCAACGACTGAGCCACCCTGTGTATTTTATTTTTACTGTTAAAAAGGACACCACACACACACACACACACACACACACACACACTCAGGAATATGGAGAGCATCGGGCTGCGGGGACACTGTGTTGTCATAGCGTCACTATGATGGAGGTGAGCCCACCACAGAGAAACACCGAGAACCAGTGACTCACCAGTAACTACCACCACTCTTGATTTTCAGTTTTCTTGGTGAGCCGAGTTTTCAGGAGCACCTGACGCTGAGG
The DNA here is from genome assembly GCF_003265705.2 of Callorhinus ursinus. Lineage (NCBI taxonomy): Eukaryota > Metazoa > Chordata > Mammalia > Carnivora > Otariidae > Callorhinus > Callorhinus ursinus. Next base: position 8,032,511 of record NW_027397078.1, on the reverse strand, counting down.
AATTGTGGGAGTTTTTTTCTGTAGGTGTGATAATGGTAGTGCAATTATTTTTTTGTGAGGGGGATTCTGACCTTTCAGAGATACGTATTTACTAATGAAAGGAAGTGATGTCTGGCATCTGCTTCCAAATCATCGAGGGGCAAAAGTGGGCCAGGGTACAGACGAAATGAGATTGTCCAATCAGTTGACAGTTGTCGAAGTTGGATGGTGGGTAAATCTTTTAAAAAATATTCCCTGAGGATAGATTCCCAGGACTGGGGTTAGAGGTCAGAGGATGGGCTCATTTATGACTTTTTTTTTTAAAGATTTTATTTATTTGGTTCAGGATGGACATGCCTCTCTAAGAGTTTTGAGAGAGCGAGAATGAGACAGAGAGAGAGAGTGCGCGCACATGAGAGCGGGGGAGGGTCAGAGGGAGAAGCAGACTCCCTGCTGAGCAGGGAGCCCGATGCGGGACTTGATTCGGGACACCAGGATCATGACCTGACCCTGGGATCATGACCTGAGCCGAAGGCAGACGCTTAACCGACTGAGCCATCCAGGCTCCCCTTAAATATTGGTTTTGCTTGGTTTTGAGCTTTCTTTGCTCTGTAATATTCCATTTCATGAATAGCACAATGTACTGGATCCATTCTCTCATTGCTGGACATTTAGGCCATTTTCTAGTATTTTGCTCCTGAGAACAATTGCAGAGCGAGCTTTGGGGTTCTAGAATTTTTGAAAAAACAAAAGTAGAGAAGGAGTGGTATGATGAATCCCCATGGAGCCACAAGCAGCTTCAACTATTATCAACACTGCAATGCAAGTGTTTTTAATGCAACATTAGAATCTCTGGGGGCACCTTTGCTAAGCAAAGGGTTCTAGCTCAATCCCCGGAGATCCCACATTGCATTTAGTTATGTCACTATTCGCCAAACCATGGACCTAATCCATGGTCACCAGTGTTTTCACAAATGTTCTTGATCTGTTTCAGGATCCAACCTGCGATTCCACATTGCATGTGGCTATTATGTCTCCTGGTGTCTTCCAGTCTCTGACACCTCTTCTTCTTTTTTTTATTTTTAAGATTTTATTTATTTGTCAGAGAGAGAGAGCACAAGCAGGGGGAGCAGCAGAGGCAGAGGGAGAAGCAGGCTCCCCGCTGAGCAGGGAGCCCGATGCGGGGACTCGATCCCAGGACCCCGGGATCATGACCTGAGCTGAAGGCAGATGCTTCACCGACTGAACCACCCAGGCGCCCCATCTCTGACACTTCTTCAATCTTGTCTTTTTTCCACATTTGTGAAATCTCCCGGTCATGTACTTTGTGGGGTGTCCCTTGATTTGGGTTTGTCTGATGTTTTCTCCTGATTAGATTGAGGTTATGCATTTGGGGCAAGAATACCATGGAAATGATGTCGTGCCCCTCTCATCTCATCGTGGGGTTATGGATGCCAATGTGTCTTATTCCTGGCAATGTTACCACTGATGTTAAGATGGTTTCTGCTGTGTTTCTCCACTGTAAAACTACTGTGCTCTCACTGTTATTTTTTTAAAAGATTTTATTTATTTATTTGAGAGAGAGAGACCGAGCATGAGCAATGGGGAGGAGGCAGAGGGAGAGGGAGAAGCAGACTCCCCACTGAACAAGAAGCCCAACCTGGGGCTCGATCCCAGGACCCTGAGTCGAAGGCAGACCCTTAACCCACTGAGCCACCCAGGCACACTGCCATTGTTATTTTTTTGAAGATTTTATCGTTGAGTAATTTCTACACCCAACATAGGGCTCGAACTCACAACTCCGAGATCAAGAGTTGCTCGCTCCTCTGACTGGGCCAGCCGCTCCCGCCCCCGACCCTGCCTCCCTGTTGTTATTAATAAATATCTTAGAGAAGACACCTTGAGACTATGCGTCTATCCTGTTTTTCTTCAAACTTTGGCCCACTGATTTTAGCATCCGTCAGGACATCTTGCCTGTGACAGTTATTATTGTGTTGTTTATATTTCTCTCGTTCCTTCTACATTTATTAATTGGAATTCTTCTGTAAGAAAGAGCTGTCCCGGGGTGCCTGGGTGGCTTATTCGGTTAAGCGTCTGCCTTCGGCTCAGGTCATGATCTCTGGGTCCTGGGATAGAGCCCCAAGTTGGGTTCCCTGATCAGCCGGGAGTCTGCTTCTCCCTCTCCCTCTGCCTCTCTCACCGGCTTGTACTCTCTCTCTCAAATAAGTAAATAAAATCTTAAAAAAACAAAACAAAACAAAAAAACAAAGAATGGATTTGGACACAAATGGAGCGTAATCTTCACAAGCTAACACTTCCTCCAAGAATCCTTTCCTGACCCCACGTCTGGCTGGGTGCCCCCAGCCTCCTGCCAGAGCACTGTCGTGCCATATTGCTTGTTCCCTCGTGGGTTTCTCTCCTAAAGAGTCAGCCCCATGAGAAGAGGGGCTGCATCTCATTCACCTTGTTACTCCTGCTCAGGGTTGGCCCACCCACAGGAAGTGCTCAGTATGTGTTGTGAGAAGAGATGAGATCAGGGCGATTGTGGGCCAGAGAGCTGGAATAGTCACAGCGGCTGTCTATTCCTGAATCTGGCCACCCTCCAGCCCTTCAGGGGCTGAGCACACCATGCAGTCTTCACATCTCTGTGCCTTTTATATGCTATCCCCTCTCCTTGGAATACCAACTGTGACAAGTGGTAAGTGAAATTAGATAGGCAAAATGTCGATAATTGTTGAAACTGAGCAATGAGAATATAGGGGCTTAGTACTCTGGTCTCTCTATAGTTCTGTATGCTTGAGAATTCCCAGAAAAATAGGGTTTCAGAACAGTATTTCGGGGGCACACGGTGTGTGCCAGACCCTTTGCTCACAGATCCTGGGGACACAGTGGTGAAACAGCCAGACAGATGATACAAATAGGAAGGGACAGCCCCTCCTCCCACTGGAAAACTCCCCACTGTCCCTTGCCCTATCCAGGCCAGGCTCAGGAGGTCTGTCCCTGAAGCATCCCATCTGTCTCCTCCAGGACTCCAACCCAGCACAGAATGGACAGGGTCTTCTTCCTCCTTGCTGAGGACTAAACTGTACCCCCCATTCCTATGTTGAAGCCCTAACCCCCGCAATGTGATGGTATATGGAGATGGGGTCTTTGAAATGTAATTAGGTTCGATGAGGTCATGAGAGTGGGGCCCTCATGATGGGATTAATATTCCTATAAGAAGAGGCACCAGAGGGGTGCCTGGGTGGCTCAGTCGGTAGACCATGCAACTCTTGATCTCAAGGTTGTGAGTTCAAGCCCCACATTGGGCATAGAAGTTTACTTTTTATTTTTTTAATTTATTTTTAAAATTTTATTTTATTTTTTATTTTTAAAGGCTATTTATTATTTATTTTTATTAAGTAATCTTTATGCCCAGTGTGGGGCTCGAACTCACGACCCCAAGATGAAGAGTCGCACGCTCCGCAGATGGAGCTGGCCAGGTGCCCCTTCACTAGAAGTTTTTAAATCCATGCTGACAAATGGTTTACAGGGTACGGAGTGCCCGTGCCCATCTGTTACCTCATTCTTTGCTCTTTTTCATGCCCACAGTACTTTACTGACCTATTATTTAGATACAGCCAAATGCATAAATCTTAAGTGACCAGCTCAATGAATTTTGCCCGATGTATACACCTGGGCAACCCACACCTAGATCAAGCTGCAGAACATTCCAGCACTCCTGAGGCTCCCTCACATTATCTTCTTTTATCTTCATGACAATCTCAGGACGGCAGAGCTGTTATTTGTCCCCATCACCACGGAGAAACAGCGTCAGAGACGGACACCTGGCGCCGGGCACTGCCTCCCCCGGGTCAGGATGGTGCAGAGGGATGACGGAGAGAACTCTCGGCAGCCTTCTCAGCACTCCGTCTTGAGCTTGCGTCATTAGCCCATGAGCTGACTTCCTGGAAAACGAAGCTCCTTCCCCCTTTCCACACAGCCGGGCAGGGGAGTTGGGGTGGCCAAGTGGGAGGCACCAGTTAGTTATTTTTTAGCTCCGGTTATTTTCCAGAGTCACCTCCCAACCATCAACATTCTGGACAATGCCCTGGAGTCTGAGGGTTGTCGGTGCCAGGTGCGGGGACGCTGGAGCCAGGCTAGGAGCTGCCCCTGGGGAGGGAGTGGCCCCCAACTCGTCAAACTGGGTGGGCAGGGTGCCTAGTGAGGAGCAGGTACCTCTAATCCATCTGTGCTTCAAAGGAGCCGGGCCTGAAATGGGGCTCAAGCCGAAGCTTCTGGAAGGCCAGCGTGGATGCTCTTGGAGTCCAATTCTCACTGTCCCTCGATTCCCGCCTGGGGCTGGGTGAGGTTTGAGGGCTGACCGTAAGCACGCTAGAGCAAAGAGAAGGTGCCCCATGACCTTTCCTGGGGGTTTCTCCCTCCAGTTCCAAGTCCTCCCTCAAACAGGCTCTATCCCCAGGTCACGGCCCTGGGGACACAGCCCAGACACCTGCGTGACCTCTGTTCTTCAAGGGTAACCCAGTAGGCTCCACCGGGGCGAGGATACCCTTGCTCATGGTTCTTCAGTTCTGGGAAGTTTCTCAGTCCTCTTTCGAGAATACTCTTGACTCTTCCAGTCAGGAACAGAGCTCCCCCACCCTCTCCAGGGGCTGGAACTCCGTTGTCTGAAAACAGACAACTACAGAGCAAGCATGGGGCAGAGGCCTGCCTGGTTTTCCCTCAGGGCAGAGCCCCCTCCAGCCACATTCTCACCCGCTTCTGTGGGTGGGAGGCTGAGGAGCCGGGTGACTCATCCTACTTCTGGGAAGGAGAGGATGAAAGGTTCCGATGGGTTTCTTTATTTCTCACTGAGATCTGGATGACGTGGTGACGTGTGAAACATACAAAGGCTTGACAAAATTTTGTCTCTTTTCTATTTTTCTATTAACACACACACACACACACACACACACACACACACACACACACACAGGCCTTAGCATTCCAAAGCCACAAATGAACTTACACCATCTGCTCATCTCCCTGCCTAGGAACACAATTCCAGGAAGCAGGAGAGGGCCGGCTTGCCGTGGCTGTCATGTGAGGACCGTCAGATGGGAACAGCTGCTTATCCTCAGTGACTCTTTCCACGTAGACCCATTGCGGGGATTTGCTGTTCTTTGCGCGCCAGAAAGCAAACAGACCTCCACCTCTGCCCAGGGGCAAAGAAAAGCCAGGTCTCTACTGCCCCCCTACCCCACAGGGAGCCAGGGTAGGGCAAGGCAAGGAAACAGCCTCCTGTTGCTCAAGGGACTAAGGTTTCACTTGGTTCAAAAGCAAAAACAAAAACAAAAACAACCCAAAACAAAACAAAAAAAGACAAACCCAAACACAACCCCCTTCCTGTTCCTGGGGACTGAGCTTCTGAGTAACAACTGTCGGTCTCTGCCCCCACAAATAACTTCATCTGGATTTGCAACAAGAGCCTAGGTGTGGGGCTTTGATATGAATTCTAGCACTTTTATTTCGGCTCATGCCCTCTTGATGTTGTAAAAGTGTATGTGTAGGGGGGAAGGTACTAGAATCAGTGCGGGACAGGAAGTTATAGAGGCCAGGAAAAAAAAAAAGATGTATCTTCGCTGTGCGTATGAATGTAGCCACACCTCAGCCTGAACGGTCCTTCTAGAGAGAAAAGGAACCGGGCAGCAGAAGTCACATGCCACCCAAGCCTCAGTGAGGTCTGGGTGAAATGGACACTTCCTGTTTATTTTAGTCCAGCTGAGCTGTGGGGGGAGGGGAGGGCAGGGATTTAAACCAGGGCTATTGGGCGTGGAAAGAATCAGAGCTGCTGCATCAGCCCGGGAAAACTGTGGCGTCGCCTGTCCCATCAACCACGCCCTCCTGTTCCCACCGAGGACAAGAGCGAGATAATACCATAATAATGCATAGGAGTTGCCATGAACTTGCACCAGATGCTTTCAATGAGCTAAATTTAACCTCATGGCACCCTTCAGGGGATGGGGTGAGAAGCAGACACAATCCTCATTTTGTCAACACATCACAGCCGGCCTGGGGAGGCTGAATGACCCAATGACGGTCAAACAGCAACTCAAAGGCTGAGTCAGGACCTGGCTGGGTCTCTGTCCTCCCTCTACCCCAGCTGCTTCCTCCTAAATAGCTCTAAGCACTCAGTTTCTTGGCCCTTGAGTTTTAGCACTGGGGCTGCCATGATTATTTTCTTGGCAATGCTCACATTCGTAAGCATGCCATCGGCGCCATCCCCAACCCTGGGGCTCTCTGTGAAAGGGAATCCAACCCTGGGCCACCCCACACCTCAGAGTGGTAAACAAGTCGGACTTCCAGAGCTTAGCGCAGGGTGCTCAAACTTGGTCGCACCTGTGCAACATGATAGAGATCCATAGGTCAAGGATGTGGGGAAACTGGAACCCTCATCCATTGCTGGTGGGATTGCTGTAGAAAACAGTTTGGCAGAGCCTCAAAGGATTAAGCAGAGAGTTACCCTTATGACCCAGCAATTCCACTCCTAGGTACCTACCCAAGGGAAGTGAGAACACACGTTCACAGAAGAACTTGCACACAGGCGTTCACAGCGGCATTAAACACAATGGCCCCAAAGTGGAAACAACACAAATGTCCATTAACGGATGCATGGATAAACAGAATGTGGTCGAGCTGCGCAAGGAAATATGATTTAGCCATTAAAAGGAAGGAAGGAGTGGCATCTGCTACATCACAGAGAGACCGTGAGAACATGATGCTGAGTGAAGAAGCCAGAGGCCACACGAGGCCACGTATTGAATGATTCCATGTACATGCGATGTCCAGAACAGGCAAATCCACGGAGACAGAAAGTAAATTAGTGGTTGCCAGAAGCTGGAGGAAGCTGGGGGGAGAGAATGGGGAGTGACTGCTGATGGGTTTGGAATTTCCTTTTGGGGTGATGAAAACGTAAAATTAGCTAGTGGTGATGGTCGCAAAACTCCGTGAATATGCTACAAACCACTGACTGGTACAGTGTAGAAAGGCGAATTTTATGGTGTGTAAATTACACCTTGGTTATGCTATTACCAAAAATAATACAGATGCCTGGGCCCACCTTCAGAGATTCTGGTTTAGCAAGTCTGAGATGGGACCTGGGCATCTGCCTTTTTATAAAGTACCCTAGTACCCTAAATGTCGGGAAGGGAGTGGTTTGCAAAGTGTATGGCATCACACATGTCCCCAAAGAGCTGGGGAAACACGGGAGCCTCTTAGGGGACAATTTCAGTGTCAAACCGTGTGATCCTAGAGGAGAGTGCGTAAGAAGTTCAGGAGAGAGAAGACAGTTTGGGTCAAGGTGGCCTGGGAGGGGTGGGGGTACTGAGCCTTGGAGAATGGGCAGCATTTACATGGACAGAGGGGCCACATTCCAGGCAGGAGAATGGGCCTGGCACAGATCTGGGGGGTGGGAATGAGCATGGTGTGGTTTGGGGTCTGTTTGAACTGACCTGGAGGGTGAACTTGGGGGGTGTTGGAGAAGACAGGCTTGGAGGAGTGGGCTGGGATCCTTGAGTGCCAGCCAGGAAGCACTGGGGTGGGAGATGTGGAGCCAAAGAGGGTTATAAGGACACAAAGAAAGCAGAGTTTTAGGAGGAATAATCTGCCATCTATATAAAAATGGCAGTCAAAGGCCGGTTGAAAAGCTGGGGCAGGAATCAGGAAATAAAATCGTGAGGGTCTGCACCAGGGGCTTGACAGGGTGTTAGAGAGGAAAGATCAAACTCAGGGTTTAAAGAGGGAATTGATATGAGATGGAGAATGAGGGAAAGAGGAGAATCAGAGAGAAGCCTACATGCTCATGCACACGAAAGGAGGAACCATGGCTGCTTCCCTAGTTTCAATCCCAGCTCTCCCACTATTGGCTCACGTGACAGGGGGCGAGTCACGTGACCTCTCTGTGCTTTACTCTTCTAACGGGAAAATTCAAATAACCGTAGTAACTACCCCATAGGTTGTCCTGATGAGTACCTGAGAAAATCCAGATGAAACAGAGGGAACACTTGGAAGAATTCAAGTGGGCTTTTCCCTGTTGCATTTCTATATAGGCCACCTTCTCCTTGGGCAGTCTGAGGGCCATTTGGTTGGCAGCAGGAAAGGTTTTTTTTCCACATTTCTTGAGGACCAATTTCAAAAATTAATTCTGAGCAAAAATAAACAAGGGGGACTACATTGCACTAAGAAGCTTCTGCGCAACAAAGGAAACCGTCAACAAAATGAAAAGGTGCCCTACTGAATGGGGGAAAATATTTGCAAATCACATATCTTATAAGGGGCTAGTATCCAAAATAAACAGAATTCATACAACTCAATAGCAACCCCCCAAACAATCCAATTAAAAAATGGGCAGAGGATCTGAATAGACATTTTTCCAAAGAAAGCATATAGATGGCCAACAGACACATGAGAAGGTGCTCAACATCATTGATCGTCAGGGAAATGCAAATCAAAACCACAGTGGGATATCACCTCACTCCTGATAGGATGACTATTGTCAAAAAGACAAGAAATAGAGGCGCCTGGGTGGCTCAGTCGGTTAAGCGTCTGCCTTCGACTCAGGTCATGATCCCAGGGTCCTGGGATCGAGCCCCGCATCGGGCCCCTGCTGGGTGGGAAGCCTGCTTCTCCCTCTGCCTCTCCCCCTGCTTGTGTTCCCTCTCTCGCTGTATCTATCTCTGTCAAATGAATAAATAAAATCTTTAAAAAAAAAAGAGAGAGAGACAAGAAATAACAAGCGTTGGCGAGGATATGGAGAAAAAAGAACCCTCGTGCATTGTTAGGAATGTAAATTGGTGTGGCTACTCTGGAAAACAGTGCAGAGGGTCCTCAGAAAATTAAAACCAGAACTGCCATAGGATCCAGCAATCCCACTTCTGGGTGTTTATCTGAGGAAAACAAAAACACCAATTTGAAAAGATACATGTACCTCCGTGTTTATTGCAGCATTATTTATAGTAGCCAACATGTGGAAGCAACCCAAGTGTCCATCAATGGATGAAGGGACAAAGAAAATGTGGTGTACATATATACAAGGGAATATCATTAAGCCATAAGAAAGAGTGAAATCTTGCCATTGGCGACAACCACATGGATGGATCGAGGGCATTATGCTAAGTGCAATAAGTCAGAGAAAGACAAATACCATATGATCTCACTCATATGTGGAATCTGAAAAACCAAACAAAACACACAAGCTCATAAAGAACAGATTGATGTTTGCCAGAGGTGGGGGGTGGGTGAAATGGTACAATCTTCCAGTTATAAAATAAGTAAGTCATGGCGCTGTAATGAACAGCATGGTGACTATAGTTAATAATACTGGATTGCATATTTGAGAGTTGCCAAGAGAGTAGATCTTAAAAGTTCTTATCACAAGAAAAAAAAATTTTTTTTTTAAAGATTTTATTTATTTGAGAGAGAGAGAGAATGAGAGATACAAAGCACGAGCGGGAAGAGGGTCAGAGGGAGAAGCAGACTCCCTGCTGAGCAGAAAGCCCGATGTGGGACTCGATCCCGGGACTCCAGGATCATGACCTGAGCCGAAGGCAGTTGCTTAACCAACTGAGCCACCCAGGCACCCAAGAAAAAAATTTTTGTAACTATGTATGGTGATGGATGTTAATGAGACTTATTGTGGCGATCATTTCATAACACATACAAATATCATATCGTTAGGTTGCACACCTGAAACTAATGTAATGTTGTATGTCAATTATACCTCGACACAAAAAAATCGGATTCTGGAGAATTCAGATCACAATAGTTCTTCTGTGATGGAGAGACAATGCCCCTTCCATTAATATTGGTCAGGCTGTTGCTTTTGAATAGGAAGATATGACCTAGAGGAAGTGAAAGCCCAACATTTGTCCCATCTGGTCCCCAGGAATTGTGGGAAGAAACATGGAGGCAGGGCCAGGAAAGGCGTGGCAATGGGTCCCAAGGTTACTTTTCTGGGCTTATGGCCAGAGAAACGGTGAAAAGTTGGAGAAGTTGAACAGGAAGCCAGAAGCAGGAGGCCTTTGGTCATATTCACATTTGGGACCCTGAGAGGAGACTGTGTCCTGAACTGCCCCCTGCCGCCAAACACACACTGGGGGCCACATGGGAACGTCTTGGCAAAGCAGCATAGATAGATAGAGACAGAGCGGGGAGGAGTGTAGCTGTCCAGGATTTCCTTCCTGTGCTGCGTGGCTTGGACAGAAATTTCTGTTCAGGCTGGATTTAGGCCAAGAAGAGGGAGTCAGGCTATAGGTAGAAATTTAGCAGTCAACATAAATTGAGCCCCTAGAAAGTTCTGCCCTGGGAAATATAGAAAGAGTGGTGCCAAGGTGACCTACAGTTTGAACTCTCAAGAAATGATCCTTGAATCCAAGCTTGGTGAGCTCACGGACGAAGAGGGTGAGGAGACCCCTAAGTTAGGGAAGACTAGATCAGAGGCTTGCGAGAGCCCCCAGCCAAGGGGAGGACAAAAGACCGTCCCTGAAGAGACTAGAAGTGTGGCAGGAAATCTGACAAAGTGCTGTGTTGAAGAATCTGGGGGAGGCCACAGCTTCAATGACAGATGTTCAGTTCTGGAAGTGCTTGGTGCATGCCCACTGCATGGGGCGGCCAAGTTAGGTTAATCCGTGTGGTAGGAGCTGGGTCCCTAGTATGCCTCTGAGCTGTCCTACTTGCCTGACATTTCAGGGTGGGCAGGCTGAATTCTCCAGGCCTTGAATGTGCTCTTTTCAGAGGGGACTGTACTCCTGTTGGATCTCAGGCTGACAGGAAAACAGGTCCCTGTTTGGGAGGCCACCCAGGCCCTTACTGGTAGAGTCCCTGCTGGAGCCACACCTATTATGGGGGGAGAGGTGAGTCAGGGCCTTCAGTAGCCCAGGGGAGCACTCCCCGTCATCAGGGAGCCTGGGTCCTGGCTGTAGGCCAGAGGACAAGGGAGCAACTGTTTCCTTCCACTACCATGGTTGCAACCTGGGCAGGGAGGCCAATTCCAAGTGCCAGAGAGGCAGAGGCCGTGGGAGTGCCCAAAGGCGGGTGGGCAGGTCACTTGCATGGTCAGGCCTGCCCGGTCCAGATCCCTAAACTGGGCCAGGAGGGCGTGTCAGGCAATTAACTGAGGACGACGGTGGCTGGGCACACAACCCCTGATTTCCACACGACTTGCTGCTTCTTGTTCCTCCTGTCCGGGGTAATTTTAGTTTTGATTTGGTTGTTACTTTCTTTTTTCTCTTTTAAAGATTTATTTATTTATTTGAGGGGGGAGGGGCAGAAGGAGAGGGAGAGAGAGAATCTCAAGTCAACTCCATGCTGAGTGGGGAGCTGCACGAGGGGCTTGATCTCACTACCCTGCGATCATGACCTGAGCCAAAATCAAGAGTCGGAGGCTTAACCGTCTGAGCCACCCAGGCGCCCCGATTGTTATTTTCTATAGCACTTGGTCTGAAAAATGAGATGAAAAAGAAATAGCCCCTCCATTTGGACACAGAGAGAAGTTTGGGGATGGATTTTCTTTCTTTCTTTCTTTTTTTTTTTTTTGAGTGGAGGCATTTCCTTTTTTTTTTTTACATTTTTAAAATATTTTTTTAAATTTAAATTCAATTAATTAACATATAATGTATTATTGGTTTCAGAGGTAGAGGTCAGTGATTCATCAGTCTTATATAATACCCAGGGCTCATTTCATCACATGCCCTCCTTAATGTTGGGGATGGATTTTCAAGGCCCTGGTTGAGGAGGGAATAATGAGTCCGTCACTTCCTGAGACTCTCAGTTGCCCCTGGAAATTACAGAAACGACAAACGTTTTTCATAGGATATGTTCATCCCTGTGACACAAGGTAGATATGGATACAGTCTCATTTACCAAATTGTTTTGAGATTTTTTTTTAAAAAAGATTTATTTATTTGAGAGAGCGAGAGGGAGAGTGAGTGCAAGCAGGGGGAGGGGCAGAGAGAGAGGGACAAGCCGACTCCACGCGGAACATGGAGCCTGACTCGGGAATCAATCCCAGGACCCTGAGATCGTGACCTGAGCGGAAATCAAGAGTCTGACACGTAATCCACTGAGCCGCCTAGGTGCCTGAAGTTGTTTTGAGATTTCGAATGATTTGAACCTCCTATGTTTTTTGCCAGTTTTTGCGTGTGAAAGTTGTTCCCTCAAACTATTAAGGTAGACAACATTCCGGCATTCAAAGCCGCTGTACTTTGATCCTAGCATGATGAAAATCAGTCTTCTCCCTCAGTACTCACTGACATCAACTCCAAGCTTATTCACTCCTTTATTTATTCATTCATTCATCCATGTATTCGTTCATTCAATAAACAGTTTTTAAGCATGAGATGTATGGCAATGTACTGCTTGAAGCTGGGGGTGCAGAGATGAAAAATACAGTCTATAGGGGCCAAGAGAGAGGAAATAAAAACCAATTTAGCATTCCGTGTGAAAGTGTTAGGTTAGGTGCTGCAGGGTGCTTGGATGGCCTGCCCCATCTCCCCTGAGCCCCCTGAGCTCACCTGCAGCTGTGGTAGGCGGGTGAGCACTCTACCTAGAGGCCTGCCTCTCAGTTTCTCAGCCTGAGAAACTGTAGAGACAACCGGAATTGTGGGTGGGGGTTAGCAAAAGGCCATGGGAGTTGGTAGAGAAATATCCCAGCCTCCCGGTCCTCCAGTGTGATAGTTTGGAGGCGTGTCCCCCGCCTCTCAGACGATCCCTAGCAGGCCTGAGCCCCAGTTGCCCAGGGTGCTAATCAACCCATAAACACAACCTTTATTGGCTTCCCTCTATGTCTCACTTTCCCTATTTGAAAAGAATAAAACTATAATTCTTTTTTAAAAAAAGATTTATTTATTTATTTGAGAAAGAGAGAAAGAGAAAGAGAAAGAGAAAGAGAGAGAGAGAGAGAGAGAGAGAGAGAGAGAGAGAGCGCGCGCACTGGAGAGAGTGAGCAGGGAGGGGGGAGGGGCAGCGGGGGAGAGGGAGAAGGAGGGGGAGAGAAGCAGACTCCTCCCTGAGCATGAACCCTGAGGCAGGGCTTGATCTCAAGACTTTGAGATCACCTGAATCAAAATCAAGAGTCGGATGCTTAACCTACTGAGCCACCCAGGCGCCCCTAAAACTACAGTTCTTTAAAGGAAGGAAATCACTTGTGATTCCTGGGGTCACCTCTCAAATAAGCTACTTGCCTCCAAATCCTCTCAGGGTTTGCTTTGGGGGGAGGGCAACCTAAGACAACAGGGATGTGAGTTGGGGGAGCTATGGGAGCCCAGAGAAGGGGCCCCCAAACCAGAAACCTTACAAGTTTCAACAGACAAAAAGCCTTGAACCGAGTCAGATGAGAAGCCCGAGTTGATCAGGCGAAGAAGATTGAGAAGGTTTTGGGCTCCAGGCGGAGGGGCCCGCAGGTGGAAACGGTTGTGGGTGTGAGAAACCATGGAGAGTTGCGAGTAGAACCTCCAGCCTGCAGGGGGCGCAAGTGCGAGTTGCCAGGGTGGGCGGGGCCGGATCTCCCGCGCCGCCGGGCTCGGGGTGGGCTTCCTGCCTTTCCGCAGCCTCAACACCGCCTGCCGTTTTCCGTCCAATCCTAACCCGGTTTCAAAATCGGTTCACGGGTTCATCGTGAGCAAACCCTGTACCCGGCCTTCTAGCCCCGCTAGCGCCCCCTGGGAAAAAAAAAGACAACATCAAATGTTGAAAAGCAGCCGTTTTAGCAAAAGTTTTTAGAAGCCTTCGAGGGGGGCTCCAGGCTGGCTCAGTCCACAGAGCATGCGGCTCTTGATCTCGGCGTTGTGAGCTGGAGCCCCGTGGTGGGTGTAAAGATGACTTAAAAATAGAATCTTTAAAAGAAAGAGAAGTCTTCGACGAACATAGGAACAAAACCGCATTTGCACCCTAACTTTCGAAGGAAAGAACACAGATAAAACAGCAATCAGGCGCTAGCTTAATCCCGCAGTAAGTATTTATGGGGCACTTGCTGGGAGCCAGATGGTGCCCAGTCAACACAAGGAAATGGCGGGGCGTCTTTCTCACAGAGCACGTCTCTGTGCCCACTTACAAGTGGACCTTTGCCTGAACCATAGCGTTGATACCACGGAGATAAAATCAGTTGAACAGAGGGCGAGCAGCACTGTCTCGCCTTGGCGCTTTCTAGTTTTCTCCCTCTCTTCTTTCCTTCTCCTTCCTGCCTTTAAAGCAGTGTAGTTTTAGTCTCTTCAAGTACCCACAGAGGCAGAGCTAATCTTGTTCTTTTGTTTGTGTTTATATTTCGGAACTGGTAATACACCTTCTTTGTTCTGGAAAGACAGAACAAGGTAACATGGACACAGTTAACATGGACACAGAGGACTCCTTCTGTCCTCTAGTCAGTGGATCACTTCCCCAAAGGTAACCCCTGTGACCAGTTTCTTATGTACCTTCCAGAAATATCCTATGCATTTATCAATGTATATGTTGATATATGGTTATATATGGTTATATTTTTCTTTTTTTGGCTGCATATAAATAGTAGCATTCTCTACACCATCTAAACCTTAGATTTTTACCTGAAAGTCATTCCTGGAGGTCTTTCAATATCAGGGTAACTGGAGGGGTCCCATTTGGGGAGCCATACCTCCTGTATTTGGCTAGCCTACTATTGATAGATATGTAGGTTGCAGACAGCCATTTGCTGTTACAGACAAGGCTGCAATGTATATCTTTGTTTACAGATCATCTTGCACAAGTGTGAGTGTATCTGTAGGATGACTTCTTAAAGGAGGAGTTGCTGAGTCAAAGGGATGAGCAACTTTAATTTTCATAGATATTGCCAATTTGCCCTCTATGGAGGGCATGCGAATTTACACGCCAACCAGCAATAAATGCACACAGCCGTTTCTCCACACCCTTTTAAACACAGCGTATTAGTTTTCTATGGCTGCATAACAAATTACCTCAAACTCAGTGGCTTAAAACAACACCCGTTTATTAGCTCACGGTTCTGTAGGTCACAAGTCTGGCACAGCATGACTGGGTTGTCTGCTGAGGGTATTGCAAGGTTAAAATGGAGGTGTCGGCCGACTGAGTTCTTGTCTGGAGACTCTAGGGAGATACCTACTTCCAGGCTTGTTTTTGGTGAATTTCAGTTCCTTATGGTTGTAGGACTGAAAGGGGAGGAGTTGTGTGTACACCAAGGGGTGGGAATTTGGGGGATCATCTTAGAATTCTGCCTGCCACACATAGTGTAATGAAACTTTTTGATCTTTGTCAGTGTGAGTGATGAGAATGGAATTTATTGGATATTTCTTTTACTATGCTTGTGAGCATTTTCTTTTTTTTTTTTTTAGAGAACTCATGCACACGAACACATGGAAGTTGGGGGAAGGACAAAGGAAGAGGAAGAAGGAGGGAGGGAATCTTTTTTTTAAAAAATATTTATTTATTTTTCAGAGAGAGAGAGAGAGCAAGCACAAGCAGGGGGAATGGCAGGCAGAGGGAGAAGCAGGCTCCCTGCTGAGCAAGGAGCCCGATGCAGGACTGGATCCCAGGACCCTGGGATCATGACCCGAGCCGAAGGCAGACGCTTAACCGACTGAGCCACCCAGGCATACTGGAGAGAGAGAATCTTAAGCAGGCTCCAAGCTCAGCATGGAAACTGATGGGGGAGGGGAGGGCTCGATCTCGTGACCCTGAGATCATGACCTGAGCTGAAATCAGGATTTGAGGTTTGACTGAGCCACCCCAGTGCCCCGCAAATATTTTCATATATTTAAGATCCATTTCCGTTTTTTTTGGGATGAATGCTATCTGCTTATGTTCTTTGCCCCTTTTTCTACTGGGTTCTTGGTCTTTTTCTTTTCCTTTTTTTTTTTTTTAAAGATTTTATTTATTCATTTGACAGAGAGAGAGAGACAGCAAAAGAGGGAACACAAGCAGGGTGAGTGGGAGAGGGAGAAGCAGGCTTCCTGCGGAGCAGGGAGCCCGATGTGGGGCTCGATCCCAGGACCCCGGGATCATGACCTGAGCCGAAGGCAGACGCTTAATGATTGAGCCACCCAGGCGCCCCTCTTTTTTTTTTTTTTTAAAAAAAAGATTTTATTTATTCATTTGTCAGAGAGCACAAGCAGGGAGAATGGCAGGTAGAGGGAGAAGTAGGTTCCCCGATGAGCAAGGAGCTCAACGCGGGGCTTGATCCTAGGATTCTGGGATCGTGACCTGAGCTGAAGGCAGATGCTTAACTGACTGAGCCACCCAGGTGTCCCCCCCTTTTTTTTTTTAAATTAGAGGAGCTCTTTATATGTTGAGGATATTTCCTACCTTTTTTTTTTTCACCCACTCCCTCCTACCTTAATGACTTTGTTTGTCCTATTTATTTTACCTGGAACCCCACCCTTCTACTTCAGCCTTCTGAAACATCATTCATTCTTTACGGCCC
Organism: Callorhinus ursinus; assembly: GCF_003265705.2. Lineage (NCBI taxonomy): Eukaryota > Metazoa > Chordata > Mammalia > Carnivora > Otariidae > Callorhinus > Callorhinus ursinus. Next base: position 8,016,091 of record NW_027397078.1, on the reverse strand, counting down.
AGAATTCAAACCCACATTACTAATGCCATACTAAAGCATGCTCCTCAACTCCTCTCGACTCTTTTCTTGTGCCATTCTATGCTTTATGTTTGTTGGTTAAGCTTGGCTTCCCAGCTGGGATGTTGAGCTTTTACTGCAGGGATCCAAGGAGATTCAAGTATAAGACTGAACATGTGGTATGCATAAAACTAGAAACTGATAAATTGATGCCTTGAACTGGAAGTTAAAAATTTCAGGCTTCCTCTCCACATTTCCTATGTTCATTATAAATATATGTCACCATACACCTCAAATAGCCCTGTCTTTATAACTTCAATCCATTTTTATAATTTTTTAAAAGTAATCTCTATGCCCAACATGGGGTTCGGACTTACAACCCTGAGGTCAAGAGTTGTATGCTCTTCTGACCGAGCCAGCCTGATGCCGCCATTTTTATAATTAGCAAATGATATTAGAGCATGTTAGTGAGTATCATGTGATCATTTTTTTCTGTTAGTTTGTTTCTCTTTGGCTTGGCTTAATTAGTGAAATTTGTCTCCAAATCCATATTTTTTAAATTTGATTTGATTTGAAATTAAGATTTTATCAAAGAATGTGTTCATTTTCTTTCTTTCTTTTTTTTTTTAAAGTAGGTTCCATGCCCAGTGTGGAGCCCAGTGTGGAGCCCAACGTGGGGCTTGAACTCGTGACTCTGAGATCAAGACCTGAGTTGAGATCAAGAGTCAGACGCTTAACCGACTGAGCCACCCAGGTGCCCGAATGTGTTCATTTTTTCTTTCTTTCCTTTTTTTTTTTTCTTTAAGATTTTATTTATTTATTTGAGAGAGAGAATGAGTGGGGAGAGGGGCAAGGGAGAGGGAGAAGCAGGCTCCCTGCTGAGCATGGATCCCGATGTGGGGCTCGATCCCAGGACCCCTGGGATCATGACCTGAGCCGAAGGCAGACGCTTAACTGACTGAGCCACCCATGCGCCACCCAAATGTGTTCATTTTTTCAAAGAGTTAAGTGGAACTGAGAGTTTCATGATGAATCAGAGCAATCACCCTGCCCCGGCCTTCCCTACCTCCTTCACTTCTCTTCCAAAGGAGATATTTTCAGCCCTTTGTCTTTCTCATATATTTCTCCATATTTCTAATTAATACAGTTTTTAAAAAAGATTTTATTTTTTTAAGTAATCTCTACACCCAATGTGGGGCTTGAATTTAAAATCCCTAGATCAGGAGTCTCATGTTCTACTGACCGAGCCAGCCAGGCCCCCCTAATTAATATACACGTAAACCACTCTGTTTAATTTTTTAAGTTTAGATATCATTTGTGACTTCCTGTCATGGTGATGAAGACAGGGACTTTTCTCTTACCCTGGTCCCATTTTCCCCTTCTTTTCCTCCCCCAACAGGGCTATTTTGTGATTTATATGCAAAATATAAATTTGCATTTATATTATTATTCTGACCGCACAAATGCTTACTGCTGAGGTAGATCATGCTCCACAGCCACAATTCCTTTCTTAAGCAGCAGTTTTATAAATGTGGGTATATCAGTAAGGAAGCCGTAAGCAACAGAAGATCCATCTTATCAGCAGTGGCTTAAACCATAAGGCTCTTTCTTTTCTCTTCTCTTCTCTTCTCTTCTCTTCTCTTCTCTTCTCTTCTCTTTTCTTCTCCACGCCCAACACAGGGCTTGAACTCACCTTCTCAAGACCAAGAGTTGCATGCTCTCCTGAGTGAGCCAGCCAGGCGCCCCTCTTTCCTGCTTTCTTAATGAGCATGCAGTAGGCGGGCCAAGGGTTCGTTCAGAGGCTTTCCAATGTCATCAGAACCCAGTTCCTTCCCCGCTTCCACTCTGCCAATCTGTGTCCTGGTCTTCATATTCAGTTTTGCTCCGAACAGTAACAAGATGGTTGACATGGCTCAGAGAGTCCCATGTTCATACTACATCATTCAGGAAGAAAACGAAAATTTTCCTCCTGTGCCTCTTTTTTTATTTTGACTGGGGTGGTGGTGGGGGCGGGGACGGTAGTTTGAGGTGAACTTGCCTTTATGTCTCGTGAGCCAGAACTAGGTCACATGAGCTACCAGCTGTAAGGGAAGCTGGGAAAGTAAGTATCTGGCATTTTCACCCTTTATGATGGAAAAGAAGGTTGGGAATGGGTAGCCAGCCAACAGCGTGTGCCCATGAGGGTGTTTTGTCTGCAAGTGATAGAAGACTCGATTTAAAATGGCTTAAACAATATTGGGGTTTGTCATCTCATTTAAGAAGTGCAGAGCTAGGGACTTCCAGGTTGGTTAATTCACTGACTCCATGATACCAGCAAAGATCCAAGCCCTTTCCACCTTTCTGCTGTGTTATCCTTAATTGTTGGCTTTAGTCCTTTGGCTTTTTTCTTCATGGTCACAAGAGGGCTGCAGCATCAAGGATCACAGAGCATCAGCTGGATTAAAGAGAGAACATTGTGGGGGCACCTGTTTGGCTCAGTTGGTAGAGCGTGTGGCTCTTGATCTTGGGGTTGTAAGTTTGAGCACCATGTTGGGTGTAGAGATTACTTAAAAAAAAAAAATAAAATGGTTAAAAAGAAAGAAAAAGAATGTCCTGTCTTCCTCTCTCTTTCTTTTTTATTCCAGTATTTTTAAAATACAGTGTTATATTTGGTTCAGGTGTGCAATATACTGATTCAACAATTCTCTACATTACTCGGCGCTCATCACGGTAAGTGTGCTCTCCATCCCCTTCACCTGTTTCCCCCATCCCCCCCACCCACCTCTGCTTTGGCAACCATCAGTTTGTTCTCCATATTTAAGAGTCTGTTTTTTTGTTTATCTCCTTTTTTTCTTGTTCATGTGTTTTGTTTCTTAAATTCCACATATGAGTGAAATCATATGGTATTTGTCTTTCTCTGACTGACTTAATCTCACTTAGCATTATGCCTTCTGGATGTTGTTGCAAATGACAAGATTTTCTTCTTTTTTTTTTAAGATTTTATTTTTTATCTATTCGAGAGAGAGAGAGAGAGAGAGAGAGTGCACAAGCTGGGGTGGGGGAGAGGCAGAGGGAGAAGCAGGCTTCCCGCTGAGCAGGGAGCCCGATGCGGGGCTCGATCCCAGGACCCCAGGATCATGACCTGAGCCGAAGGCAGACGCTCAACTGACTGAGCCACCCAGGTGCCCCAAGATTTTATTCTTTTTATGGATGAGTCATAGTCTATTGTGTATATATATAGCACATCTTCCTTATCTATTTATCTACTGATGAACACTTGGGTTGCTTTTTTATCTTGGCTATTGTAAATAATGCTGCAGTAAACATAGGGGTGCATATATCTTTTCAAATTAGTGTTTTGTATTCTTTGGATAAATACCCAGTAGTGGAATTACTGGATTGTATGGTAATTCTATTTTTAATTTTTTGAGGAAACTCCATACTGTTTTCCACCATGGACTCACCAGTTTGCATTCCCACCAACAGTGCACAAGGGTTCCTTTTTCTCCACATCCCTGCCAACACCTGTTGTTTTTTGTCTTTTTGATACTAGATTCTGACAGGTGTGAGGTGATATCTTACTGCGGTTTTGGTTTGCATTTTCCTGATGATGAGTGATATTTAGCATCTTTTCGTGTGTCAGTTGGCCATCTGTATGTCTTCTTTGGAGAAATGTCTGTTCATGTCCTCTGCCCATTTTAAAATTGGATTATTTGTTTTTCTGGTGTTGTGTCGTATAAGTTCTTTATATATTTTGGATATTAACCCCTTATCGGATGTCATTTCCAAATACCTTCTCCCATTTAGTGAGTTGTCTTTTTGTTTTGTGGATGGTTTCCTTCACTGTGTGAAAGCTTTTTATTTGTATGTAGTCCTAGTAGTCTAATTTTGCTTTTGTTTCCTTTGCTAAAGGAGACATATCTAGAAAAGTGAGTCTATGGCTAATGTCAAAGAGATTACTGCTATGTTTTCTTCTAAGAATTTTATGATTTCGGGACGCCTGGGTGGCTCAGGCAGTTAATCATTTGCCTTTGGCTTAGGTCATGATCCCAGGGTCCTGGGATTGAGCCCCGCATCGGGCTTCCTGCTGAGCAGGGAGCCTGCTTCTCCCTCTACCTGCCACTCCCCCTGCTTGTGCTGTCTCTCTCTCTGACAAATAAATAAATAAAATCTTAAAAAAAAGAATTTTATGATTTCAGGTCTCACATTTAGGTCTTTAATCCATTTTGAGTTTATTTTGTGTATGGTGTAAGAAAGTGGTCCAGTTTCATTCTTTTGCATGTAGTTGTCCAGTTTTTCTAACACCATTTTGTTGAAGAGACTGTCTTTTTCCCATTGCGTATTCTTGCCTGTTCTGTCAGAGACTAATTGACCATATAGTCATGGGTTTATTTCTGGGCTCTATTCTGTTTCATTGATCTGTGTGTCCATTTTTGTGCCAGTACCATACTGTGGTGCGTTTTTTTTTTTTTTAAGCTTATTTTAAGACATTTTTAATTTTTTTTAAAGACTATTTGACAGACAGTGAGAGAGGGAACACAAGCAGAGGGAGTGGGAGAGGGAGAAGCAGGCTTCCCGCCGAGCAGGGAGCCCGACGCGGGGCTCGATCCCAGGTCCCTGGGATCATGACCTGAGCCGAAGACAGACGCTTAACGCCTGAGCCACCCAGGCGGCCTTTTTCTTTTAAAAAATATTTATTTGAGAGAGAGTGGAGGGCATGAATGGGGGAGGGGCAGAGGGAGCAAGAGAGAGAATCTCAAGCAGACTCCCCACTGAGCATGGAACCCAGTGCAGGGCTCAATCTTAGAACCCTGAGATCATGACCCAAGCCAAAACCAAGAGTCGGATGCTTAACGGACTGAGCCACCCAGGTGCCCCTACTGCCCCTATTGTGTTTTGATCGCTACAGCTTTGTATTTATCTTGAAACCTGGGATTGTGATATCTTTAGTTTTGTTCTTTTTCAAGATTGCTTTGGCCTTTTGGGGTCTTTTGTGGTTGCATACAAATTTTAGGATGATTTGTTTTAGTTCTGTGAAAAACATATTGGTATTTTGGTAGGGATTGCATTAAATCTGTAGATTGCTTTGGGTGGTATGGACATTTTAACAATGTTGGTTCTCCCAATCCATGAGCATGGGATATCTTTCCATTTGTTTATGTTCTCTTCAATTTCTTTTTTTTTTTTTTTAAGGATTGTATTTATTTATTTGACAGAGAGAGACATAGTGAGAGCAGGAACACAAGCAGGGGGAGTGGGAGAGGGAGAAGCAGGCTTCCCGCTGAGCAAGGAGCTTGATGTGGGGCTCGATCCCAGGACCCTGAGATCATGACCTGAGCCGAAGGCAGATGCTTAACAACCGAGCCACCCAGGCGCCCCTGTTCTCTTCAGTTTCTTTCATCAGTGTTTTATAGTTTTAAAGTACAGGTCTTTCACCTCCTTGATTAAGTTTATTCCCAGATATTTTATGTATTTATGTATTTATTTATTTAAAAGATTTTATTTATTTGAGAGAGCACGAGGGGTGGGGAGGGGCAGAGAGAGAAGCAGACTCCCCGCTGAGCAGGGAGCCTGATTCAGGGCTCCCCTGGCACTCCAGGACCATGACCCAAGTCGAAGGCAGCCGAAGGACTGAGCTACCCAGACACCCCATGTATTTGTTTTTTTTGGTGCAATTGTGAATGGGATTGTTTTCTTTATTTATCTTTCTGCCACTTCATTATTAGTATGTAGAAGTGCAATAGATTTTTGTATATTAATTTTGTATCCATTCCTATCCTTTTCTTAAGAGTGAGAAGTCTCTTAGGAACGTCACAGCAGACCTCTCAGGTTTCATTGACCAGTATTGTGTCACCTGTTCATTAGTAAACCAGTCACCATCAAAGGGAATAAATTACCATGATTGGGCTAATCAGGATTCTCTCTCTGGGGAAGACAGGAGTCCCAACACTCTTGAAGTAGATGTAACTGACATATACTTAATTGAAATCAGAGTTCCATTAGCAAAGAAGAAGGAGGGAAGGCTGCTGGGGAGGCAGCAAGTAATGTCTTCCACACCTTCATTTTTCCCTGGAGTTTATAATTGCCTTGATTTTTTATTCACCTATTTTTAAAATGTATGAATATTTATTGAGGCTCTACCAAATTCTAGACACTATTCCAGGTATTGAGTATTTTTCTTAAACAAGAAAAACGTAGTTTTTGGCTTTATGGACTTTACAACAAGATCATACAGGTTGGGAACATTGAGTGATGGGTAGTTCCTTAAACTGCCATTGGCAATAGTCTCCTGCAATTTTCATTTGGGTCTACATGTACTTGTTTGAAGAACTCAGCTTGCTCAACAATTATTTATTCTTTAAAATTTGAAACATTTTTTGGCCTGTCTCTGAGTAACTGATTTGAATTCTTAAGAGAGGCTTTATAGTTTCAGTTGTCACTCTTCACATTCCTCAAATTGGATAATCAAAAAAAAAAAATCTTACTTCCTTAGACGTGGAAGGATCAATATTCTTATTTTCTCATGATGAGCACCTTTAGGTACATTCAGTCATTCCTGATTTGGAGATAATGTTCCTTTTGACTACTGTTTTCATTGAGAGATAGTAGAAGGATGAGGCCACACTATGATATAGAAGAGGAAGGGATTTTTCAAGGATTCCATGCTTTTTTCAGATTATCCCATTCAGGACTCTCCCCTCCTCCCTATTGAAAGAAGTGTAGTCAAAGTGCCTGGTTGGCTCGGTTGGGAGAGCATACAACTCTTGATCTTGGGGTTCTGAGTTCCAGCCCCACATTGGTGTAGAAATTACTTAAAAAAAAAATAAAAAAAAATTAGAATAATCAATAGATGCTCTCAAGGTTTGCCTATACTATCATTAGCAATCATCTCCTGCAGAAGCTATAAAATTTCAGAAGTTTTTCTCTCTTCTAAACTCTGCTACAACTTTGTAAGTTTTGCTTCTCCAAAGTCAGTATTTGTATTTTGAGTAAACATGCCAGTAGTCTTGGTAGCATGTTTTTTATGGCTCATAGCAATGAAAACAGTTGCTTAATCAGTCACCTTCCACGGTAGAATGTAAAGTTCCAAGAGCTTTCACATTAACTGTAGTGTTTCCATGAGATATTTTAGTAATAGTAGGGACAACTCTTTTGTTGGAATTTCGATAAATCTACCTATGAGATAAAGCTTCACCCGGTGCAATTGGCTCATTCTTACGAGGCTGTGGAACAAACCTTTTCCACCTGTTCTACTTTTTGTTGGTGCTGATGAAAAATGTAGGCTTTAACTTTGTGAAAATTTCTGTGTACTACGATCTGCAATCATGGCCGTGTTAGGGACGGGGGTGGTGATCCATTTCAAAGAGGACTGTTTTTTCTCACTATAAAAGGACTCTTGCATTTTACCAGAAACATTTTATGAAAATGTTCTTGATAAACATAATAGAAGCTGTAGAACAGGTGGGGAACTGATGATTCTTTGGTGGTGTCCATAAAGTCCGATTTCCCACTGTAAAGAACGTTTACGCCACTTTTCTACTGAGTACACATGATATGAGGTCAACTTTGTAAAATTACATGTTCTTCTCATGTCTTTTGCACTCATTTTGACACCAAGATTAAAAATTGCATTTAAATGTTCCCTCACACTCTTCAAAGAGCCTGGAACTGATGACAAAGTTAGCCCCTCTGATTCAGGCATGCCCCAGCATGGAAAACCGTGGAACATTCCATGGGTGCCCAGGCCTCCGGTTGGTGAGTTGCTCAACCCTTCCCAGCCTTGCACTGGGATTTGTCTCTCTGCATTCCAGCTCCTGGTGCTGGGTTTTCTCTCTTGGGTTCAGTCCTGCTTTTGCCCTTCGGTCTCCTCAAATGGTCTTGGCCACCTCAGGCCTGGCGCTTATGGGGCTCACTGTGCTTGGCTTTGTTCCCAGCTCTCTTTGCTTTACCTGTGTCCTCTAGGTGTCTGGTCTGGCTTGGCCCCAGGATCCGACCCCCCTAGTGCTGGACTGCCTGACCACTTTTCACCAGGGCAGAGACATGTCCTGTGTTATAGGAACAAGGATGCAGTGGCTTGTTGGGTCCCAAGGCCTGCCCTTGGGGGTGTGCACCATCACCCCCCCACACGCATGTGCCCTGGCTGAGAACAGGCTTGGACATCCACTCTTGACTACTGAGCATCCACGGGGAGCCACCTGTTGGGCTTCCTGATGGACCCACCCCATCCCAGTTGTCACAGCTTGATCAGACACACCTCAGTACCTGCACTCGACAGACCTCCATTTGCCCTGTTTATCAAAGAGCCTTTCCACCTTCACAGGCCTCCCTCTATCTGATTTCTAATCTGGGCTGCAGTTTTTACATAACTGTGCCCTTCTCTGAATACTTTCTGTGCGCCAGGCACTGCACTAAGTGTTTCACAGAGATTATCGCCTTAAGCCTAGTTATAACCCTATGAGGTAGGTACTGTGTTCAGCCCATTTCACAGATGAGGGAACTGAAGCTTCCAGAGTTTCTGTCCCTGGGCCACAGTCACCCAGCTTTCCAATTCATCCCCCACAGACAGACTGAATGACTCAAGTGGCCCCATGCTAACTCACCATCCAGGTAAACGGGTAACCTGTAAATATGCCTCCCTCTACCCAGAACATTCCGTCCCTTGGTCATTAGAGCGTTCATCCCTATTGCCTCTGAGCCTCACCATAATGTTAGCTGCCTGTTCATATCTAGCAAGACTTCCCCTTGCCCCAGTAGGACAGAGACCCTGTCAAATTTAGTGGGATACTCTACACTGTGGGAAAGAGGCATACATGGCATGGGCTGACAGACATTGGCTCCAAGAGAGACAATCAGAGAAAACAGCCTGAGACTGTCCTTCTTCTCCTGTGGCTTCAGCTACCCCTGTTGAAAAATTGAAGTGCACTTTCTCGTCCCATGCAAGCTGACAGGTTTTTTCAGCCCCGTGGAATTCCACTGTTGGTGACCCCGTCCAAGCACCCAACAGCATCTTCTACCGCTTTCTGCCTTGGCTGGCTCATTGAGAGCCTGGCCTATTCCTTCCTGTGTTAGTTTCCTATCGCTGCTCTAACAGATTTCCACAAACTCAGTGACTTAGAACAACACCCATTTATCATCTTACAGTTTGGAAAATAAAAGTCCAGACATTGAGGTGTTGGCTGTGTTCCTTCAGGACACTAGAGGGGAGAATGCATTTCCTTGTTTTTTCCAGCTACAGGCTACCCACATTCTTTGGCTTATGGCCCCTCCCTCCATCTTCATGGCCTTCAACGGAGCATCTTCCAATCCCTCTCTTTCTGTTTTTGACCTCTGCTTCCATCCCCACATCACCTTCTCTTACTTTGACCCTCTTGCTTCCCTCTTAGAAGGACCCTTGGGCTCACATTGGGCCCCCCTGGATAATCCAGGCTGATCTCCCCATCGTGAGATCCTTTTTTTTTTTAAGATTTTATTTATTTGAGAGAGAGAGACACAGAGAGAGAGGGAACATAAGCAGGGGCAGTGGGAGAGGGAGAAGCAGGCTTCCAACTGAGCAGAGAGCCTGATGCGGGGCTCGATCCCAGGACGCTGGGATCATGACCTGAGCCGAAGGCAGACGCGTAACGTTTGAGCCACCCAGGCGCCCCCATCGTGAAATCCTCAACTTGATCACATCCACAAAGTTCCTTTTGCTGTGTAAGACCATGTGTTCACGGGTTCTGGGGATTTCCATACCTCCCACGACAACAGCCTAGCCACTAGAGATGGGGAACTGGAGGCCACAGGGGAGGAGGTATTAGGTTGTGGCAGAGACCCTGGCCAGCTCGAGTCAATATGTCCTGTGGGGAGAGGAAGTAGACCAGAAGCACCTGAAGAAACCTGCCTTCCTTCTCAGGAAAAGATAAAGTTCTTTCCTCGGATGAATTTGGAGCAGCCTTGATTCTGCCTTGCCCTGCCCAGCTGCCTAGGTGGGAGAGGGCAGAAGGGTAGGGGCTGCCCATAAATCAGGTCATCTTACCATCTCCCGTAAGATGGGTGGCCAGCAAAGAAAGCCACCACTTCCACACACAGTCCTGCTCCTGTTCTGTTTATCTCCTGCCCCCTGGCCTTGCCCCTGTTTCTGTCTCTGCTTCTAGCCTGGAGACTTGCCCACTGACCTTACTTTCCCACCCTTGGCCCCCATGGTGGTTGAACCAGGCCTACCCTCCAGCTCTTCTTACTTCAGTAGAAATCTGTGTACCATCTTTGGTCCCTTGGATATCAACCACTGTACCTCAAGGAGGTGGACATTGCTCCGGGAAGAGTCTGGAAATATTTGCCACTATTCTTTTGTTCTGTCTGGCTCCTTGTCCTCAGTCAGGCATTCTGACCAGAATGTGCTGCACACACAGTCTTCCCTCAGCTGACTATGGGCCACTGTGAGCTCAACTGTGTGAATAATTGTGAGGTGCTGTTTTTTTTTTTTTTTCCAACCCTGCCATCTCAAAAAAATGCTTAATGATTCCATTCATTTAGATATAATTCATCAGGATCCTAGAATTTCAGGGGAAATGATGATTTGTAATGACAAGCAGATAGACTCTTTAAAATCAGGGCTCACTCAAAATAGCCAGAACATATGATCGACATCTGGAAAACATCTGCATGAATGGTGTGGCCACAACAGATACCAGAGAAATGGAAATTTTAAAACTATACTGAAGGGGGGCGCCTGGGTGGCTCAGTTGGTTGAGCAACTGCCTTCGGCTCAGGTCATAATCCTGGAGTCCCGGGATCGAGTCCCGCATCGGGCTCCCTGCTCGGCAGGGAGTCTGCTTCTCCCTCTGACCCTCCCCTCTCTCATGTGCTCTCTCTCTCTCTCTCTCTCATTCTTTCTCTCAAATAAATAAATAAATAAATAAAATCTTAAAAAAAAAAAAAAAACTATACTGAAGGTTTCTGGGTCCTAAGAACACCAAAACAAAGTCCTCATGGATTATATAGCAAACTAATATTCAAGGGGAGATTTTTTATTTATTTTTAAAATAACTTTATTTATTTAAAGAGAGAGAGAGTGCGTGAGCAGGGGGAAAGGGGCAGAGGGAGAGAGAGAATCTCAAGCAGGTTCTGCGCTCAGCGCGGAGCCCGACATGGGGCTTGATCCCACGACCCTGAGATCATGACCTGAGCCGAAATCAAGAGTTGGACGCTTAACTGACTGAACCACCCAGGTGCCCCTCAAGGGGAGATTTTTTTAAAAAGCAAAACCCTTTTTACTATAAAATAAAACACAGATACAACAAAACAAATGTATGACTCAATGACTTATTTTAAGCCAAACATCCTTGTCACTGCCAACCAGGTCAAGAAATAGAGCTTTGCCAGACACCCTAGAAACTTCTTCATGTTTCCCATCCAAACCATACCACCCCCCTTCCCCCCACGTAACCGTGACCCTGACTTCTCTGCTAATCACAAAGAGCAATAGTTTTATCATCCAGTGGTACATTCCTACATACTATAGTTTAGCTTGCCTTAAAAAAATTTTTTTTTTACCTTGCCTTTTAAAAACTTTTATTCAAATGTCTTCTAAGTCACTTTTAACCTATCCCCCCACCCCTTCCATTTCTTTCTTTTCCTTACAATCTAACTGTTGAAGGCCCTGAGGCATTTTGTCCTGGAGGGTTTCCTGTAGTCTGAACTTTGCCCATGTATACTTGTGGCTCTGTTCGCCGTTTTCCTCTGCCCTCCATCTGAGGACATTTTGGCTGTGAAAAGGAGGAATGGCAGACATTGACCACCTCACCCGCTCATCTGTGGTCTTTTCCCAGAAATCTTGTGAATGAGGCTTGTGCCTATTTAGCTCTCCATGGCTGTGGGAGCACCTGCTTCCTCAGCCTGGTCCCTTGGGTTCCCATCAAGCCAGCTTCCCGCATGGAACTGCTTCCCAGTGCCCTCCACCCCAACCCAGGGCCAGAGGATCTTGCACATGGCCAGTGTTTCCTGGCTTCAGTGAGGTTAGGTAAGCAGCCAGGGCTCTTCACGAAAGAGGCTGTAGAGCCTGTCTGGGATGGAGCCTGTTTTCCCGCAGATCAGCATTGCTGCAGGTCAGGCCGCCTCTGCCCGTGGTAATGCCTCTGGCCAATTGCTCCAAAGTGCGCATGTCCGGTGAAGCATGGGATTGGCCAGAAGCATTCTTGTTTTTTTTTTTTTTTTAAAGATTTTATTTATTTATTTGAGAGAGAGAATGAGAGAGAGAGAGAGAGAGAGAGCATGAGAGGAGGGAGGGTCAGAGGGAGAAGCAGACTCCCCGCTGAGCAGGGAGCCCGATGTGGGACTCGATCCCGGGACTCCAGGATCATGACCTGAGCCGAAGGCAGTCGCTTAACCAACTGAGCCACCCAGGCGCCCGGCCAGAAGCATTCTTGGCCACATTCTTTTACTGCAGTGTCCTGGATGGGCCCACAACGTGGGTTGGGCTGCTCCAGGCAGCAAAGGGAGCTCCTAATCCAATATTGCCCTTGGACCTGGGCCAGAGGGCCCTGGCCTGGGCTCCATGCTTTGGAAGGTGCCATATTACCATAAGAACACACAGAAAGCACATGGTAGAGATTGCATGGGCACCTCCGCCTGGGGATGCAGTGGTCAGTGCCGGCCTAGTCCTGAACCCCGAACGGTGCCCTTCTTGGAACAGCTACTTGCATGACTAATACTGTTGAGGCCCCAGGGAAATACTTCTGCACCACGCTTGCGCTGTGTTCTCAAAACAAAAGGCGACTATTTATGGATGTCATGAAGGTTTGTGGGTTGTGCCTCCTTGGATCTTGGAGATGGCCACTACTTTGGAGTAAGGGGGGAATTTGAGCAGTAGAGGCTTAAGAGAAAGAAAAGACAAGTTAACGCATCAAACCCTTGCAGATAGCATGAATGCAAGAGATTCACGGGTAACCAAGTATCATTTCCCACTGGTGCTGTGGGCCCCTATTGTTTCTCTCTGTGTTCCAAATGGTGGTTCCAGAGGTACTGCATGGTGGCTAAGGAAAACCGTGAAACATTAAAAAATTAATATTACTCTTAAGTCTATACGTCCGCATATCTATAAACATACACTCTTTTTTTATTTTTAAATATTTTATTTATTTGAGACAGAAAGAGAGAGAGCACAAGCAGGGAGGAGGGGTCAGAGGGAGAGGGAGAGGCAGACTCTCCGCTGAGCAGGGAGCCCAATGCAGGGCTCCATCCCAGGACCCGGAGGCAGACGCTTAACTGACTGAGCCACCCAGGTGCCCAGATACAGTCTTTTTTAAAAAAGATTTATTTATTAGAGAGAGAGTAGGGGGAGGGACAGAGGGAGGAGAGAATCTTCAATCAGACTCCTGGCCAAGCACAGAGCCTGACTCGGGGTTCGATCCCACAACCCTGAGATCATGACCTGAGCTGAAACCATGAGTTCGGATGCTTAACTGACTGAACCACCCAGGCGCCCCATAAACTCTTGACATACCGGAAGCATGGTATTAGTTCTCCACAGTGGAGCTTAGATGGACATTGGACACTAATAATGCAAAAAGTTATATATTTATAAAAACATTTGACAAGATTTAATTAAAGTTTCATATTTTATTTTATTTTTTAAAATTTATTTGTCAGAGAGAGGGCGCCTGGGTGGCTCAGTCGGTTAAGCGACTGCCTTCGGCTCAGGTCATGATCCTGGAGTCCCTGGATCGAGTCCCGCATCAGGCTCCCTGCTCGGCGGGGAGTCTGCTTCTCCCTCTGACCCTCCCCCTTCTCATGTGCTCTCTCTCTCATATTCTCTCTCTCAAATAAATAAAATCTTTTAAAAAAAATAAAATTTATTTGTCAGAGAGCACAAAGCAGGGGGAGCGGTAGGGGGAGAGGGAAAAGCAGGCTCCCTGCTCCCAGGACCCTGGGATCATGACGTGAGCCAAAGGCAGACACTTAACCGACTGAGCCACCCAGGCGTCCCTTAATGAAAGTTTCAAATTGGGCGCCTGGGTAGCTCAGTTGGTTAAGCGACTGCCTTCAGCTCAGGTCATGATCCTGGAGTCCCAGGATTGTAGTCCCACATCGGGATCCCCGCTCAGCGGGGAGTCTGCTTCTCCCTCTGACCCTCTCCCCTCTCATGTTCTCTCTCATTCTCTCTCTCTCTCTCAAATAAATAAAATCTTTAAGAAAAAAAAAAGTTTCAAATTAGTGAGGTGCCTGGCTGGCTCAGTAGGAAGAGCATGTGACTCTTGATCTGGGGGTCGTGCGTTCGAGTCCCACGTTGGGTGTAGAGATTACTAAAAAAATGATAAACTATTGAAATTAAAAAATAAAAATTCAAATTATTAAAATTTCAGCATGATTTAAATCACTTTGACTTCAAATTCTGATGTATATGTTTTAAGCAGACATGTGATACGGGGGCCTGCATCTGTCCTCTTGCCCTTGAGCTTGCAAATCTAGGGACTGGGCCAGACCTTGTAGCTCTTGAACTTTAAGCTATCAGGCAGCTCAGAGTAACCTTCCGGCAGCCCTTGCTAATTGCAGACTTCTGTCTTTAAAACTCAAGTCCTGAGCCATTCTGCTTTGAGAATGCCACTGTTTCTTCCCCTTTTTCTTTTTGCTGGTTTCTAATATTTCCATCATGGACACGGACTACTTGATTAATTGCAGTTGTAAAAACCTTTGACTGTTTGTGGTAGCCTAGGGTAGTAAGATGTCAGGAATTCTTCTCTCATACTATTCTGTTGTTTCCAAATTCTCTATATTTCTTTTTTTTTTTTTAAGAGTTTTATTTATTTATTTTAGAGAGAGAGAGAGAGGGCACATACGTGAGCCAAGGGGCGGCAGGTAGAGGGAGAGGGGCAAGCGGACTCCACTCTGAGCACAGAGCCCTATGTCTGGGGCTTGATCTCATGACCCTGAGATCACAACCTGAACTGAAATCAAGAGTCAGCTGCTTAACCGACTGAGCCACCCAGGCGCCCCTGGAAATTGTCTACATTTATAAATTTTCAAATTTTCCAAGTTACTTTTATAACCTGAAAAGAATTATAAGCAAAGAAAAGATAAACTTCTGGTGTTGAGCGGGGTGTAAATCTTCTTGATCAGGAATCCGACTTGTATAAACCAAAGTAAATGTTAAGATGTTCGATTCATTCATACAGTGGCTATTGATCAAGGCACCATTCTGGGAGCTGAGGACACAACAGCAGATCTTTCATTCTGTGAAACGAAACATATATAAAGTTCCTCATGAGAAAAAAAAGCCACAGTGAACTGTAGGATGGATGAAGCGAAATGGGTGAGGGTTGGGAATGAGGAGAGGCAGGAACAGCAGATACACTTAACTGAATTGATTTCAGGATTAGTTTATTTTGTCCCACACCAAAGTCTCCCCACCTATGAAATGATGTCAGTATTCTGTATACAAGCTTATGCTGCAAACCCTATTTTAAATGGATAATTAGTAATTATTCCAATGAAATGGAATAAATTTATTTATTTATTGTTTTAAAAAATTCCAGTATTGAGGTGCCTGGCTGGCTCAATCAGGAGTGTGAGACTTTTGATCTCAGGGTTGTGGGTTTGAGCCCCATGTTGGGTGTAGAGATTGTGTAAAAATAAAATCTTTAAAAAAAAACTCCAGTATAATTAACATACAGTGTTATATTGCTTTCAGGTGTACAATATAGTGATTCAACAATTCTGTACATTACTCAGTGTTCCTGATAAGTGTACTCTTTTTTAAAAATTAAACAAAAAATTTAAATTTTAAATAGGCTCCATGCCCAGTGTGGAACCCAATGTGGGGCTTGAACTCATGACCCTGAGATGAGGACCTGAGCTGATATCAAGAGTTGGATACTTTTTTTTTTTTAAAGATTTTATTTATTTATTTGAGAGAGAGAATGAGAGCCAGAGAGCACGAGAGGGAAGAGGGTCAGAGGGAGAAGCAGACTCCCTGCTGAGTGGGGAGCCCGATGTGGGACTCGATCCCGGGACTCCAGGATCATGACCTGAGCCGAAGGCAGTCGCTTAACCAACTGAGCCACCCAGGCGCCCAAGAATTGGATGCCTAACTGACTGAGCCACCTGGGCACCCCACGGTAAGTATACTTGTAATCCCCTTCACTTATTTTACCCATTCCCCCCCCCCCACCTCCCCTCTGGTAACCATCAGTTTGTTCTCTGTAGCTAAGAGTCTGTTTTTTGGTTTGTCTCTTTTTTCTTTGTTCAATTGTTTTGTTTCTTAAATTCCACATATGAATGGAATCATATGGTATTTGTCTTTCTCTGACTGACTTATTTGTTTTTTAAAGAGTTATTTATTTATTTATTTATTGGACAGAATGAGAGAGCAGGAGAGCACAAGCAGTGGGAGCAGCAGAGGGAGAGGGAGAAGTAGGCTCCCCGCCGAGCAGGGAGCCTCATGCAGGGCTCGATCCCAGGACCCTGGGGTCATGATCTGAGCCGAAGGCAGCTGCTTAACCAACTGAGCCACCCAGGCACCCCCTCTGGCTGACTTATTTCACTTAGCATTATACCCTCTAGATCCATCCATGTTGTTGCAAATGACAAGATTTCATTCTTTTTTTGTGGCTGAGTAATATTCCACTGGACATATGCATACCACATCTTCCTTATCCATTCATCTATTGATGGACCCTGGGGTTGCTTTTATATCTTAGCTATTGTAAATAATACTGCAATAAACATAGGAGTGCATATATCCTTTCGAATTAGTGTTTTTGCTTTCTCTGAGTAAATACCCACTAGTGGAATTACTGGATCATAAGGTAATTCGATTTTTATTTATTTTATTTTTTAGTTTAATTAATTAATTAATTTTATTTTATTTGTTTATTTGACAGACAGAGACACAGCGAGAGAGGGAACGCAAGCAGGGGGAGCGGGAGAGGGAGAAGCAGGCTTCCCGCAGAGCAGGGAGCCCAATGTGGGGCTCGATCCCAGGACCCTGGGATCATGACCCGAGCCGAAGGCAGACGCTCAACGACTGAGCCACCCAGGCGCCCCTGTTTTATTATTTTTGAGAAAACACCATACTGTTTTTCATAGTGGTTGTACTAGCTTGCATTCCCACCAACAGTGCATGAGGGTTCCTTTTTCTCCACATCCCTGCCAACACCTGTTGTTTCTTGTCTTGTTGTAGCCATTCTGACAGGTGTGAGGTGATATCTCAGTGTGGTTTTGATTTGTATTTCCCTGATGATTGAGCATCTTTTCATGTATCTGTTGGCCATCTGTATGTCTTCTTTGGAGAAATGTCTGTTCATGTCCTCTGCCCATTTTAGAATTGGATTTTTTTTGGTGTTGAGTTTTATAAGTTTTTTATATATTTTGGATATTAACCCCTTATTGGATGTCATTTGCCAATATTGTCCCCCATTTATTGGGTTGCCTTTTTGTTTGTTGATGGTTTCCTTCACTGTGTGAAAACTTTTTATTTGTATGTAGTCCTAATAGTTTAATTTTGTTTTTGTTTCCCTTGCCAAAGGAGACATATCTAGAAAAATGATTCTATGGCTAATGTCAAAGAGATTACTGCTATGTTTTCTTCTAAGAATTTTATGATTTCAGGTCTCACATTTATGTCTTTAATCCATTTTGAGTTTATTTTGTGTTGTGACTTCAAGCCCCATGTTGGATATGATGTCAGCTGTGGGTTTTTCATATATGGCCTTTATTATGTTGAGGTATGTTCTTTCCAAACATACTTGTTGAAAGTTTTTATCATGAATGCATGTTACACTTTGCCAAATGCTTTTTCTGTATCTATTGAAATGATCATATGGTTCTTATTCTTTTTTTATTGATATGATGTATCACATTTTTTCTTAAGATTTTAAGTAGGGGCGCCTGGGTGGCTCAGTCGGTTGAGCATCTGACTCTTGATTTTGGGTCGGGGCATGATCTCAGGGTTGTGAGACTGAGCCCTGCATCAGGCTCCACGCTCAGCAGGGAGTCTGCTTGAGATTCTCTCTCTCTCCCCCTCCCTTCCCTGCTCTTGCTCTTCTCTCTAAAAATAAGTAAATAAAATCTTCTTGAAAAAAAGACGTTATTTTAAGTAATCTCTACAGCCAACATGGGGCTTGAACTCAACCCTGAGATCAAGAGTCGCATGCTCCTCCCACTGAACCAGCCAGGCGTCCCTGATGTGATGTATCACATCGATGGATTTGCAAATATTGAACCATGGAAACAGTTTATTTATTTATTTATTTATTTATAAAGATTTTATTTATTTATTTGGCAGAGGGAGTGAGAGCATAAGCAGGGGGAGCAGTAGAGGGAGAGGGAGAAGCAGACTCCCCACTGAGCAGGGAGCCTGATGCGGGACTTGGTCCCAGGACCCTGGAATCATGACCTGAGCCGGAGGTAGACACTTAACCAACTAAGCCACCCAGGCATCCCTGAAATAGAGTATTTTTAGGTGGGTTTTTTTTGTTTTGTTTTGTTTTTTTTAAAGATTTTGTTTATTTTTATTTTATGTGAGAGAGAGAGAATGAGAGATAGCACGAGAGGGAAGAGGGTCAAAGGGAGAAGCAGACTCCCTGCTGAGCAGGGAGCCTGATGCGGGACTCGATCCCGGGACTCCAGGATCATGACCTGAGCTGAAGGCAGTCGCTTAACCAGCTGAGCCACCCAGGCGCCCTAGGTGGGTTTTTGTAACATATGAATCCCTTATGTTTATAAATATATTTAAGGGGTGCCTGGCTGGGTCAGTCCGAAGAGCATACAACTCTTGATCTTGAGGTTGTAAGTTTGAGCCCCACATTGGGTGTAGAGATTACTAAATAAATAAATAGACTTTAAAAATACATTTAAGAAGCCTCAATGAGAATGCATAATAATTGGAATCAGCCTCTTTCATGGAATTACAGGGTAGAAAACCAGCAGTCACCTTCCGGGGTGAGAAGCCCTGTGCAGATTTTGTCCTGATCAGTGATTTCAGCTTCTTGCTCAAAGAAATTGCAGAGAGGGTTCTTTAATCCCCCTCAGCATGGGGGCAGGGGTGGGTGAAGGGGGTAAAGGATGAGGCACACCCTGAGGAAGGCAGGAACTTGCCGCAGCTGAAAAGGGAAGGCAGGGTGGAGATCACTTAGCTAGTCTGAAGAACAAAGTTCAGTCTACGCCCCACACCCCTTCCTGGCCAGCTGTAGGCCCCTGGCCTCAGCATTTAAAATTTGAATATTTTAGGGGTGCCTGGGTGACTCAGTCATTAGGCGTCTGCCTTTGGTGCAAGTCATGAACCTAGGGTCCTGGGATTGAGCCCTGCGTCGGGCTCCCTGCTCAGCAGGAAGCCTGCTTCTCCCTCTCCTACTCCCCCTGCTTGTGTTCCCTTTCTCCCTGTGTCTCTCTGTCAAATAAATAAATAAAATCTTTAAAAAAAATAAATAAAATTTGAATATTTTATAAATTGGCCCCAAATTGAAGAGAGAAGGTCACTTCTGTAGGAGGGTGGAAAATGCACCCCCTAGTCAGGCTGGGGTTAGGGACCATAGATAGAGCAGCCCCCTGTCTCTACCTGGTGGTACAAAGGAAACAGGGAAGTCCTCAGTGAGTGGGACTTGCTACTTACCTGAGGCTTTGGTTGGGGTGTGGCCCATCCAGCACTGGCTATTTCCTGGTTGACATATAACTTTAGCTGTTTAGCACTGTTGTTGCCTCATGTTTGTCAAACTGAAGGAAAACTCGTCCAACTTATGCTTGCCAAAGTTCTGGATGATTCCTTGCTTCTTGAATTTGTTTTCATATGATCAGGTTCTCATAGCCAGTACCATCCTTAGATCTGGGCAAGAGGGACCTCTGCCCCAGACCCTGCATTTCAGTGAGCCCCACAGGTCGGAAGAACACATTTATTAACAAACACAGGGGCACCTCTTGGCTTAGAATCAGCTAGTCGGCATTGGCACTGCCCAGTGCAAGATCTTGAATGTCCGCTCTGGTTACTGACAGTGTCTAAGCCCCAGGAAACACTTCTCTACAGGTGTAGGCCTATGTACTTCAAACAAAAAGTGACCATGGCCACATACTGTGGAGATCTGTAAGTTGTGCTGCAGATGCCAAAGGTGGATAGGGTTTTGGAGTGTGAGGAGGAGGGTTTGAGGGACTGAAGTGTTTGAGAAGAGGCAGTATCATGAAGCTCATCAGCTCTTTCCTCTCAGAACAATTCATAGTTCTGGAGGTTCTCATAAATGAGAGTCATTTTCACAGCATGGCAGCTGAGGAACATCAGCAATTTTGAACCATATTTAAAAACATAAACAATATTTAAAAACAGCTAACAATATAAAAAAACAATTTGTATTAGTCTCTTTTTAAAAGATATTATTTATGTATTTGAGAGAGAGAGAACACAGAGAGAGAGGGAGAGGAAGAGGCAGGCTCCCCGCCGAGCAGGGAGCCCGATGCGGGGCTCGATCCCAGGACCCTGAGATCATGACCTGAGTTGAAGCTTAACTGACTGAGCCACCCAGGCACCCCATATCACTCTTAATTTGCTATATATGCAGGTTTGGACCTAATGTGTACAATGTGATACCAGTTTTTATTGTTTTACCATTACAAAATATTTCTTAAGAATTAAATTTTCAAAAACTTAAATTTAATAGGTCATCCTTATTTAAAGAACTTAGATAAAAATTTGATATATGTTGATTATATTTGCCACTTAATTAAAAATGTTTTTATTGTGGTAAAATACATATAACAAAGTTTATCATCTTAACCATTTTTAAGTGTATCATTCAGCGGTATTAAGTATATTTATATATATATATTTTAAAGATTTTATTTATTTATCTGAGAGAGAGAGACACAGTGACAGAGGGAACACAAGCAGGGGGAGTGGGAGAGGGAGAAGCAGGCTTCCCTCGGAGCAGGGAGCCCGATGTGAGGCTCGATCCCAGGACCCTGGGATCATGACCTGAGCCGACAGCAGATGCTTAACGACTGAGCCACCCAGGCACCCTATATATATTTTTTTAAGATTTATTTATTAGAGAGCGAGCACACAGAGGGAGAGGGAGAAGCAGACTCCCCGTTGAGCAGGGACCCTAATGTGGGGCTCAATCCCAGGACCCTGGGATCATGACCTGAGCTGAAAGCAGACGCTTAACTGACTGAGCCACCCAGGTGCCCCCAGTACATTTATATTGTTGTGTAGCCATTACCACCATTCCTCTCCTCAGCTCTTCATCTTGCAAAACTGAAAGTCTGTACCCATTAACCAGTAACTCCTCATTCCTCCCTCCTCCAGCCCTTGGCAACCACTGTCATGTAATTTTAACACAACATTTTAAATATTTTAAAGATTTGTTTATTTATTTTAGAGAGGTGGGGAGGTGCAGAGGGAGAGGGAGAAAGAATCTCAAGCAGACTCCTTGTTGAGTGGAGCCCAACGTGGGGCTCAGTCCCACAACCTTGAGATCACGACCTGAGCTGAAATAAGTTGAATGCTTAACCAACTGAGCCACCCAGGCACCTCAGCATTTTAAGTATTTTATTTTATTTATTTATTTATTTATTAAGATTTTATTTATTTGTTTGAGAGAGAGAATGAGAGATAGAGAGCATGAGGGGGGGAGGGTCAGAGGGAGAAGCAGACCCCCTGCTGAGCAGGGAGTCCGATGCGGGACTCGATCCCGGGACTCCAGGATCATGACCTGAGCCGAAGGCAGTTGCTTAACCAACTAAGCCACCCAGGCGCCCTATTTATTTATTTTTAAAATATTTTATTTATTCATTTGAGAGCGAGACAGCACAAGTGGAGGGGAGAGGCAGAGGGAGAGGGAGAAGCAGACTCCCCGCCAAGCAGAGAGCCTGATGCTGGGCTCTATCCCAGGACCCCGGGATCATGACCTGGGCTGAAGGCAGATGCTTAAGTGACTGAGCCACCCAGGCGCCCCAACATTTTAAATATTTTAGAAGGAAAATATTTTTTTTGAAAAATATTTTTGAAACATATGAAAATGTTTAAATATTTTGGTGTTTACTACCTACTTTAATTTTAAAATTTGATGTAGGGGCGCCTGGGTGGCTCAGTCGGTTAAGCGACTGCCTTCAGCTCAGGTCATGATCCTGGAGTCCCGGGATCGAGTCCCGCATCGGGCTCCCTGCTCAGCAGGGAGTCTGCTTCTCCCTCTGACCCTCTTCCCTCTCGTGCTCTCTATCTCTCATTCTCTCTCTCTCAAATAAATAAATAAAATCTTTAAAAAAAATAAAATAAAATTTGATGTAGGGGCTCCTGGGTGGCTCAGTTGGTTAAGCGGCTGCCTTTGGCTCAGGTCATGATCCCAGGGTCCTGGGATCGAGCCCCGCATTGGGCTCCCTGCTCAGCGGAGAGCCTGCTTCTCCTTCTCCCTCTGCCTGCAGCTCTGCCTACTTGTGCTCTTTCTCTCTCTGTCAAATGAATAAATAAAATCTTAAAAGAAAAATAGAATTTGATGTAAATATACTAGAAGCATATACACTTTTAATGTAATTACCTCTTGTGAGATGATAGAAAAAAAATATATATATATACACACATTGGTTTCTGTCCCTGGTTTCTGGCACAGAGCTCCTAAAATGCCTTGTAAGTTTCCAAGTGATAAGAGCACTAGGAGCATCTTTTGTTTTATTTTATTTTTATTTTATCTTTTTTACATTTTTTTAAAAGATTTTATTTATTTAATTGACAGAGAGAGAGAGAGACAGCGATGGAACACAAGCAGGGGGAGTGGGAGAGGGAGAAGCAGGCTTCCCGCCGAGCAGGGAGCCCGATGTGGGGCTCGATCCCAGGACCCCGGGATCATGACCTGAGCTGAAGGCAGATGCTTAACGACTGAGCCACCCAGGTGCCCCTTTTTTGCATCTTTTGATTTAATATTGGCCTTAGACTCAGGTTCATGATGCAGAGTTCTAAGTCCTTTGTAATTTCCTGGGTGACAGCAATGTCTTCTTTTTTTTAAAGATATATTTATTTATTTTTAGAGACAGAGAGAGAGAGAGAGAGCGAGAGCGAGAGCGAGCACGCATGAGCAGGGTGGGGGGCAGAGGGAGAGAATCTTTCAAGCAGACTCCCCCCAGAGCGAGGAGCCCGGTGTGATGTGGGGCTTGATCCCACAACCCAGGAGATTGTCACCTGAGCTGAAACCAAGAGTTGGACACTCAACCGACCGAGCCACCCGGGTGCCCCTACAATGTCTTTTGTTTTAATGAGACCGCTGTTGGTGGCTCCTGGATGGGGGCTGGTCACAGGAAAGACCAAACCATGATTAGAAGGTGGCATTTTTAGCCTCAGTCCCCATTCTCCAGAGGGAGGAGAGGGGCTAGAAATGGAGTTAGTGATCAATCATGCCTAGGTGAGGAAGCCTCCATAAAAACCCCAAGTGCAAGGTTCAGAGAGCTTCTGTGTTTCCGGGTTGGTGAACACATGGCGGTACCAGGGTGTGTCACAGGATGAGAGGGCGTGGAAGCTCCACCCCCTTTCCCACACTTTGCCCTATGCACCTCTTTTTTTTTTTTTTTAAAGATTTTATTTATTTATGTATTTGAGGGCAAGAGAAAGAGAGTGCAAGTGGGGGGCAGGAGCAGAGGGAGAGGAACAAGCAGACTCCACGCTGAGCACAGAGCCGGACATGGGGCTTGATCCCACGAGGCTGAGATCGCGACCTGAGCCGAAATCAAGAGTCAGACGCTCAACCAACTGAGCCACCCAGGCGCCCCCTATGCACCTCTTCATTTGACATTCATCTGTATCCTTTGTCATACCCTTTTAAAATAAATGGGTAAACAGGAAGTAAACTTTTACTGAGTTCTATGAGCCACTCTAACAAGTTAATTGAACCCAAGGAGGGGGTCATAGCAACCTCTGATTTATAGCCGATCTGGCAAGAACAGGTGACAATCTGGACTCA
Organism: Callorhinus ursinus; assembly: GCF_003265705.2. Taxonomy (NCBI): domain Eukaryota; kingdom Metazoa; phylum Chordata; class Mammalia; order Carnivora; family Otariidae; genus Callorhinus; species Callorhinus ursinus. The sequence continues at coordinate 7,992,209 of NW_027397078.1, read as the reverse complement.
TGACAGGCATCTGAAAGGGGTGGGGGGCAGTAGTGTGGGGCTGAGTCCTTAACCTGTGGGATCTGACACTAGTGTCAGATTTAAGTCATTAAATTATAGGACACCCAGCTGGTGTCACAGAGGACTGTTGGTGAGGGAAAGCCCCACACATGGGGTGTCCCAGGTGTTGTGAGTGTGGTAGTCATGTGAGAGTAAAAGAGATACGTAGGAGGAGATGGAGTTTTTCCTAACATGTATCTTCTGTTAAAATCCTTTAGCTAGGGATGCCTGGGTGGCTCAGCCGTTACATGTCTGCCTTCGGCTCAGGTCATGATCCCAGGGTCCTGGTGTCGAGCCCCGCATCGGGCTCCCTGCTCAGCGGGAAGCCTGCTTCTCCCTCTCCCTCTCCCTTTGCCTGCCGCTCTGCCTACTTGTGCTCTCTCTCTGTTAAGTGAATAAATAAAATCTTAAAAAAATAAATAAAAATCCTTTAGCTAATTACTATCAAGAGAACATAAATTATATAATTTTTTTGATTATAACAGCATAATTTGTGATTTTGTAAAATAAAGGCAATGCTAATATATAAATTATGTACATCTTTATTTTATTACTCATCCAAACTCAAAGAATACACAGACATGCACGAACATAACTGACTTCAGTATTCTTTAATATATTTTTTAAGATTTTTAAAAAAGATTTTATTTATTTGAGAGAGAGAGAGAGAGAGCATGAGCTGGGGGGCAGAGGGAGAGGGAGAAGCAGACTCCCCACTAAACAGGGAGCCTGATGTGGGGCTCGATCTCAGGACCCTGGGATCATGACCTGAGCCCAAGGCAGATGCTTAACCAGCTGAGCCACCCAGGCACCTCCCCCTGCCTTTTAAAGATTTTTAAAATTTATTTTTATTTAAAAAATTTTTAGGGGCGCCTGGGTGGCTCAGTCGTTAAGCGCCTGCCTTCGGCTCAGGTCATGATCCCAGGGTCCTGGTGTCGAGCCCCGCATCGGGCTCCCTGCTCAGCGGGAAGCCTGCTTCTCCCTCTCCCACTCCCCCTGCTTGTGTTCCCTCTCTCACCGTGTCTCTCTCTGTCAAATAAATAAAATCTTAAAAAAATTTTTTTTTAGATTTATTTATTTGTGAAAGAGAGAGCGTGCAAGAGGGAGGGGCAGAGGGAGAAGGAGAAAGAGAATCTCAAGTAGCTTCCCTGCTGAGCACAGACCCGATGCCGGCCTTGATCCCATGACCATGACCTGAGCTGAAACCAAGAGTCGTATGCTCCACCAACAGATCTACTCAGGCACCCCTAAGCTTTTATTTTTAAGTCATCTCTACACCCAACATGGAGCTTGAACTCACAACCCTGAGATCAAGAGTCACATGCTCTACCGACTGAGCCAGCCAAGCGCCCCAGTAGTCTTTAAATTTTACTCACTTTCAGTCATATAAAAAAAATCTTAGCTTTACATATATACTGACCAATTTTGTCATTGTATGAGTGTATTAGTCAAGATAGGACAGTAGAACATAGTTCATTCAACAGTTTGCTAGTTTGGTGTATTACTTAGTCTTTAGACATATGGTATAGGGGCTTCCCTTTGTACTTTTGTCCTGGACAGTTTGGGGTTGCCAGATTTAGCAAGTAAAAATATAAAAGCAAAGTTAGATTTGAATTTCAAATAAACAGTAATTTTTTAGGATAACCCTGTTCCATGAAGTATATTTGAAATATACTAAAAAACTATGTGTTGTTTATCTGAATTTAAATGTATTGGGTTGTCGTCCTCTACTTCATCTGGCAACCCTACCTGAATTCCTCAAATGTAAGGAGGAGACTTACCTACAACCCAGTCTAACCTGCTGTGAATTTTTATTGTAATTCAACTTTATCTGACCTATCGTTTTTTAAATAACCTCTTTCGTTGTGAAGTAAAAAACAAAAAAGTGCCTAAAACTTACATGTATGATTGAACAAATGTTTATACAGCAAACACCCACATCAGCAAAACCCAGATCAAAAAATAGGACATTGCTCTCACTCTTGAAGTCCCCAGGTATCCCTTCCAATCATAGTTTTCTTTTTTTTTAAAAGATTTTATTTATTTATTTATTTGAGAGAGAGAGAGAGAAACAGCATGAGAGGGGAGAGGGCCAGAGGGAGAAGCAGGGTCCCCGCTGAGCTGGGAGCCTGATGTGGGACTCGATCCCAGGACCCCGGGATCATGACCTGAGCCGAAGGCAAGTCACTTAACCAACTGAGCCACCCAGGCGCCCGCCAATCATTTTCATCTGTCCTCAAGAAATAATCTCTCTCCTGACTTTTATAGTAATCATTTCCTTGCTTTTCCTTTCCTTTTGACTATTTGTGTCTGCATTCTAAAGATTTTCTTTATTTATTTGACAGAGAGAGACACAGCGAGAGAGGGAACACAAGCAGGGGGAGTGGGAGAGGGAGAAGCAGGCTTCCCGTGGAGCAGGGAGCCCGATGTGGGGCTCGATCCCAGGACCTGGGACCATGACCTGAGCCGAAGGCAGACGCCCAACGACTGAGCCACCCAGGTGCCCCTGTGTCTGCATTCTAAAGCAATATGGTTTAGCAAACAAACGAAAAAGCCAGAGATAGACTCATAAATACAGAGAACGAACTGGTCGTTGCCAGAGAGGAGGAGAGTCGGGGGGATGGGCAAAATAAGTGAAGGGATTACGCGGTACAAGTTTCCAGTTATAAAATAAATAAGTCACGGGGATGAAAAGTACAGGATAGAGAACACAGTCAATAATGTTGTAATAACGTTGTATGGTGACAGATGGTAATTGTACTTATCATGGAGAGCGTTGTGGAATGTATAGAATTGTTGAATCATAATGCTATACACCTGAAACTAATCTAACATTGTATATCAGCTATACTTCAATAAAGAGATAAGGGGCACCTGGCTGGCTCAGTCAGTGAAGTGTCCAACTCTTCTTTTTTTTTTTTTTAAGAATTTATTCATTTATTTGACAGAGACACAGCGAGAGAGGGAACACAAGCAGGGGGAGAGGGAGAGGGAGAAGCAGGCTTCCCGCGGAGCAGGGAGCCCAACGTGAGACTCAATCCCAGGACCCTGGGACCATGACCTGAGCCGAAGGCAGATGCTTAACCGACTAAGTCACCCAGGGGCCCCAGATTTTTTTTTTTTTAATGTAAGCTTCACGCCCAATGTGGTGCTCGAACTCATGACCCCAAGATCAAGAGTTGCATGCTCTACCAACTGAGCCAGCCAAGCACCCCCAAAATGGTGTCATTTTTACATACATGTGAGAATATATATTTCCAGCTCCTCTTGCCTCTTTACTTAAATTTAGATATCATAGGCTTTTAGCTTGTGGTTTTTGGAAGCTCCCGGTCTTAGGAGAAGGGGAGTACAAAGTAGCTATCCTCAATTTTCTTGATCTTTTCCTTTTATCTTGCCAGTTTTGTGGCATCCATTGGGTTGTTACATCAGCTCAACTCAGTCTACCTATAATTATGGTGTCTGTGTGCAGGAAACAAGACTTGGAAAGGAGGTAGAAACAGGTCCTGCTGACCTAGACCAATTTTTTCCAAGTGAAATATCTGTAATTAGGCCAGTAATGATACTTTCCTGGAGAAAGAATTGAGTGAATTTAAGAAAAGAGTTTTAAAGTGCAACATGCATGTGTCTGAGGGTGGGGGTGGCATTGAAATGTAAGATAATGTAAGAGTTTGGTTCAATATCACCCCCCTTTCTGTAAGAAACGTATTTTTAGTAATATCAGCCCTGTCCTGTGAAGAGAGGGAACTCCTCCAGGAATAAAGGGATATAAATAAGTTTTAGGGAGAAACATTGGTGATTAAAAAAAATGTTTGGGTTGGAAAAAGCCTTTTATTTTATTATTTTTAAAATATTTTATTTATTTTTTTTAGAGAGAGCGAGCAGGGGGATGGGCAGAGGAGAGAGAGAATCTCAAGCAGGCTCCACACTGAGCACAGAGCCCAACGTGGGGTTCAGTCTCATGACGCTGAGATCATGACCTTAGCTGAAATCAAGTGTTGGACACTCAACAGACTAAGCCACCCAGATGCCCTGGATAAAAGCCTTTTAAAACAGGTCCACAACCGGGGCGCCTAGGTGGCTCAGTCAGTTAAGTGGCTGCCTTTGGCTTGAGTCATGGTCCCAGGGTCCTGGGATCGAGCCCCGCATTGGGCTCCCTGCTCGGCGGGGAGCCTGCTTCTCCCTCCCCCTCTGCCTGCCACTTCCCTTGCTTGTGCTCTCTCTCTCTCTCTCTGTCAAATAAATAAATAAGATCTTAAAAAACAAAACAGGTCCACAACCCAGAAACCACAAAGCAAAAAACTGGTAGTTTTGATAATATAATATGAAAGAATGTGTATTTGAATCAAAATTCCATAAGTAAAGACAAAAGCTAAACACAGGACCCCCCCCCGCCAAATCTTTGAAATACGCATAACAGACTATATGCTAATTTCCTGAATATACAAAGAGCTTGTACTACTCAATGAGAAAAGGACCAGTAATCCAACAGAAAATGGGCAAGGGTCAGGAACAGGTAGCGTTTACAAAAAAAGAAATATAAGTGGCTGATAAGCATGTAATAAGATGCTCTATGTAATTTCTTTTTTTTTTTTTAAGATTTTATTTATTTGAGAGAGTGAGAGAGGGAGAGCCCAAGAGGAGTAGGGTCAGAGGGAGAAGCAGATTCCCCATTGAGCAGGGAGCTGATGCGGGACTCGATCCCGGGACTCCAGGATCATGACCTGAGCCGAAGGCAGTTGCTTAACCACCTGAGCCACCCAGGCACCCTCAATGTAATTTCTAATTAAATAAATGCAAATTAAAACAACCATATTAGCCTGTCTAATGGTCAAAGATAAAAGTTTGATAGAACTAGGACATGGTGGAAATAAAAATTCTCATTCTCTATTGGTATATGTGCAAATTGGCAACTCCTTCAAGGAGACAATTTAGCAGTACCTAGCAATTTGGCAACATTTAGCACAGTGTAAAAATGCACAAACTCTGACTCAGCAATTCTACTTCAAAGAATTTAGCCTACAGATATACTGAAACAAGTGGGTACAGATAAATCTAAAAGAATGTTCATTGTCTTGTGGCTTGTACTGTCCAGTGATACAAATTGGTTAAGTAATTTGCAATACATCTTTACTGTGGTAGAATGAGGTAGGTGTATGGGTGCTGATGTGTCAAGATCTCTGTGGTAATTAGTAAAGATGTTCCCAAATGCTCTGCCTCTCTTCTGCCTCCCCACACAGGGTAGGGTTGTACTTTCCCACCCTCTTTATTTTTTTTTAAAGATTTATTTATTTATTTTAGAAAAGAGAGAGGGAGAGCATGGGGGGAGGGGCAGAGGGAGAGGGAAAGAGCATCTTAAGCAGACTGTGCGCTGAGCTCGGAACCTGATGTGGAGCTCGATCTCATGACCCTGAGATCATGACCTGAGCTGAAAAGAGTTGGATGCTTAACCAACTGCACCACCCAGGCACCTCTCCCATCCTCTTTAAAGATGGGTGTGGCCGCATGGGTTGTGGCCAGTGATATCTGAGCAGAAGTGACATACGTCCCTTCTGGGTGAACACCTTATGTGCTGCTAGGTGACATGCCCTTCTTCCTGGCCCTGTGATTGTGGACACAGATGGTTGAGGTGGGTCCTGGGTCTCTGAGTGACCGTGATGAGCATGGCTCTCTTAACTATCGGAGTTAGTAGGGGTGGGAAATAAACATTTAAAACCACTGAGGTTGTGAATGCTTTTCATTACCTCAGCATATTCTAGCCTATCCTGACTAATTTGATCTCCAAGATAATTGTTATATGAAAAAAACCTAAGTGCAAAAAGAGTGATCTCATTTGTATGCATGTGTATTTATATGCTTAAGAAATTTCTGGAAGGATTCCTGAGAAACTTAATAGGGTTTACAGCAAAGGTGTTGAAATCAGGCAGAAATGGGGAAGGCAGTTTCTGTTTTTCACATTTTAACATTTCACATTATAGTTGGAGTTTAAAAAAAACCACCATGACCATGGTAAATTTAAATTTAAAACCAGCCAATGTTTCCACAAAAAGATTCCTGCAAGAACATTCATGGCAGCTTTATTCATAGTAGGCCCAAACTGGAAATAGCCCAGATGTCCATCTATAGGAGGATGGATAAACAAATTGTGGTATATTCATACAATGGAATACGTACTATCCAGCAATGCGAATGAATGAATCATGTTGAATGTTACCCATGTAGAAACTCATACAGATACGACACTAAAAATAAATAAAATAAAATAAAATAAAATAAAATAAAATAAAATAAAATAAAAGTGGCCACACTCAAAAGAATGTGTAGTTTATTCCGTTTATGTAAAGTGTAGAAACTGGCAAAGCTAATTTATGGTGTTAGTAGTCAGGCTAGTGGTCATGTAAGGGGGTGAGTGGGTTTTGACTGGAAGTGGGCTACATGCAAGAGCTACTGGGTTAAGGCCTACAAGGATGTGCTCAGTTTGTGGGAATTCATGGAGCTCTCTCTTACCATTTGTACACTTTTCCATATACAGGCTACACTTCAGTAAAAAAGTCAAACCCAAATTTAGTTGATATAAAGAATAAACAAATAGGGGCACCTGGCTGGCTCAGTCGGTAGAGCAGGTGACTCTCAATCTTGGCGTTGTGAGCTCGAGCCCCATGTTGGGTGTAGAGATGACTTAAAAATAAAATCTTAAAGAAAAATAGAATGAACAACTAGCAAGAAGGCAGTACTTGGCAGAGCTGCGATAGGCTGTCCCAGTCCATGGTGCCCTGTTGGCTGCAAACCCTTGAAGGCAGGCCTGGGCACGTGGGTGCACTGCAGCTCTGGGAGCTCAGTGTCCTAGTGTGAGCCCCCAGATAAAATCCGAGCAGGCGAGCCTCCCTTCCCCTTCATGACCTCAGCACCAGCCGCTTAGCCTTGCATTTAAAAACCCTGCATGGACATCTGCTGGAGCCTGATTGGTGATAAGGGCTTCCCAGTGGGGACAGGGCATCCTTGGCAACCAGGGCACGAGTCTTGTTCTATTGCGGGAGAGATGCAGCAACACAAGCTCGAGCAGGAGCCGTTGGCCTCTTTGGCAGCGATGCTTAATTAGCTTCCTGCAGGAGATTTTGTCTTTAATATAAAAATATGATCTAATTTAAGCAGTTTTATTGAACAGCGAATCAAATGAAAAACAATCTTATTGTTTAATCCATTCCTCTGTGGTGCAGTTCAGGGTTCCCACCAGGTTCAAAACGACTTTAATAAAATACTAAGACATTGTTTGCCTTTTTCCCTTGTCATTCTCTCTCAAGTGTACAGTGGAGTTTTCCAAGGACTGTGTATGTTTGCTAACACCAAAGATGGAAGGGCAAAGCACTTGGAGAATCCAGCTGTCTTCTATTAAGCCATACATGAGAGATTTGCAAAAATGTAAAACAATGCCAATCTTCTGGCTATTTTGTTTGTTTTGCAAAATGCGGGTTCCCCCCCATAAAAGTATATGATTTAAGTTAATATGTAATGGGTTTCTTATTCTCATTTTAAATAAATAAATGAATACATATTTTTAAAAAGTTCTCAGTTTTAATTTTTTTAGAAGATTTTATCCATTTTTGCAAGAGAAAGCATGAGCGTGAGCGGTGGGGGAGGGGCGAAGGGAGAAGGAGTCTCCCCACTGAGCAGGGAGCCCCATGCAGGGCCCCAGTCCCAGGACCCTGGGATCATGGAGCCGAAAGCAGAGGCCCAACTGATGGAGCCACCCAGGCACCAGTTTTAATTTCTGATACAGTATTGCTATAACCCACATAAACAAAGGCTCCTTGGGGGTCCTCAATAATTTTTAAGAGTGTACAGGGTTTCTGAGACTAAAACATTTGTGAACCACTGCTAGCTCTGTAGTTTTTTTTTTAATTTTTTTAAGATTTTATGTATGTATGTATGTATGTATTTTTTAGAGAGTGTGTGTGAGCAGGAGCAGGGGAGGGGTAGAGGGAGAGGGAGAGAATCTCAAGCAGGCTCCCTGCTCAGTGCAGAGCCCAACGTGGGGCTCAATCTCATGACCCTGAGCTCATGACCTGAGCCGTAATCAAGAATTGGACGCTTAACTGACTGAACCAACCAGGCACCCCAGAGAGTTTATTTTTTAAGTAATCTTTACACCCAACACAGGGCTTGAACTTAAAACCCCAGGATCAAGAGTCACATGCTCTACCAACTTGAGCCAGTCAGGTGCCCCACTCTATAGTTTTTTTTTTTTTTTAAGCTTTTGATTTTATAGGGGCACCTGGGTGGCTCAGTTGGTTAAGTATCCACCTTCGGCTCAGGTCATGATCAAGTCCCACATCAGGCTCCCGGCTCAGCGGGGAGTCTGCTTCTCCCTCTGCCCCTCACCCCCGCTGTGCTCTCTGGCGCTTTCTCTGTCAAATAAATAAAATCTTTAAAAAAAACCTTTTGATTTTGTAACTTTCATTGTACAGAAAAGTTACAGAGCTATTACAGAGTTTTCATGCACCCCTCACCCAGCTTCCCCTGATGTTAGCATCTTGCATAATGTACACGGTACATTAGTCAAAATGAAGGAACCAACATTGGTACATTTCATCCCTATACACTTACCAGTGCATGCCTACTCTCTCTCTTGCTTGTTTGTATTTTGTATTATTTTGTATATACTTTGTATTATTTTGTATGAACATTTTCATGTTTTTAGATGGTCTGTGTATTAAAATTTTTGCTTAGTTGTCACCCATATTGTCATATATCATATTGTTTTTATGTTTCACTATTACCAATAGCCTGCATGCTTTTATTCAGTAGGGTTTTTTGGTGTGTGTATGTGTGGGATCTTTGGTTTGCATTCCTCAGAATAAAATTACTGTGCCAAAGAGTATGAATACTTTTATAGTTCTTGTTATATATGATAATTGTGTGTATTATATTATGTTTTCATTGTTTAAAAAATATCTTTTACAAAGTTGTATTAGTTGGCTCTTTTGATTAAGAGGTACAGAAATCAAACTGAAACACTTTAAGCGTCAAGGGAATTTCTTGGTGGGAGGAGAGAAAGGGGAATTGTTATTTAATGGGTACAGAGTTTCAGTTTGGGATGATGGACAAATTCTGGAGAAGGATAGTGGTAATGGCTATACAGTGATGTGGGTATACTTAATGCCACTGAATTGTACTCTAAAAAGAAATAAAATGGTAAATTTTGTGTTCTATGTATTTTACCACAATTTTGTAAAAGAAGGGGGGAGAATTGCTTGGGTCTAGCAATTGGATCTCAGAGCTTCAGGCATAGCTGGATCCAGGGGTCCAAGCAATATTATTAGGACTCTGGCCTGCTCGCTCCCATATCTTAGTTCTTTCCTTTGTGTGGGTTTCAATCCCAGGTAGACTCTCTCCACAGGGCAATTGAGATGGTCACCAGGGTCAGTAGATTTATGTTAGATTTATGTCTTTAATCTTCAGAATCCTGGGGAATTTACCATGACTCTCTCTCCCCAGTGTCCATATCACTCCTCAAAAAGGGCTGTGATTGGCCTGCTTGGATTACATGCCCAATCTGGGAGAATTCACCCTCTTTAGGAGGATGAGTCACTCTGGCCACCTGGGTCACCTCCTCATCACAGAACCAGGGGGTTGACAGTTCCATCAAAGTCATGCAGAGTGGCGGGGGGGAAGTTCCCCAAAGAAAGAGATGACCTGGCAAAAACAACAGATGTCCACTACATGTGTTCTGGATTTTCTGTGTAACCTAAGCACTACCAAAGAGAGCATTTGAACGTTTCAAAACATTCCTATGTGATCGACATTTTGTTTTTGTTATTAAAAAAACATTAATGCTTTGTGGTTTGACCATCTGGTAGATGGTATTTCTGCCTTTTTGTGAATTCCAAATCTAATAAGTTGCACAGATTCTTAATGTGTGCTAAAATAATGAAAGAATGAGTCTTTGTGGTCCAATATAGGATCGTAATTTTTTGCATGTTTGCGGATGATATGATCTTTGTATGCTTGGAAAGGAGTATATTACCTTGTCCCAGCTTAAGTTTCTCCACATGTCTGCTAACCTCATTACTGTTGATGGAGCTGTCTTCTAGCACAGGCCCTGGAATCTAGTGAGCACCCCCTCCCAATTTTTATTAAATGAGTTATTCGGTCATATAATAATTTCCAATTTATACTTTGTCTGTTATTTCCTGAAATGGAATGTTGAGCGTTCGATGAAAATAATACTTGTTTACTTGTTTTTATTTCTTCTTGCCTTTTTGTCCTTTGTCTTTCCTAGACTTTGTTGCAGTAGCTTTTGTAACATATACATTATTTCTTGATTTTCATGATTTAATGTATGTTTGGTCATTAGGTCATGACCTTATTTATTTATTGTACTGCCTTTTGCTCTTGATATCTGCTTTACCTGCTACCAAAATAGTAATCCCTGCCCCTCTTCTGTTCACATAGGAATATCCTCTTACACTGTTACTCTGTTGATTTTTTTTTTTTTTTGGTGTATATATCTCTCAAAGGCAACATGGTTAGATTTTGTTCTTTTAATAGTCAGTGAGCTGCCTTCCTTTACTAGGAGAATTCAGCCTGTTTACATTTAGTACTTTAATTGATGAGGGTGCCTGGATGGCTCAGTTGGTTGGGTGACTGCCTTTGGCTCAGGTCATGATCCTGGAGTCCCAGGATCGAATCCCTGCTCAGTGGGGAGTCAGCTTCTCCCTCTGACCCTCTCCCCTCTCGTGCTCTCTCTCTCATTCTCTCTCTCAAATGAATAAATAACATCTTTTAAAAAAATACTTTAATTGATGAAATTTTACCAAATCCTATTTCCTTTTAAATTTATTTTTTTCCCTTTTAAATTTATTTTGATTTTTATCTTTTCTCCTTTTTAATTTATGGACTTTTATATGGGGTACTTTATTTTTTATTTATTTTTTTGAAGATTTTATTTCTTTATTTGACAGAGACAGTGAGAGAGGAAACACAAGCAGGGGGAGTGAGAGAGGGAGAAGCAGGCTTCCTGCAGAGCAGGGAGCCCGATGCGGGCTCGCATGCTCACAGGAGCACCTAGGTGCTCCTCTTTATTATTGTTTTTTAAAGATTTTATTTTTAGGTAATCTCTACACCCAGTGTGGGGCCCAAACCAAAAAACCCCAAGATCAAGAGTTGCAGGCTCTGGGGTACCTGGGTGGCTCAGTCAGTTAAGTGTCTGCCTTCAGCTCAGGTCATGATCCCGGGTCCTGGGATCGAGCCCCACATCGGGCTCCCTGCTCGGCGGGAGGCCTGCTTCTCCCTCTCCCACTCCCCCTGCTTGTGTTCCCTCTTTCGCTGTCTCTCTGTCAAAAATAAATAAAATCTTAAAAAAAAAAAAAAGTTGCAGGCTCCACTGACTAAGCCAGCTGGGCACCCCTATATGGGGTACTTTAAACTTTGTGTTTCCTTTTGAATTATATCAGAAGATAACTGATATAACTCATCTGTGTTCTACTATTTTCAATGTATTAGGCTTTTACACAACTTTCTAGTTCTAGCATTTACTTCTATTAGTAACTGGGATACTTTGAATTCTCACACAGGAATGTTAAAAGCCTAGTATGGAAACTTTGTTCTCTGGGCTCCCATCCCCAGTCATGTACGGTTGTTAGATTTTCTTTTCTTTTTTTTTTTTTTTTTTTAAGAATTTATTTATTTATTTGACACACACAGAGAGAGAGAGAGAGAGAGCACAAGCAGGGGGAGCAGCAGAGGGAGAGAGAAAAGCAGGGTCTCTGCTGAGCAGGGAACCCGATGCGGGTCTCGATCCTAGGACCCTGGGATCATGACCTGAGCTGAAGGCAGACACTTAACTGAGCCACCCAGGCGCCCCAGTTACTAGGTATTGTTTTTAAAATTCAGTCTGTACCAATTGTTTCTTAAAATATTTACTGATTCATCTTACTTTACCTTTATCGTCAGACTTGTCCTTTGCTGAGGTTAGAGTGTACTAAGCTCATGTTTGCATCTTACTGTTTCATCCACAAAGAGCTGCGTACCCGTGTCCCATCCTGGTGGGCATTTGTAGCATGACGTTTATGGAAATTTGCTTTGGCATTCTGCTCTCCATCCATGTTGAAGACTGTAATAAGAAGTAGCTGTGTTTAATTCTTTACTGTATTTATTAGAGATTACGGAGAGATGGTTTTGAAGGCTGTTTTGTTGTTGTTTATTTGACACAGTGAGAGAGAGAGAGAGAGAGAGAGTGCATGTGCATAAGCGCAAGCACAAGCAGGAGGAGCGGCAGAGGGAGAGGGAGAAGCTGACTTCCCGCTGAGCAAGGAGCCCAATGCAGGGCTCCATCCCAGGACCCCGGGATCATGACCCCAGCCAAAGGCAGATGCTTAACCGACTGAGCCACCCAGGCATCCCTGTTGTTTTTTTTAAATATTGCAGTGCCTATATGTATGTAGGCCTAGAGGAGAGAATTTTCCTTAGTAACATTGGAATTGATTGCATTTATATCTTTGGGCAGCTGGACAAGTAACCTTACGTCATGAATTTTAGGTATTAACCTTAGCTTCATACTGTTTTTCCTGTTGTGTGTTCCTTTCTGTCTACTTTCTTCTTTGGTTAGAAAAATTCATACTGTAGATACCCAATGTATTGTATTTTATTATTGTTATTATTTTTGGCATTGTATGCTACTAGAGTCTCTTTCGGAATGAGATACGTTTCCAGTAAAAACAAATTCTTTTTTTATACAACAAATAATATTCTTATTTATAAATATTCCAGGTCTGCTCAATGGCTGTTTTCTGAAAGATTGGCTAAGCACCTACAAATTTGTGGCACATCACCTGGGGACACCCACTCTGCTAGAGCTATGTGGGACCATAGTTTTGCTTGATAATCCACTTAAGTGAAATAATACTCTTTAGTCTTTATGGGAATCTTTCATATGGAGTTCTGTTGTTTCCACAAAAGTCTTAAATCCAAGGAAACCACAGAGAACTCATTTCTGATATGACGTGTATATATATATTAAATATTTTTATATATTAAATAAATTAATAAATTAATTAAAGGTCTTATTTGAGAGAGAGAGTGTGAGAGCACAAGAGGGGGAAGGGTCAGAGGGAGAAGCAGACTCTGTGGGGCTCAATCCCCTCCGGGATCATGATCGGAGCTGAAGGCGGATGCTTAACCGACTGAGCCTCCCAGGCACCCTGCCTTTCTGATATGATATTTATAAAATGACCTTCGAGATGGCCTTGGAAGAATCTATATGAGGAAGGATTTTCATGTTCAATTTAATGTTCATCTTAATGGTTAAAAAAATCACAATGCTTTTCTGCGCCGTCATCCAACTTGGTGGCTGATATGAAGTATTATTAGGCGGATTTTTTTGTTGTTAGTTGCTGCAGAAATTGTTAATTTCTGAAAAGCATTCCTGAGTGATGCAGAACAGAATTCCTTTGGGGGTTCAACTGTCTTTGTTTAGAAAAGCAAACTGATTGATGGGCCACTGTGACTGTAGAAAGAGAGCAGGGCTGGGGCCACCTGGGAATGAGAGACAAAGAGCCAGAGACTTTTTAGCATAAGAAAAGAATGAGAATTTGGGGGATTTGGGGTGTTTGCTGGGGAGAGGAACAAAGGAGAAGGAGATGGCCCCGCAGAGTGGCTGGCGGTGGAGCCGAGCGAGCGGAAGGGTCCTGGGCAGGAAACGGGGAGCAGGGTGAGGGGAAGGTGTATGGCTGGGGCGTATCAACCATTCCGTCCTAAAAACTCTCCTCTGTTCTTCCGTGAGGTAGCACCCCATTGCTACCTTCAAATTCTGAGCAAAAGTCAGCACACATTCGCAGCAGCCTTGGCGAGTAGGGTTTTCGGGAGGTTGCCGAAAGGGGGCTTTATTACATATCCGGGTTGACGTGGAATGGAGAGAAAACAAGAGGCGAAAAGTGGGTGGCAGAGAATTCTGAGCAAGCCGGAAATCAGAACCGGAAGTCACTAGGTGAACCGCACGGGTCCCCTGCCCCACCCCACGAGCCGGTGATTCCCCCGCAGATACTGGGAGAGGACGCAGGGTTTCCCACTGCCCTGGAATTTGACACCATTGTATTCACATTTCAAAGAGCTGCCTTTCTGTGGCTGGTGTCTGCATTAGCAGTGCACTCACTGGTCAGCTATTTCGCAGAGGGCTTGGCATTGAATGGCTGAAAAGTTGCCAGTCATTCCTTGCTAGGTGTCAGGAGACAGGAATCTTGTAGCTCCTGGTGAGGACTTAAAAGGCAAGTACAGGTTTCTGGGGGGTCATTTTGGAAGCAGTCGAGTTGATTTTCCAAACCTGTAATCTCAGCGTTTTGTTTTATTACTGCTGCCCGCTGGGTTTTTGGCAGGCTTACCGAAAAGATGGCTACCTTTTTTTTTTTTTTTACTGTCCATTCACTCTGTTTACAAAGCAAAAGGTTTCTCTTTCCAGCGTGCTTTCACTCAGATAGGGAGAATCTGTACTTTGTTAATATGTTTTAAAAGTCTAATGAGGACTTAGTAAGCATTTGGAAACTGCAGCTTTCAGGATGAAAGCAGGGATCTGTGGTTATGACATCATGGCAGTTAATTACCCCTTTGCAAAAATCTGCCTGAATGGAGAAGGGGTGGGTGTATCTATGTGGGTATTTAACGTGATGATTAAAATATATTAATGATAGTTTTCACTTCCCTGGCATGGTACATCTTAGGTTCTTCTTTAAAAGTGCTTCCACAAGCTTAAATTAGCCCTTATAACTCTACTAGGAAGAAGTAAAACAGCCCCATTTTACAAAAGAGTTAAGTGAAATATAAGGAGAAGGGGGTCCTCTTTGGGGAAGGATTTTGGTAGAATAAAGCTGCCTCCCTACAGCTCAACAAAGAGCTCAGCCTTCCTCCTTTGTTTCCACCAAGAATTGAAATTCACAGGCTTTAAATGCAGAGCACAAATTTGATCATACCTTATAGCATGATGACATGCTAGACACTTGAGCCAAAGCCGCACATTTTGGGGTCTATAGGAAATTACTGCTTGTTATAAGCCATCTCCTAAGGTTATCTACACAAACAACAAAGAAGAAAACCCAAACAGTAAATCGAATGGGCCATAAAACTCAGAGGTTTTGATTCTGTTTCCTCCTTCACCGTTTTGATTTTTGGGTTATTTATGAAACTGTTCTAGATCAAAAAAGGAAGGGATGATTGCTAATTATTCCACTTTTTATAGGTTATTTTCATTTTCTTTTTAAAGATTTTATTTGAGATAGAGTGAGAACGAGAGAGAGAGAGCAAGCGAGCAAGAGCACGCACAAGCTGGGGGTAGGGGCAGAGGGAGAGGGAGAAGCAGACTCTCCCACCGAGCAGAGAAGGATGCTTAACCGACTAAGCCACCCAGGCACCCCTATTTTCATTTTCAAATGAAGGAAATGTACAAAACTTGATAGGAATGCATGGAAGGAAATACAGAGACCCACCACATATATTTAGCTATATATCTGAAAGAGGTCAAATGAGGAGCATACTTTTTAAAAGGCATTATGAACAATTTTCAAACACACACCAAAGTAGAGAGACCTTATGTATTCATCACCAGTTTCTACAGTTATCAACCTTCTGCTATTTTTTTTTTTAAGTAGGCTCCACATTTGGAGCCCAGCGTGGGGCCTGAACTCATAGCCCTGAGATCAAGACCTGAGCTGAGATCAAGAGTCGGACGCCCAACTGACTGAGCCACCCAGGCACCCCCTTTTTTTTTTTTAAGATTTTATTTATTTGACACAGAGAGAGAGAGAGAGCATGAGCAGGGGGAGGGGCATAGGGAGAGGGAGAAGCAGACTCCCTGCTAAGTGCAGAGCCTGACGTGGGGCTTGATCCCAGCACTCTGGGACCATGACCTGAGCCGAAAGTAGACATTTAACCACCTGATCCACCCAGGCACCTCAACATTTTTTTTTTTTTAAGATTTATTTATTTGAGAGAGACAGTGAAAGAAAAAGAGAGCACATGCAGGGTCGAGGGGCAGGGGGAGAGAGAGAGAAGTAGACTCCCCACTGAGCAGGGAGCCCGATGCCAGGCTCCATCCCAGGACCCTGGCACCATGCATGACCTGAGCCAAAGGCTTAACCCACTGAGCCACCCAGCCGCCCCATGCTATTTTTTTTTTTTTTAAGATTTTATTTATTTATCTGACAGAGAGAGACACAGCGAGAGAGGGAACACAAGCAGGGGGAGCGGGAGAGGGAGAAGCAGGCTTCCTGCCGAGCAGGGAGCCCGATGTGGGGCTCGATCCCAGGACCCTGGGTCCATGACCTGAGCCGAAGGCAGACACTTAACCGACTGAGCCACCCAGGCGCCCCCGCCCCATGCTATTTCTGTTTCAGTTCTTCCCTGCCACTTGTTTTGTGGGAATATTTTAAAGCAAATCCCAGACATATAATTTCACCATAAATACTTCAATATTTTTTCCTAATGCATAAGAACTTTAAAAATAGGACATAATACCATTGTCACACCCAACAGAAAACTAATTCTGTATATTACCTAATAATCAGTCTGTATTTTGTTTCTGATTGTTTCGAAATTATCCAAAGATTGCATTGTTTGACGTCTTGTTTCTTTTACTTAGCAGATCTCCTTTCTTTCCCCTCCTCCCCTATTCCATTAATTTGTTGGAAAAATTGGATTATTTGCCCTGTAGAACTTTCCACAGTCTATATTTAGCTGATTGCATCTTTGGTGTCTTTCAACATATTTCTCCATCCTTCATATTTCTTTAAATAGTAGCTAGATCTGGAGGCTTGATTAGCTCCAGGTTC
This sequence comes from Callorhinus ursinus, assembly GCF_003265705.2. NCBI lineage: Eukaryota > Metazoa > Chordata > Mammalia > Carnivora > Otariidae > Callorhinus > Callorhinus ursinus. Next base: position 7,975,359 of record NW_027397078.1, on the reverse strand, counting down.
TTTTTTAGCCGCGATTACCTCGGTGATAGTGCTGTGTACTTTCTATTAGGTCACATCAGGAGGCGCCTCCTGTCTGCTTGTGCCATTTTGGGGGCATGTTAAGGATGATCAGTAGGGTTTATGATTTCGCTGCAACATAGTCGTTTCCTCATTCAATCACTTCTGGATTTATTAGCTGTGATTCTTTTACAAAAAAACACTTTCCCTCATCAACTGAGTGCATTTGGTTACCTTATATAGTCCATAAATATGGAAAGGCAAAATAAATGCTTGATTCTTTCCCCTTAATTATCATCTTTCAAAAGAATGCTTTAGTAACCTCCAAAGTCTACTAATGGAAGTTTTTAAGTATCATTATAAACCCATGGACTTAACAAACATTTAGTTTATTTGATGCATTTCAATTCATTACGGTCAGTATTCTTTTTTTTTTTTTTTAAGATTTTATTTATTAGAGAGAGAGAGTGAGAGAGGGAGAGCCCAAGAGGGGGTAGGGTCAGAGGGAGAAGCAGACTCCCTGCTGAGCAGGGAGTCCGATGTGGGACTCGATCCCGGGACTCCGGGATCATGACCTGAGCCGAAGGCAGTCGCTTAACCAAGTGAGCCACCCAGGCGCCCACGGTCAGTATTGTTATTGATGCTTGTCCCATCTTTGGCCAGTGGAACCACTTGACTTTCCCCTTCTACCCAAGTGTCTTCGATGGCTTGTCTTCTGAAATAGTAAGACGTTCCAGAATCACATCGTACTTTGCCTGCCCCTGGCCATGGAAGTAACCCTTTCTTCGAGGAGCTCTGGTTTCTTTGGCTAGGAAATGAAGAGAGACCTACTTTTGATGCACGGTAAAGAGCGATGATTTCAAGAGGCTCCACAGGGGTGTATCTTTGGGCAGCGGGCAGCGTTTGTTGAATGAAATGGCAGGAAGGGTCCCCGGGCCAGCTCTTCATGCACAGATGAGCAAACAGGGTATCAGCCACCATCAGAGCTACGTGGCCGAGACATGAGGGCACGGCACTGGGAGACCATCCCCAGGGTGTGACCAACATCCCCAGGGTGTGACCTTTGGCAAGTCAGGCCCTCGCCCTGGCACCCCTTCCAGCAGGACATTCTGCGACTCCAGGTGCGTGACTAACGTTTCCGGCAGCGACGCGCCCTGGGACTTTCCCGGGCCCCCGCCTCGCCGGCCTTGCTGCTCCGAGCGGCGCGTCGGGGGCGGCGAGCAGGTGGGGTCTGGGGCTGGGGCTGGGAGCCGCCCGCCCGCCGGGGCTCCGGAGCCTGGGCGCCCTCTGGCGGCCACGCTGGGAGGGGCGGGACTCGGCGGGGGCGGGGCTCCGCGCCCGGCTGCCCCGCCTCCTCGCCCGCGGGGTTGGGCTGGGCGGGTGGACGCAGGCAGAAGCTGCGGAGGTTTCGCAAGGACGTGACCTTAAGGGGTAAAAAGCACTGTGTGACGCGTGGTTGCCAGCCGGGGCTAGCGAGCTGAACTAGTTCTCCGACGCCCGGAGCGGCTGGGCCGAAACGTCCAGACCTGTGACTCGCTGCCTGCTGCCCCCTCCATTGCTGCGGTGGCGCGCCCTGCGCCCCGGGGCAGGGTAGGGGCGCCAGTCTGCGCCGGGCCTGCAGTTGGGGCGACGTCACTCCACCGGGGCTCTGTGGAATGAGGGCACGGTTTTCACTGCCTCTCCCCTCCCCCCCGGGTAAGCAACAAGGCCCAAGCTGACCACGGAGCTGGGGGTTTCGCCTGGAAGGCTGGAAGTGAAAGGACGGGAATTTGCTACTAGAGAACAAAGGAGTTGGGTATCTTAGCCACGGAATAGATTTCAGTCAAGGTAGTTAGGGGTGCCTGGCAAGAAGTGGAGTGGCTATCTCCTCCTACTCATGCAGGTAGTGGCAGTGGCCATGGGGATAGGGATCTTGTGTTTCCCTGTCTTGCTAGGGTCCCAGAAAAGCCCAGGGACTGGGAGGCAAGGGGACTGGGTCCTAGCTTTACCTCTACCTGTCACCCTGGGGGGCAGGTCATTTAACCTTTGTGGGCCTCCCTTGAAGAATGGTGGTCTGGACTAGATTATGGAATGTGTCCAGTACTGTAAGGCATGGGAAGTGAGGGTGCCTGTCCTAAGACCACCCAGTAAGTCAGAGAAAAAGACAGCGCCAGGGGTCAAGGCCATCACCCCAGTGCTCTTTCTATAACTTCCCCACACATTCTCATATGGACTCCATTGGCAAACATTTTCGTACCTCTGCCTGTGTGCCAAACAGAGGCTGATCCCTGATGTTTGTGGGACCTGGGGCAAGGGTGTACACAGAGGACCACAAGCCATATGTCTAAATATTTCAAAGTTACAAATGCAGCTCACCAACTGTTAAATATATTCTATCCTCCTGTGTTGACAGATACCTCCATAACAATCGCCAGGTTCAAGTTTGCAATTCTTATGTTCCTCAGCATTCTGAGCTGGAACGTGGTGGCAGAGAGTGGCGCCAGCTCAGGGCCTGTGGTGTGGCTTCCTTCTCTTCCCAGCCTGGGTCCATCCCACACCATGAGGGCCCTTTCCCCCACATGTCCTCATGTGCAAACAGATGCCCCTTAAGAGGCCACTTCTCGAGTATACCCAGTAGTGGCACAGTCTACCCTCAGGAGGACGGATTAAGGAATGTAGGTTCAGAGTCTGTTGGACACTGAGTTCTGAGGTCCTGGGGCCCCCTGACTCTGCACCCTGGGTCTCCCTCCATCTTGCCCAGTGTCAGGGTGATCTTGGCATTGTGGGAGGGCGACTTGGATCAGGCACAGCCCTGGACCAAACACTATAAACGGCAAGGCCTGTGGGCATAAAAGGGAGGGTGCCAGGAAGGGGCTCATTTCTTAGAGGAAGTAGCAGTTGTGCTACGCCTGCCAGGAAGCTTGGAATTTCAGCACGTGGAGAAGTGAGGAAAGGAAGGAGGGGGGGGGTTGTGGTGGCCATCCAGGGTCAGAGTGTCTGTGAATTGTGACCACAGTGCAGAAAGGCTGGAGGTGAAATCTGTATCTTCCCAATAACAGGCAAAGCCTCCCATATCACTGTACCACAGAGTGTGGGACCACCCGCTGTGGAGCCCCTGAGAGGTGACCTCACCCATCAGAACAGAAGGAGACCCCGTAGCCTATCCCAGGGCAGCTCGGCATTGAGCAAAAATCCCAACACGCCTCCCTGCACCATGCCACCTTGGTAATCGGCACTTTACCAATTCCAAATTGGGAAGGTTAGCTACTCCCGCCTTTCATAAAGAATTCTGCCCCTCGATTTGCTGTAAGCGATGACCCTGGAAAGAAGGTTTTTTTTTTTTTTTTTTTTTTAAGATTTTATTAGAGAGAGGGCACGAGTGAGGGGAGGGATAGAGGGAGAGGGAGAAGCAGACTCCCTGCTGAGTGGGGAGCCCGACGTGGGGCTCAATCCCAGGACGCCCAGATCATGACATGAGCTGAAGGCAGCCACTTAACTGACTGAGCCACTCAGGCTCAGAAGTTTCTTTAGGAATCAGTACGTCTCCATCATTTTGCCTGGTAGCCAGAGACTGCTGGAGAATATGAAGTCCCTCATCTCCTCTGGGAGCAGCCCTCTATTGACGGTGGGTGTTGGTGGATAGATGCCCCGGCTCCCTGCCCTGCAGTTGGGATAATTCTGAGATATGTGCTCTATATTGTCTGAGTAGATTAGGCTCTGCTTGCCCACGGTGCCAACTTGTCTGTTAACACCATCGATTTCCACCTTCTCCACTCTCTTGCTGGTGCTTCCAGGAATCACCTCCCACCTCAAGCACACTTGACCCTTGAACAACATGGGGGGTTAGGGGCAGCCGGAAAATCCACATAATAACTTTTGACTCCCCCAAAACTTAACTACCAGTAGCTTACTGTTGACCAGAAGCCTTCCCAAGAACATAAACAGTCAGCAAACACCTATTTTTTATGTGCTACGCATTCTGTACTGTATTTTTGCCATATAAGCTAGAGAGAAGAAAACATGGTTAAGAAAATCATAAGGAGGGGCGCCTGGGTGGCTCAGTTGGTTAAGCGACTGCCTTCGGCTCAGGTCATGATCCTGGAGTCCCGGGATCGAGTCCCATATCGGGCTCCGTGCTCAGCAAGGAGCCTGCTTCTCCCTCTAATCCTCCCCCCTCTCATACTCTCTCTCTCAAATAAATAAAAATATTAAAAAAATCATAAGGAAAATACATTTCCAGTACTGTAGTGTATTTGTTGGAAATGAATCCTCATGTGAGTGGACCTGCGTGTTTCCCACCCATGTGGTTTGAGGGTTGACTGTACTTGTATTTATATCTTTGTTTCAGGATCTGTTTCTGGGGGAACCCGAACCAAACGTGAGGACATGTCATGTTGCAGTTGGGCCTGAGGTTCCTCATCTGTAAATAAAGGCATTGAATGAAGCGATTGCCAATTCCTTCCAGGGCTCTACTGGGCATGTGTCTGATTTGCCTCATATGACATGAAACGGCACCTTGGGGCGCCTGGCAGGCTCAGTCAGAAGAGCATGTGACTCTTGATCTCGGAGTTGTGAGTTCGAGCCCCACGTTGGGTGTGGGGATTACATAAATAAAAAAAAAAGGCGGCGGAGGGGGGGAAACAGGGCACCTTTGCTTTGTTTCACTTGGAGTCAAGCTTCACATGGCCATGCCCTCTGTTGCCGCGGAATGGTCTTGTCTCCATGTGGGGTGTGTGTGTCTGCGTGTGCAAGCAGGAGGGGTCGGAGGCAGAGAAATAGAAAGAATCTGGTTTAGTATCCAAGTCCCCTCTGAGAGTGCCCAGAGGAGGCGGCCGAACGTCTCAATCACAGGAGGAATTTTGACTTTTCCCTTCACTAGGGGCCCCTAGCTGTGTCCCTGCAGGCGGCCCCCCAGCCCATGCGGCAGGAATGACAAAGAAGCACCAGGGCTTCCCACCCCTCCTCTGCTGATGGAATTTTTTCCAGAAGGCCACCTACAAAGGCTGACTGTTGCTTCCTGGGCCACTTCTGTCTCACAGGCTTACTTACACACTCCTCCCTTCTCCTGCCCCTTCTTATCGGCTACCAACTGCATTGCAACATTGTTAGCCCGGATGCTGGTGCGGGTGCAACGGAGTGGCTGGGGGCCAGGCTATCTCGATCTTTGAAGTTTCTCCTCGAGGACATGCCAGTTGGTGGCACTTCCTGTGGCCACCCCTCCCTCCTTCCTTTTAACCCCTTGGGAACCAAGTTTTTGATCATAAGGCGGCTCGTTCTCCAGCTGGAGTCCGTGGTGCTAGCTGGCCTGGTGGTTGGGTCCCTTCCTCTCCCTGCTGAGGGTCTCTGACTGCTCCTGACTTTACCCCCCGCCCCGGGAGAAATGTCTGATTTCCTAGGTAGAGAAGGTCTTCCCCAGGGAGTTCAGCCATATATTGGCTTACAAGGCCCAAGTGCAAGAAAACAAGAAATCTCCAGGCACAGCAGCTGCAGACACCTAGATTCACACCCCAAGCCCCGGTTGTGGGACAGGAACTCCAGGCTTCCGTCCATCAGTGCTAGCACGCCAAGGCCACCAAGGCTGGGCCAGCCAGGATGTGGCTCTCTCCCCTTGGGTGGCTCTGAGCCCTGGGTCCCTGGCAGGTCAGTCCCAGCAGAGCAGAGGGCCGGACCCTACAGCCAAGCCTGCTGGGGCCAGAAGAATGGGGGGGGGGGGCACCCGAACTGCCCCCTCCGCTCCCCTAAACCAGGGCTTTCCCGAGCATGGGAATCTGGTGAAAATGCAGATGTTGATTCCAGAGGTCTGGGATACAGGTGGGAGTGCTGAGATTCCACATTCCTAACCAGTGCCCGCACTGCTGCTCCGGCCGCCCCCTGGTATCTGGTTCCCAGGAGACACTCTGGGAGCTGTGAGTCCAACTGAGCCCTGATGGGTTTGAGAAACTTCAGCCAGGTTCTGGAAATGGCCTCTGGACCCGCCGCCTTAGGTGGTGGCTAGCACAGCCTCAACTCCAAAGGCAGGATTCTAGCCTTACTGTAGTGAAGGACCGTCTCCACAGTCTTGGTTTTGGATCATCTGCCGTCAGCCACTCCACTTTGGGGAAGTGAGCAGCCTCATTTTGGGAAAACATCATTATTTCAAGCTGCCCTGTCCCTTCCCCACCTCTCCAGGTTATGTAACTCGTCCTTGTTGAAAATGCTGATAATGCTGTTTGGGTGGCAGGAAGCCAGTTTCTGGCTGCATATTGCTTGGGGGCTGGGGCTGGGGTCAGGGCAGGAGGTGGGGTCTGCGGGGGGGGGGGTGGTTAAGGAGACAAAGGGGCCAGGCAGATGGAGAGGCCAAGGCCTGGAGATAAAGCCGATTGGTGTGTCAGCAAAATCTGTCCCCGGCTTTGGTGATTCGAAAGGCAGACACATTCTTTCATCTCTGGTAATCCTCATCTGATACAGGATTTTCCTGCCATTAAATCTGGAGAAAGAAAAATAAGCACTCGAACCTGCACAAGCAACTATTTCTCCTGGACTCCTGCTCACCATCTCCCCCACCCCCACTCCCCTTTACTTCTCTGCTGGACCATTTTTTAGCATCTGTGGCTGCCAGACTTGGGAGATGGATGGGCTTGGGGAGCCGAAGGGTGCCTCGGAGGAGAAGCAGGACCAGGCAGACCCCCAGGACAGTAAGCGACATTTGGGAACTATTTATGAGTGCTTCTCTGCAGAGGTCTCCTCTCTGTCCGTTTGCTTGCTGGGTTGTCAGTGAGTCCATCTGCATTGCTGTCAGGGTTTTAGTCTGATGAAGGGTTTCCAAACAGAGCCACGCTGTCAATTTATGGGGGGCTTCTGATGGACTATTGTCACTGGTTTCTCTTAAGACCAAGATCAATGGGGAGAAGTGAGTGTGAAGAAGAAGAGGGCAAAGGCAGAGCATTCAGGAGGAAGTGTGGAGGTGTGGGGAGGGGCCTGTGTGTCCCGGTTCTCCAGGGACCCCTCCTGGGCGCTCGGTGACCTGTGCTGTTTCCCCTCAGGTAGGGATTCCACAGCTGGGTGGTTCTAAGCCACCAGGTGCATGAAAGGCCACGGGATGCTGGTCCTGCTGCTGCATGGTGAGTTCCAAGGCCTGTTCCTTCTGACCCCCAGCAGACAGCTGCCAGTGGGGGCAGGGGTTGGGGAGCCCATAGAAGATTCTAGAAGATGCATGGAAACCGCAGGGCTTTTACCCAAGGAGCTTGATCTTCAAGTGGCTTCCATGAAAGCCGTACATGGACACCAGTTATGATTAGGTTTCACTGAACTGTGATCATGGGGAGGGAATGGAGAATGAGATAAAACAGAACAGGTAGTGGGTCTGGTTGGTTGGTTGGTTTGTTGAAAAACAGAATTCCTGAGCCAAATATGTGAAATAACCTTTTGGCGATTTTCTTATTCTAATTTCAGATATGAATTAATTTTCTTTTTTTTAATTAAAAAAAAAGATTTTATTTATTTGAGAGAGTGAGAGACAGCGAGAGAGGGAACACAAGCAGGGGGAGTGGGAGAGGGAGAGGGAGAAGCAGGCTTCCCGCGGAGCAGGGAGCCTGATGCCGGGCTCAATCCCAGGACCCTGGGACCATGTCCTGAGCTGAAGGCAAACACCTAACGACTGAGCCACCCAGGCGCCCCATCATTTTCTTATTCTGATTTCAGATACGAATTCAATGGTGTAATCACCAAAAACTACAGTGGTCATATTACTTTAAGCTCATTTAGTTAAAAAAAAAAAAATCCCTTAAACCTTCTTCCTAAAGGGAGGAAAAAAAAATGAAAATATCACGTTGGAATTGAGTCATTATGGATGTTGAAACATTCTTCCCCAAGGTTTTTGGTCCTATTGTTACTTGGGTTTTAATATAACAAAAAGACTCATCACAGAATTTTTTCCCACACCTCTACAGCCCCACCTGCTCAAATCTGAGATTGCCCAAGGAAAAAAAAAATCCCTTGGTAAATTCTGCAGTAAAGGATTCTATACGAAGAATCTGTTTTTCTGACCCTCGGGTGAATGTAATTATTTGAGGTGATAACTGCTCAAGTGATAGATGTCTGTGTGCAGTGCTGGCAGAGAAAATTTTACCAGATAATTCTAAAATGGTAGTATTAGAATCTTCTTACCCTGGGGCGCCTGGGTGGCTCAGTCGTTAAGCATCTGCCTTCAGCTCTGGTCATGATCCTGGGGTCCTGGGATCGAGCCCCGCATCGGGCTCCCTGCTCCGTGGGAAGCCTGCTTCTCCCTCTCCCACTCCCCCTGCTTGTGTTCCCTCTCTCTCTGTGTCTCTCTGTCAAATAAATAAATAAAATCTTAAAAAAAAAAGAATCTTCTTACCCTTTATTCCACTTTTTCAAAAAGTAGACCTTGGTCTATTCAATGAATCAACAGATACACACTGTACCTTCAGTACACTCCAGGGATATTATGAGGGATATAATTGCATAGCTTTTGTCCTTGAGAGACTTGCATTCCTTTATGGGAGACCCAATAAATAAATGAGAAAACAAATTGGAACAAGGTGCAGGGAACATTATGATAAATAGGACATGACTTTCTACCTCGAGGAGCCTCCAAAGGACAGAGTTTGACATATAATTATGAACAACCAGCTCCTTGCCATTTCTCCTACCTAGAAAGGACATGAAGTTTGATTGACTCGTTGGGACAGAATGTTTGCTTCTCTGAGCCAATATGATTTTAAATGTGTACCCAAAGCTCTCCCATTCCTGACAGAATGCAGACAGTATTCATAGCCTGCGCACGGCAAACCGGGAACTGTTCTTGCTGCTGCAGAAACCCGAAATACATCCAGACTTCTTGTGACAAGTTGGAGAGCTTAGCGGTGACATCATTTGCTAACAATAGATGCACTTAAAATTAATGACCGTCTCCACATCCCCTGGCGCTTTAATTTAAAACACACTCAGCAGCACAGACAATATTACTCTGACTACAAGTCACAGGATTATGAACGACATGTTCCCAAGAAGCGAGCAGGGATAGGGTTCTACCTCCTTAGCTAGAGAAAAAAAGAATGATTAAATGAGCCTGACAAGACAAGGTCGTGGGGGACTCAGAAGTGGCTCACAGCAGGGCAAATCTGGGACAAAACTGGAACAGAAAATCTCTGGACAGGAGGAGGGTTCACCGGAAGTGCCTCTCCTCTCCCCTCCACTATGACAGTCCCTTCGGGGTCTTCCTGCTGTCCACAGCATAATATCCCAATTCCTTGCTTTACAGGGTTCTTCACCCAGGGCTTGCTGTAAACCACAAGTCTTTAACGAGGGCCAGGGTTTCAGTTTTATTCACCTTGCTGTCTCTAGAGTCTAAGACATTGTAGGTGCCTATAAGGATTTGTTGAATGGGTGAAGCCGCCCAGATTAGAACCATTACAGTATCTGATAGAGGTCTTGCATCTAAAAAATCTGTAGATAGGTGCGCCTGGGTGGCTCAGTTGTTAAGCGTCTGCCTTCGGCTCAGGTCATGATCTCAGGGTCCTGGGATCAAGCCCCGCATTGGGCCCCTTGCTCAGCGGGAAGCCTGCTTCTCCCTCTCCCACTTCCCCTGCTTGTGTTCCCTCTCTCGCTGTGTCTCTCTCTGTCAAATAAATAAATAAAATCTTTAAAAAAAATAAAAAATCTGTAGATAGTTCAAAAACTCTTCAAACTCAATAATAAGATAACCCATTAATTTTTTTTTTATTGAGTAACCTCTATGCCCAATGTGGGGCTCGAATTCATGACCCCAAAATCAAGAGTCACATGCTCTACCAAACTGAGCCAGCCAGGTGCCCCTAAGACAACCCATCTTTAAAATATGGGCAACACGTTTTGAATAGCTATTTCATCCAAGAAGATATACAAATGACTAATAAGCACATGAAAAGATGCTCTACCTCATTAGTCATCAGGGAGATGCAAATCAAACCCACAAGGAGATACCACTTCACACCTAGGGTGGCTAGGGTTAAAAAGACAATAGCATGTGTTGGTGTGGATGTGGAGCAATTGAGATGGATACTTACCATCTGACCCAGCAATTCCTCTCCTAGGTAAATGCGGAATGAAAACATATGTCCACAATAGGACTTGCCCACAAACCCTTCCATCAGCTTTAGTCACAATAGGTGAAAACTGGAAACAATCCAAATGCCCATCCATAGGTGACTGAACATGCAAATGGAGGTACACTCATACAGTGGAATACTGCTCAGCAATAAAAATGAACAACTGGGGCCCATGGGTGGCTCAGTTGGTTGAGCGTTTGACTCTTGGTTTGGGCTCAGGTCATGATCTCAGGGTCATGAGATTGAGCCTTGAGTCTGGCTCCGAGCTCAGAGAGGAGTCTGCAAAGGTTTCTCTCTCCCTCTCCTTCTGCCCCTCCCTGCGATCTCTTTCTTTCTTTCTCTCTCAAATAAATAAATAAATAAATCTTTAAAAAATGAACGAACAGCTGACATTCAGACAACATAGATGCATCTCACAAACATCATGTTGACTGAAAGAACCATTTGATTCCGTTTATATGGAGTTCTAAAACAGGGAAAATGAATCTATAGTTCAGAAAGCATATCAGTGGTTGTCTGGAGCTGCGAATGTGGAGGGGACTGCTGTCAAAGGGACCCGAGGAAACTTGCTGGATGGTAGGAATGTTCTAAATCATTTTTAGGGTGGTGCTTACATGGGTGTGTTGCATTTGTTATACACTTAAAATGGGTACATTTTATTGTAGGTAAATTATACCTCAATCAACTTGACTTAAAAGAGAAAAGGAAGTCTGTAGGGAGAGAGCACCTGCACCCCAAGGAGGACAAATCCTTTATTAACGAGACTCAGGCGCTGTGGAGTGTAGGGCAGTATGTGTGCGTGAATCATTGACATCATTGCATAGATAAGTAGCTCGTTCACTTTTTTTTTATAAAGATTTTATTCATTTATTTGTCAGGGAGAGAGTGAGCACAAGCAAGGGGAGCGGCAGGCAGAGGGAGAGGCAGACTCCCCACTGAGCAGAGAGCCTGATGTGGGACTCGATCCCAGGACCCTGGGACCACGACCCGAGCCGAAGGCAGACGATTAACCGACTGAGCCACGCAGGTGTCCCAGTAGCTCGTTCGCTTTGATTGCAGAGTAGTACTCATTGTATGGGGGCTACTGGTTTGTTCACCATTCATCCCCCTATTGTTGAGCATTTGTTTCAGTTTGGGGAGATTATCAATATTTAGGCCCAGTGGCCTTCCTGGGGCCTTGTGTTCTACTCCTCGGATGGGACAGCTCTCCACCCTAAGATCCACAGGGCCAGTGAGGCGGTCAGCGGACCACCCTTCCTGAGACACACCAGTTTCTCCATCCCCCATGACTCGCATTAATCAGCAAAGCTGAGGAGTGAATCCACCATCCTCTCTTTCTTTACTGTCACAAAAGGTAGCCTTTGTGGTGTGAGGAGGAAGTTCCGGGATTATCGTGAGGTCAGAGGCCATGGGATGGTCTCTCCCACTGCCTCTCCATTGCCCCCCCCAACTCATTTCGTTTTGAAAATCCAGCACTGGGTCTTGGCCTGAGGAGCAACTGGGATAGCATTTGCTGGGAGTGGGAGTAGAATGACTTCCAGAGCCAAAGTGGCTGAATAGATTCTGCTGAAAGCAGAAAATTGACCATATTTTCCCTTGCTATTTTGGTTTCGTGAGGCACAAGTTCTTTGAAAACAATGAGGATAAAGACACACTTCAAACTCAGCCTGTGGTTGGAAAGTCCATGAGTAACTGTTCTCCTTAGCAGACCTCAAGGGGGAAAAGCACATATCTGAAAAGCGGAGGACCTATGAAGGAGAAATTCCTCAGCTGGTCTGCATTAAGACATCATTCTGTGGGGCATCTGAGCCCAGCCTTCCCTGCCTCCCTGCAGCGTGGAGGCTGGCCAGCACATCAGACCAGAAAACAAAAGCAGGGACCCATTTCTGGTATTTGCCCAGATTCAGGACACCTTGTAACATTCATTATTATTTTATTTTATCGAAGTAAAATTCATGCAACATAAAATTAACCATGAACCATTTTTTTTTAAGAGAGAGAAAGTGTGCCTGTGTGCGTGGTGGGGGGAGAGGCAGAGAGAGAGGGAGAGAGAGAATCTTAAGCAGACTCCACGCCCAGCATGGAGCCCGACGTGGGGGCTGGATCTTACAACCCTGAGATCATGACCTGAGCCGAAATCAAGAAATCAAGAGTTGGACGTTTAACCGACTGAGCCACCCAGGCGCCCCAGTCATGAGCCATTTTAAATTCTTTATTTATTTTTTTTATTTTTTAAAGTAGGCTCCACACTTAGCGTGGAGCCCAGTGCAGGGCTTGAACTCGTGACCATGAGATCAAGACCTGAACTGAGATCAAGAGTTGGACGCTTAACTGACTGAGCCACCCAGGTGCCCCAAACCATGAACCATTTTAAAGTGTATGGTTTGGCAGCATTTAGCACATTCACAATGTTGTGCAACCATCACCTCTATTTCCAAGACATTTTCATCACCCTGAAAGGAGACCCTGTACCTATTAGGCAGTCACTCCCCATTATTACTACACCCAGCCCCTGGCATTCACTAATCTGCTAGGATTTGCCTATTCTGGGTATTTCATGTAAATGGAATCATACAGTGTGTAGTCTCTGTGTCTGGCTGCTTTCACCTAGCATAATGTAATTTTTGTTTTTGTTTTTTAAAGATTTATTTATTTATTTGAGAGAGAGAGAACACCGGGGGAAGGGGCGGAGGGAGAGGGAGAGAATATCAAGCAGACTCCACGCTGAGCTCGGAGGGCGACGTGGGGCTCGATCTCATGACCCTGAGATCACGACCTGAGCCCAGTCGGATGCTTAACCGACTGTGCCACCCAGGCACCCCTAGCATAATGTTTTTGAGGTTCATCCACTTTGTAGTGTGTATCACTACTTCATTCCTTTTTATGGCAGAATAATATTTCACAGTGTGGACAGACCACATTTTGTTTATCCATTCATCTGTCAATGGACATTTGTTTCCCTCTTTGGGGAATTTTTTCCCTCTTTTGTGAATAATGCTGCTATGAACAATCATGCACAAGTATTTATTAAAACACCTGCTTTCACATCCTTTGGGTATATACCTAGGAGTGGAATTGCTGGGGCATATCGTAATTCTAGGTTACACCTTGTAACATTTTATACCGCATGGATAAATCCCATTTTTATAAAGTTGGTCCACCTAGACCCTTGGTTTTTGACTTGGGCAGTGTATTGGGATCATCCGCGGAGCACAGTGCTTGGTTCCACCCCTGAAGATTCCGATTTAATTGGTATGGTGTCTGGCCCGAGCATTGTGAGTGGCTGGAAAGCTCCTCAGGTCATTCTAATGTGCAGCCCAGGTAGAGAACCATTGTAGACTCTTCCTTGTAGTCTATTTGTAATAACTTCACTATTCTCATACTTGGTGTCTTGCTTTCCACTTTGGGGCAGATCTCCACATGGTCCTTGAAGTACTAGTCTCTTGGTGAGATTTAATCCTGTGACAACAGTGCCTCATGGAGCCTGCTAATAGCTTTAGCCCATGCTTTCACAGCTGTTTCGAGCTTTACAACTCATCCGTTCCTCATAATGGTCCGCCTGTTACAGAGGAGGAAACTGAGATTCAGAAAGCTTGGCTGAGGTTAAAGCAAAACAAAAAGCCCAAAAAAGCAGTATGAGAAGGCAGGGATGAAAGGCAGTGTCATCAGAGTTTATGAGAGAACTGGAGAGGACGTGCCCTCAGGATGAGTGTTTCCAGACTGAATGCTCTGGAAAGCCCCACATGTGTGTCCCGCCCGAGCTGTGACAGAGAGGCTGGCTGAGCAGAGGCCAGTCCTGAGCCTGGGCCAGTTTGGCTGAATTTCCCATCTTCCTCTCTCCAACATCAGGCTGGGAATAAAAGCACTGAAACCTTTTCAGATTTCCACACAGATCCCTCTCAAAAATACTGGTGTGTGAACAGAAATTGCTAAGCAACTGCCAGGGAGTTTAACCTTCACTTCTCACAAACTGTGATCTTTATTTTAATTTGGTAAATGTTTTTCTGGCCAAAGTATCCCCATGGAACTGGGCCCTGGACAGCCGAGGAGATTTGTTTTTGGAATAATCACTGCTTATGACAGGAGAGGGCCCTTTTCATTTGCATTTGGAAAAATCAGGGAGGGACTAAGCAAATTTTGATTCCATATTCTATATGTTGTGGCAGTGAATAACAAGGAGCTTCCTTTTGCTTGAGGGGCACTGCCTGGTCCTGAATTTGAGTAGCTTTCTCTTTTAAGGTGGGGAGTTCACGAGGTCCTTTGGGGGAAAGGGGAAGGGGCCAGAAGGAGGAGATGGTACGAGAGAGATTAAGGGGACCTGTTCTACTTCTGATGGTGTTTTGGACTCTTGCTGCAAACCACAGTGCCTGCTTAAGGTACCGTTGAAGCCAAGAAAGGGTTTGTTCAGGAATGTGAGGTGTTCTCAGTCTTCCTGGTTGGAGGCCCACTGCCCAGAGCAATGCCTAAACCAGGGAGCGGGGCAGCTCCAGCAAAGGCTCTGAGACCACCACCGCTGGTGGACCCACCTGGCAGATCATGGGCATCATGCTGGGTGCTGGGTGCCAGAAATTCCACTCCGGGAGCCTGAAATCCAGATGCCTCTGCCATCATCCTGGCCAGAAAATGGTTTCTGCCTGGCACTTACTTCTGAATCCAAGTGTCCCTGGGGGTGTCTGATCAACAAAGCTAGGTCACGTGTCTGGACCCTAACTGCAAGGGATTTTGGGAAAGAGAATTCCTGGCTTCTAATTTGAGGAGGCAGGACTTACAATGTAGAAAATTTCCTAAATGTAGAAAGAGTACTTAAAAGGTGCTGGGTAGCCAGAAAAGGTATCAAACGTCCACTACTATCAGAGATGGTTTGGTCGCAAGGAACAGAAATCCACTTGTCCATGCAGATGGTTTGAGTGGGTTTGTAAAATGGAAATGGGGAAATGCCATAGAGACAGCTATAGCCGGGCCTTCTGGGAACTAGAGAGCTGGCTAGCAACCTCCCACTCTTTCTGATCTCCATCTCGGTGATTCTCACGTTGGGTTTTGTCTTTCCTCATCTTGCCTTTGAGTCCTGCTCCCTTACAACTCTGACATGCACGTGGCTCTGGTACAGACCCTAGTCCCAGTGCTGTACTGAATGATGCTCACACGATCTCACTGCCCATTCCATGTTCACGGCCGGTGGGTTGTGTTGAATTAATCTGATTGGCTCTGCTTAGGTCAAATGTTTATCTGCAGTCCAAACAGCTGTGTCTGGGAGGTGGCGGCAGAGACTCATGGTGCTCCGACTGGGGTATTTTTTCTTAGAGGTGGTGGTTGGCAACAGCTGCTGCCTGGCCGTGGAAAATGAGAGCCGGAAGGGCCCCCAAAGGGCAGGAAGTGCAGGCCCTTCAGTTTACAGTTAAAGAGACGGAAGCTCAGAGAGGCTAGGTGTGTCGGCTGGAGGAGAGTACAGCATAATGGAAAGACAGAAACCAAAGGTTGATGTCATTTAACCACCTTGAACCTCAGTTTCCTCCTTCGTGAGAGGAAGAGAATAATACTTACCTTGCAGATTGTTGTATGAAATGAAAAAAGGTAGCAAACTTAGCTTTGAGCAAACACTAATTAAAAAGAAACCCATAAAATTTGATTAATTTGAACTGCATGATACATGCTCCTATCACCCAGATAACATTCCTAAACTATGTGTTATAGATATTTGCTGTCTTTTGAGATGGAGTCCATCTGCAGGCTTTATTCTGTTGAGCTCCCAGAGCCACTGCCAACAGCTGTTCTGGGACTGCATAGAAGTATAATCCTATAGTATGTACTCTTTTGTGTCAAATTTCTTTGGCTCAACATAATGTTTTTGTTGTTTGTATCAATAGTTTGTTCCCTTTTATTTCTGTACTGTTGGGTAATTCCCAGTTTTTATCTATTATGAATAAGCCACTATAAGCATTCTTATACAGTCTTTATGTGGACCTTTCTTTTATTTCTCTTGGGTAAATACTTAGGAGTGGAATTGCTGAGTCATAGGGTAGGCATATGTTTAGCTTTAATAGATACTGCCAAAGTTTTGCAAAGTTACTGAACTATTTTCCACTCCCACCAACCATGTAAGAGAATCCAGTTGGTCTACATCTTTGCCAACATTTGGGGTTGTCAGTCTTTTGAATTGTTACCATTCTAATGGGTGTATAGGGAAATCTCATTGTCGTTTTAATTGGCACTTCCCTAATGGCTGACGATGGTGAACACCTTTTCATGTGCTTAATGGCTACTTAATATATTCTGTCGTGAAGTGTTCAAGTCTTTTACCCATTTTTTTAAAAAGATTTTATTTATTTCACGGAGAGAGACACGGTGAGAGAGGGAACACAAGCAGGGGGAGTGGGAGAGGGAGAAGCAGGCTTCCCGCCGAGCAGGGAGCCCGATGCGGGGCTTGATCCCAGGACCCAGGGATCATGACCTGAGCTGAAGGTAGACGCTTAACGACTGAGCCACCCAGGCGCCCCTCTTTTACCCATTTTTATTTATTTATTTAATTTTATTATTTTATTTTATTTATATTTATTTAGTTGTCTTTTCATTATTCATTTGTAGTTGTTTTTATATTCTGTATACAAGTCACATACATGTATGATGTATATCTTCCTTACTTTCCTTAATATCTTTTTTTTAAAAAACAGCTTTATTGGGGCACCTGGGTAGTGCAGTTGGTTAAGTGTCTGACTCTTGGTTTCAGCCCAGGTTGTGATCTCAGGGTCGTGAGATCGAGCACCCCTGTCGGGCTCCATTGTGGGGCTTCACGTGGGGCTCTGTGACGGGCTCAGCACTCAGCGTGGAGTCTGCTTAAATTTCTCTCTCCCTCTGCCCTCCTCCCCATGCTTGCTCATGCTCTCTCGTGCTCTCTCTCAAACAAATAATCTTAAAAAAAAAGAACTTCATTGAAATATAAAATTGACATTTAACAAACAACATATTTGAAGTGTACCCTTGTGAAACCATCAGCACAATCAAGATAAATCCATTACCTCCAAGATTCATGCCCCTGTATAATCCCTCCTTCCTGTCCCTCCCTGCTTCCCCACCCATCGGTGAGCAACCACTGATTTTTCTGTTACTACAGAAAAATAATTTATGTAAGTGGGATCAGATACTATGTATCTTTTTTTGTTCGGCTTCTTTCACTCAGCAGAATTATCTTGAGATTCGTCCATTTCTTTTTATCACCCAGTAGTATTCCACTGTGTAGATACATGATAATTTACCTGTTCAGACTTGGTGGGTGTTTATGTTGTTTCCAGTTCTGGGTTATGAATAAATCTGCTGTGAACAGTCATGCCCAAGTCTTTTGTATGGACATATGCTTTTATTTCCCCAGGAGTAGAATGCGGGCATCATAAGGTAGGCGTATGTTTAACTTTTAAAGAAACTGCCACATTGTTTCCAGTGTGGTTGTACCATTTTACACTCCCACCAACCCTGTAAGAGGGTCCCAGTTATTCCATATGTTCTCCAACACTTGGTATGTCAGTCTTTATAATTTTAGTCATTCTAATAGGATGCAATTCCTAATTGGCATTTCCCTAACAACGAATGATGTTGACCATATTTTTATATGTTTATTTGCCTTCTGTGTATCTTTTTTTGGTCCAGTGTTTCTTCACATATTTTGCCCATTTATTAATTAGGTTGTCTGGTTTCTTATCACTGAGTTTTGAGAGTTCTTTATATATTTTGGATACAAGTCTTTTATGAGATATATACAGAGAAAATAAACAGCTATTTTCTCCCAGTCTGTGGCCTGTCTTCATTCTCTCTTAAAAAAAAAAAAAAATAATAATTTATTTATTTTAGAGAGAGAGCATGCACCCGCTGGAGCTAGTGAGGGGAGGGGCAGAGGGAGAATCCTAAAGCAGGATTCTCTGAGTGTGGAGCCCAGTGTGGGGCTCAATGCGGGGCTCAACTCGGGGCTTGATCCCAGGACCTGAGCCGAAATCCTGAGATCCTGACCTGAGCCGAAATCAAGAGTCGGATGCTTAACCGACTGAGCCACCCAGGCACCCCTCTTTTCATTCTCTTAACAGTGTCTTTCAAAGAGCAGACTTTTTTTATTTTGATAAAGTCCAAGTTATTACTTTCTTCTTTTATGGTTTTTTTTTCTTTTTTAACGATTTTATTTATTTATTTGAGAGAGAGAGAATGAGAGATAGCATGAGAGGGAAGAGGCTCAGAGGGAGAAGCAGACTCCCTGCTGAGCAGGGAGCCAGATGTGGGACTCGATCCCGGGACTCCAGGATCATGACCTGAGCCGAAGGCAGTCGCTTAACCAACTGAGCCACCCAGGCGCCCTTTTTTTTTCTTTTTGGTTCTAAGAAGACCTAGCTTACCACTAGGTCACAAAAGATATTCTCTTATATTGTCTTCAAGAAGCTTTATAGTTTTAGCTTTTACATTTAGGTCTGTGGTCCACCTAAAATGAGTTTTTTTTGTATAGTGTGAGATGGGGGTCAAGATTCTTTTTTTTTATTTTCTAGGGATTGCAATATGCATCTTTAATTTATCATGGTCTGTCTTGAATTAATCTTTTTTTTAAAAAGATTTATTTATTTATTTGAGAGAGCGAGAATAAGAGAGAGAGAGTACATGAGAGCGGGGAGGGTCAGAGGGAGAAGCAGGCTCTTTGCTGAGCAGGGAGCCCGATGCGGGACTCAATCCCGGGACTCTGGGATCATGACCTGAGCCGAAGGCAGTCGCTTAACCAACTGAGCCACCCAGGCGCCCTGCCTTGAATTAATCTTATACTGCTTCATGTATAATGTAGGATCCTTGTAAGAGTACAATTCAGTTTTACCTCCCTTCTTATCCTTTATGCTTTTGTTGTCATATTTGTCATTTACATATGTTAAAACCTCCCCAGTACATTGTTATTTTGGCTTTAAACAGTCACTTATCTGTTAAGCAATTAAAATGAGAAAAAAGTAGTCTTTTTGTGACATTATTGGCCATTTCCATTGATCTTCATTCCTTTCCATTTCCATTGATCTTCATTCCTTTCCATAGACCTGATTTTCCTCTAGTTATCGTTTTCCTTCAGGCTAAAGAATGTCTTCATTTCTTGTTGTGTGGAAGATCTGCTAGGGATGAATTTTCACAGATTTTGTTACCCTGAAAGTATCTCTATTTTACTTCATTTCTGAAGATATTTTTATTGGATATAGAATTCTAGGTTGCCAGATTTGCTTTTTTCCCAGCACTTAATTTTTTAATTTTTATTTACATAATCTCCATACCCAGTGTGGGGCTTAAACTCACAACCCTGAGATCAAGAGTCCCATGCTCCACTGACTGAGCCAGCCAGGTGCCCCTTTTCCAGCATTTTATTTATTTATTTAAAATTTTTTTATTGTTATGTTAATCACCATATATTACATCATTTGTTTTTGATGTAGTGTTCCATGATTCATTGTTTGTTCATAACACCCAGTGCTCCACGCAGAATGTGCCCTCTTTAATACCCATCACCAGGCTAACACATCCCCCACCCTCCTCCCCTCCAGAACCCTCAGTTTGTTTTTCAGAGTCCATCGTCTCTCCTGGTTCGTCTCCCCCTCTGACTTACTCTTCATTCTTCCTCTCCTGCTATCTTCTTCTTTTTCTTTTTTCTTAAAATATGTTGCGTTATTTGTTTCAGAAGTACAGATCTGTGATTCAACAGTCTTGCACAATTCACAGCGCTCACCGTAGCACATACCCTCCCCAATGTCTATCACCCAGCCACCCCATCCCTCCCACCCCCATTTTATTTATTTTTTTAAAAGATTTTATTTATTTGAGAGAGAGAGAGAGAGAGAGTGGGGGAAAGAGCAGAGGGAGAGGGACAAGCAGACTCCGCGCTGAGCACGGAGCCCCAGTTGGGGCTCGGTCTCAGGACCCTGAGATCATGACCTGAGCTGAAATCAAGAATTGGACGCTTAACTGACTGAGGCAGCCAGGCACCCCTTTTCCAGCACTTTAAAAGATACAATTCCAGGGGGCACCTGGCTGCTCAGTTGGTAGAGCATGGGACTCATGATCCCGGGGTTGTGAGTTCGAGCCCCACATTGGGCATAGAGTTTACTTAAAAAATTTTTTTAAAAGATTTATTGTTTTACAGCCTCTGTGGTTTCTGATAAGCAGTTAGTCATCATCTTTATTGTTGTGTACTCTATGTAGTCTTTTTTCTTTGGAGGCTTTAAGGAATTTTCTGTCTTTGGTTTTCAGCAGTTTGACTATGATGTGTCTGGAAGTGTATCTGTGTGTGTGTGTGTGTGATGTTAGTTGGAGTTTGCTGGGCTTCTTGGTTTTAATCAAATTTTAGAAATTGTCTTCAATTATTTTTCTGCTGTATTCTCTCTTCTGTCCTCTGCGATTCCAAATACATGCATGTTAGTCCAATTGCCTGACATTATCCTACAGGTCACTGAAGTTCCAATCATATTTTTTCCAGTCTTTTTTTTCCTCTGTGCTTCTGTAATCTCTATTGACCTCTCTTCATGAAATCTTTTCTTCTGATGTGTCGAATCTGTTTTTCTTATTCAATGATTTTTTTTTTTTAATTTCAAATACTGTGGGGCGACTGGGTGACTCAGTTGGTTGGATGTCCAACTGGTGATTTTGGCTCAGGTCGTGATCTCAGGGTCGTGGGATTGAGCCCTCCATCGGGCTCTGTGCTCTGCTGGGAGTCTGCTTGAGGATTCTTTCTTTCTCTCTCTCTCCCCTTCCCCACCGTGCTCTCTCTCTAAAATAAATAAATCTTTAAAAAAATAAAATTTCAAATATTGTATTATTTCAGTACTAAGATTTCCACTGGGTTCATTTTTAGTTTCCATATCTCTTCTAAAATTCAAATTCTCCATGTCTTCACCCATTATATCCATCTTTTCCTGTAAATTCCTTAACATATTTATAATTAATCCTTGTTTGGTAATTCCAACCTCTGGGCAGTCTTTGGGTCTGCCTCTGTTAACTACTTTTTTTTTTTTCCTTTCGATAAGTGTCATGTTTTACTATTTCTTCACGTATCTAGTATTATTTGTATACAAGATATCATAGATAGTAGTTATAAGGAATTCTAGAGTCTATATCTTCCTTTGAAGAGTACTGAATTTTGTATGGCATTCACTTAAATTACTGGCAGGTCACCTTGATACTGAGGAGGCTTAGTTTTAGGCTTTGTTAGGGTAGGCCTAGTTCAGTTTTTGCCCTTTGTCCTGGGAAATGGTCTTCACTCCTAAGGTGTGGCCCTCTGGGGTTTCAGTGGAAAGCCTGAGGTATTTTATAAGCCCTTCTAACTTGGTGGACCTTGAACTCTTAATCTGTCTCCCATTACTGGGAAATTGTTGAAATCTTTGGTTAGCTCTTTTGGCCTTCAGTTCTTGGCTCCTTGGAGTCACCCCACATATATGCACTTTGGGACTCAAACAAGGATCTAAGGGGAGTTGTATGCCAATTTTCCATGTTTTCCCTCTTCAATTTCCAGCCACTGTGGCCGCTATAATACTGTGACTTCTAACATGGCAGCCTGGTAAGACTCTTGCTTTCTCCTTGAGCTCTACTCCCTATCTGCAGCATGGACTTGAAAATGCCCTAAGAGGAAAAGCCAGTTTTCATTTTAATTTTTATAATTTATTATTTTTTTTAAATTCCAGTATAGTTAACACACAGTGTTATTCAGGTATAAGAGGAAAAGTCAGATAAATGTGTCATGACCTAGTTTGCCTCTCTTCTTTTATTTATTTATTTATTTATTTATTAAGATTTTATTTATTTATTTATTTGAGAGAGAGAGAATGAGAGCACATGAGAGGGGGGAGGGTCAGAGGGAGAAGCAGACTCCCCGCTGAGCAGGGAGCCCGATGTGGGACTCGATCCCGGGACTCCAGGATCATGACCTGAGCCGAAGGCAGTCGCCTAACCAACTGAGCCACCCAGGCGCCCCTCTCTTCTTTTTTTTTTAATTAATTTTTTTAGAGAGGGAAGGAGGGGGAGGGGCAGAGGGAGAAGGAGATTGAGAATCTTAAGCAGACGCCACGCCCAGTGCAGAGCCCGACCTGGGGGTTTGGTCTCACGACCCTGAGATCATGACTGAGCCGAAATGAAGAAATCAAGAGTTGGACGTTTAACCACCTGAGCCACGAGGTGCCTCAGCCTCTCTTCTTTTAAGGGTTGTATCTACTCTGGTTGCCTGTTTAGGCTGCTGTCCAGTGCCTTCAAACAGTTTTTCTTTAAATATTTTTTCAGAGTTTACACTAGCTATCAGCAGGAATGTTAGTCTGATACGAGCTACTCTGCCATTATTGTAGGTAGAACTCATCCAAATATGTTATTTTTTTTTTTAAATTTTGTTTTAGTGCCCTGCTTTTTTGAATCATTAGCCATATACTTAGTCTTCATATTGGGTAAACCAGTACTGGATTTTGGTTGTCTGTTCTGAGAATTTACTTGATTTAATTTAAGTTTCACTAAGTAATCCAGTAAATTAGTAATTCCTAATGGCTCTTAAAGTGTCAGAGGTTGAAAACAGGTCGCTAATAGTGACAACATCTTGAATGTTTAAAGTTTAAAATAAATCTTAATCTATTTTCTGAAATAGGGAATAGATTCACATGGTTCAACGTTTAAAAGATAAAAAGGATACACAATAAAAAGTTTCACTCCCATCCCTGTTGCAAGTGTTAGAAAAATTGGCAGCTCCATTTTATTAACTAATCCTAGGAATTTCTTGACAAAGCCAAGAGGTTTTTTTTTTGGTTTTGTTTTGTTTTTAATAAATGACATCCTCCAGGAGGAATCATTACAGAAGAAGGCATCAATTCCATTTAATTCTGCAAACATTTAGTGTGCCTGGAACAATGTTAGCTATTGTGGACTAGAAACATGAGTCATACGGTTGAGAGTGCACTTCTCTTAATTAAAAAGAAGAGAGTAGAATGAAGGACTATTTGTAAGGAAATCTGATGCCTTCTACTTGACCCAGTTGGAAGAGTTGTGACAGAAAAAGGTCCCACCCCTGTCCCGCTGACGCCTGGAGTTAAGGTTATATTCTTGGCTCTGTCTCTCTAAAAGGGTGTCTCTCTAGCCCAACTGCTGCCCTGTTTACAGTCAAGCTCAGCACAGGGTCCAAGAACCTTGCTGGAAGTTTGGCGTCTAGTTCACAGTTCTTAGGGAGAGGTTAGAGCTAAGTCAAGCCTCTGTAACATCAGAATGTTTAACTACAGTTAAGCTACAGTTTATAACAGAAGGGTTGCTCAAAGGGCTGAGGGTTCTCCAGCCAAGTCTGAAATAGCTGAACCCCTTCCTAGCAGCTGAAAAAACACGGAGTGTCCACAACAAATGTACCGAAGACACTGGAAGCTGAACAAAGCCACGGAGGCAGAAGCAAGCATATTCTGCACACTCCTTGTGTGGCCACGCCTTCAGGTTCCTACAAGGGCTCCAAGGCAGGGTAATGTGTACACAGTGGGAGGGACTGAATGGTAGGTCAGGCTGTTTGCTAGGAATTTGGGAGTACTGCTGAGGAGGGCTAGATATTATGAGTATCATGGTCAGGTTTACCTCTGGGTACCTTTGTTCTTCTACAGGAATTTCAGATCGAGCGCACTCCACCTGCGAGCTGCTCCTGGCCAGAAAATAAAACTTGTGGGCATCTTTCATGCTGCCTTTTCCCTTGGAACTCAAGATGGGGCTTGGGACCTCTGGCTACCATTCTGTTTTGCTGCAGGTGGCAGGCCTCCTGGAAGGCTTTTGAAGTCTTTATCTGATTCTCCATTCATATGCTCAGAACAAAATTAATTTATAAGCACCATTCTTTCCTGTGATTATGTGTAAAAGTCTATAGAGAGCAAGGGCTGGTGAATGAAAATTAACTCCACAGTGTCCACAGTTATTTTTTTGAGATGTGTAAGAAGGTCATTGTTAATTTAGAATGCTGTCCTTATGGCTTAAATGTAGTGTTAAAAAAAAAAAAGACTGAGGGTTTTCTTTCTTGCCCAACCTCCTGTTTCCTAATTCACTCTTCTTCATGAGGCTTAATTTTCTCAATGCGGGGTGGGGTGGTTTTCAGAAACTGAATTCTTATAGCGGGAGGGACTAGAGAGCAGCACCAATAAACATATAATTCAAGCCACAAATGTTTAAATTTTCAAAGTAGCCCCATTAAAAATGTAGAAACAGTTGACATTAATTTTAATATTTTAGTTAATCCCGTAAATCTAAAATTCATTTCAACATGTAATCAGTATAAGAATTATTGATGAGATATATATATATATATATTTTTTGGTACTAAGTCTTTGAGACGTGGTGTGTATTTTACACTTCCAGCACATCTCAATTCGGGCTAGCCACATTTCAAATGCTCAGTAGCCACATGTAGCTAGTGACTACAGCATTGGGCAGCACAGGACTGGGGCACAGACCACGGTGATGCCCTCCAGGTCCCCCTGTGCATGCAGTGAACCCTCTAGGCTGAACTCTAGGAGAGCACCAAGTTTTGTTACAGTCAGGAGAGTGTTTAGAATTGGGTCAGATGCCAGAATCCCAGCCGGTTTTTGCTGGTGAAGATAACTGGAAAGCAAAGGGGAGGGCGGCGTGGGTGGGGAACCTGCGTGTGTAAGGCCTGGGAGCTGGAAAGAGGCCATTCGGAGGGCGCGGTTATGTAGGAGGTGTGAGAACTTGGTGGAGGGCAGAACCCTGCCACGTGGACAGGTAGGACTTTACTGGGGCGACCCTTAGGCTGATGGTTGTTTCTTTTCTGTCTTCTCTACCCCCCCCCCCCGCCACCTCCCAGCGGTGGTTTTCGGCCTGCCTAGGGCCTGGGCCGAGGAGGCCTGCACGCGCACCTGCCCCGCCGCCTGCGCCTGCAGCAGTACCGAGCGCGGCTGCTCCGTGCGCTGTGACCGCGCCGGCCTCCTGCGGGTGCCGGCCGAGTTTCCGTGCGAGGCGGCCTCCATCGACCTGGACCGGAACGGCCTGCGCTTCCTGGGCGAGCGGGCCTTTGGCACGCTGCCGTCGCTGCGCCGCCTGTCGCTGCGCCACAACAACCTGTCCTTCATCACGCCCGGCGCCTTCAAGGGCCTGCCGCGTCTGGCCGAGCTGCGCCTGGCGCACAACGGCGAGCTGCGCTACCTGCACGCTCGCACCTTCGCCGCACTCAGCCGCCTCCGCCGCCTCGACCTGGCGTCCTGCCGCCTCTCCACCGTGCCCGAGCGCCTCCTGGCCGAGCTGCCCGCCCTGCGCGAGCTCACCGCCTTCGACAACCTCTTCCGCCGCGTGCCCGGCGCGCTGCGCGGCCTGGCCAACCTGACGCATGCGCACCTGGAGGGCAGCCGCATCGAGGCGGTGGCCTCCAGCTCGCTGCAGGGCATGAGGCGCCTGCGCTCGCTCAGCCTGCAGGCCAACCGCGTCCGCGCCGTGCACGCAGGCGCCTTTCGCGACTGCGGCGCCCTGGAGCACCTGCTGCTCAACGACAACCTGCTGGCCGAGCTGCCCGCCGAAGCCTTTGTAGGCCTGCGCCGCCTGCGCACGCTCAACCTGGGCGGCAACGCGCTGGGCCTTGTGGCGCGCGCCTGGTTCGCCGACCTGGCCGAGCTTGAGCTGCTCTACCTGGACCGCAACAGCATCGCCTTCGTGGAGGAGGGCGCCTTCCAGAACCTCTCGGGCCTCCTCACTCTGCACCTCAATGGCAACCACCTCACTGTGCTGGCCTGGGCCGCCTTCCAGCCTGGCTTCTTCCTGGGCCGCCTCTTTCTCTTCCGCAACCCGTGGCGCTGTGACTGCCGCCTGGAGTGGCTGCGGGACTGGATGGAGAGCTCCGGGCGCGTGTCCGACGTGCCGTGCGCCGCCCCGGGCTCCGTGGCCGGCCTGGACCTCAGCCAGGTGGCCTTTGGGCGCTCTTCCGATGGCCTGTGTGTGGACCCCGAGGAGCTGAACCTCACCGCATCCAGTCCAGGCCCGTCCCCAGAGCCAGAGGCCACCACCGTGAGTAGGTTCAGCAGCCTCCTCTCCAAGCTGCTGGCCCCGAGGGCCCCAGTGGAGGAGGTGGCCAACACCACCGAGGGGCCGCTCAACGCCTCCCTGTCCGACAGCCTTCCCTCCGCTGGGGTGGTTGTCTCGGGCCACAACCCCCGGTTTCTCCTCGGCTCTGGTCTCCTGCTCAGCGCGGCCCAGCGTGTGGTGTTTGTCCTACAGGTGGACTAACTTGCCTCCCTGGAGTAGCCCAGATGGCCGTGCCCAGTGGGGGAAAGTGTAGTTAACTGGCCTCCGGGGTGTGTGTGGTGGGGGGAGAGGGGAACAGGATGGGGGCAGGTGATGAAAATTCCAGCCCAGGATGAAACCGAGACTGCAGTGCTTGAATTAGAGTCAAGCCAGTGGCTAAGTACTAAGAACTGTGCCAGTTTTCCTGGTGGGACAGCCCATTAAGCCCAGTCCCTTTGTTTTCTACCACAGTTGCCCTCCCTCTCACCCAGGGGCATGGGACACTAGAGTCCAGGAAGATGGACAGAACAGGAGAGAAGGGGGATGTGAGAGGAACTTAGACCCAAGGGGTTGGCAGTGGTTCCTGGGGTCTGGAATGTGTTAGGCATTGAAAACAAAGATTCATTTCACTTACTCCACAGTTATTCCCAGGGGTGGCCTTAGCCACAAAGCAACTTTAGGGCAGGGTAGAGAAAAAAAGGGGAATGGGGTTTTCCGTGTACAAATAAGTGTGTAAAATCCTAAGATTAAAAAAAGTTAGACAAGTTTCTGTACTGCAGGACTTTTTAGAGTCTTTCATATGCAAACATGCATTGTGAATCTCCAGGGAGGCCACAAAATCCTCTTAGGTTTTGTGGGAAGAGTGTCGGAAGACAGAGATGCAGGGCAGGGAGTCTCCAGCTTGGATGATCCCATTAGGTGCAGAAATTATTATGGGCAGCACACTTTGGGGCTGACTAATGGCCAGGAGGCAAGGAGGCAGCCAGTAGCTGGGAAGGGGACCACAGAGATTTCCCAGGGTGGGAGTTGGCCAACTGTAAGCCCCCAGGCCTGAGAGCCAGAACAAAAGCTGTATGTCTACTAAAATACTTGCTCACACTCCTGTCCACACACAAGTAACAATGACGGTATTTGTCAACATGCTCGAAATCCCTAGATTTTTGTTTTTTTGTGAGTAAAGCGATAGGGTTTTTTTTTAAGTGAGGATACAGAAAAAGCTCTCATGAGTGAGAGGGTTCCCAACAGGGTTGCCCTCGAAATCTCTAGTTTTAATGTCCTGAATTCCTGTGTTTGAAGAGCTGGGTTTTCAAAGCCCACATAATTCAGGGTGCGCAAAACTGTCAGGTCTTCGTGGTGATAGTACTTCTTCTTTGTCTGTAGGTCATACTGGGTATTAGAAATGTTGCAGAAAGCACCTCTGACGGTAGGAGTGTTCGAATGGGTTGTGACCATTTGTGGTCAGTCACCTCAGTGGGTCACAACCAGCATTTAAAAAAACAAGATAGAACAGAAAAGTCACAGAGTCTTACGTGGTATTGTTTTGTGAAACTTTATTGAATTTGTATGCATTTGTTCAGATGATATGTGTATGTGTGTATCTTGTGTCTGGATCACTGCATACAATTTATATTTTATTGTGGGCTATTGTTAAGAAAGTTTGAAAGTCACTCTTCTGGAGCATGCATGATTTTTTTAAACTTTATTTTGAAAAGTCTCAAACCTACAGGAAAGTTGCGAGGATAGTAGAGTGAACACTTTGGCCATTCACCTCGGTTTTCCCGGTTGTTCACATTTTACTGCATTTGCCGTATATAGTTGGAGTTAGTTGTAAACTTCACAGCCCTTCACCCCTAAAACCACAGCATGTATTTCCTATCAGGAGCATTATCACTGATAGAATACTATTGTTGAAAATCTACTCTGTCTTGAAATTTCAGCTGTTGTCAAAATGATTTTTTAGGCAGCCATTCTTTTTCCTCTGAGTGGAAAAAAAGGTTTCTTGTGTTCCTTTGATCGCGATACTCAAAATTCCAAATCTGCCGATTGACTTTAATGTTTTAAAATGAATTCATTCTCCAAATGCCTTACTTTTCAAATGCGAGAACCAGATGAGGTCAGAAATGTTGTTTGTTCAAACCGTGTGTTGTGGCCATGGTAACTGGGTAAGGATCATGAGAATCCTGGAGACCAGATCTGCGCGCTTGGGCAACCATGGAAGTCCGTGGCAGACATGCAGCCCGTGTTACTGAGGAACAAGATGCCGCCTCGGGAGGAATGTCCTTCCTTTCATTTGGAGCCGGTTGCCGAGAGTCAGTCTCCATTCTGCTGCTCCAGTTCTGCCTGGTGGTTAGATGACCAGCTTTTTAATGAACATTTGTTTGACTGAATGTTTTTGAACAAGTCTCAACACTGAAATAGCCTCCGGGGAGACAAATTTTTATAGAACTACCCAGGCCAGTAGAATTCTGGGAACGTGGGAGTGAGTTACTGCCAACAGATCCAGAGTCTCCTGGAACAGGTTCCCAGTGAATTGTGGCCATTATGAGCTTTCGTGAGAGAACAGGAAGTGGAGTTCCCAGTTTTGAGTTCATTAAGTTGCCCACCCCATCATTGGCTAATAGTACCTTGAGAAATCCTAAGGGGCTATGGATTCTGTTCAGGAAAACGAGGCATACCTGTCTGGATGGACCATTTTATGCTGTGGTAACAACAAACAATCCCCAAACTCCAGTGGTTTCCTGAAGGTTATTTCTCGCTTATGCACATATCCAACCTGGGCTGATGCGCTCTGCTCAAGCACCCAAGCTGATGAAGCATCTGCTGTTTTCAGACACTGTTATCCAAACACGAGCTTTAGGGTTTGCTGCAACAGAAGGAAAACTTGGGAGAAGCATGCATCGCTCTCAGATGCTTCCACCCAGATGTGACTTGTGTCGCTTCTCACCCTTCATTGGCCAAAAATGTCACACGGCCACACTTAACTTCCCCAAGGTAGGGAAGTGTGGTTCTCCTGTGTGTCCGGAGAGAGAGGAGAACTGGGAATGTTGATGAACACGAGCAGTGCTCCAGAGCAGCTCCAGGCAGCTCACCTGATTGAGAGAGTCAAGCCTGGACTTCTCAGAACTGTCAGGAGAAAAAGAGGCTCGAGGGGGAAATCTGGCGGGCGAGCCAGTAGCCTCAGTCTTTTCTCTCCTCCAGGCATCCCAGCTAGGCTTTGAGGACAGTATTTGCTCTAGCCAGTAGGAAGGCTGTGGCCTCATTGAATGGGTTCTTTCAAGAAAGGGGAGGGAAGCACTGGGGCACCTGGGTGGCTCAGTCTGTTATGCATCTGCCTTCGGCTCAGGTCATGATCCCAAGGGTTCCTGGGATGGAGCCCCATGTCGGGGCTCTCTGCTCAGCGGGAGCCTGCTTCTCCCTCTCCCTGTTGCTCCCCCTGCTTGTACTCTTTCTCTCTCTGTCAAATAAACAAAATCTTAAAAAAAGAGGGGGGAGAGAAGACGTCGAGATAAAAGGTTCATATTTTCCCCTTTAAAAAATGTTTTCCACACAAACACTCAGCTTACAGTATTCAAATCTTTGGAAGCTCGATCTTTGGAAAATTCCCTCTCAGCAAGCTCCTTGGCTATTTCTAAGAGGTCTCCCTGCCTACGTTTCATGAGGACGATCAAAACCCCCATCCACCCACCTCTGTGTCAGGCCCCCAAAATGCTGCCCTCTAGAGGGCACTTGTCTGCTGGGCACAGCTGCCCTTGGCCATTGGCTCCCTCTGCCCCTTCACTCTGACTTGGAGAAAGGGGACCCTGTTCTCCCCTTCAGTCCTCTGGCCACAGGACAGCTGAGGTTCCACCCCTGAAGCCTTCACAGCACAAAAGTGAAGGAGGCTTTTCCAAAGGGTTGGGTGTAATGGAAGAGAAGTAAGTAGCCCCTCTGACTAGTGTTGGATGTGGCTTTGGCGGAATCGGTAGCCATCAAACCCCTTGGGGGCCCATGTGGCTGGGCTGGCTTAATTCCTTCCCATTCCTGCCCTTTACCCCCCCCCCCCCCGAAAAGCCCAGGCTTTGCTGTGTTTCTGAGACCAAACTCCCAGGGAGGACTCTTTTTTTCTTGTCCCTCAGCTTAAGGCCCACCTCCCCACTCTACAGAGAGTGGCCAGCCTCGCCCTCTGCAGCACTCCCCATAAGATGCCACACACGGTTCCACAGTGGGGTCCAACAGAGCTGAAGGGGCTAGTCAAGTCCAGATCTTCAGCACCCCCCCACCTGCCACCAGTCCTTTCTTCACCCTAGCGCTATGTGGCTTGAAACTGTGGCTCAGAGCTCCAAAAGAACAAACAACAATTCTGGGGACACCGTTAACCTAAAGTTGCACAGGGTAAAGTAACATTTCTCTCCAAAAAGCCCCCACATCTGGGAGACCCAGCTATGATAAAAGATACAAGAGTCCCTCCTTTTTAAGTATTATATATATGTACCAGTATATATATTAAGTATAAATATATATATACTTACTATGTATATATATGTAGTGTTTTGTTTTTTTATCGTGAAAGATACTCTTTTTCCATTCTGAAATAGGACTCTTCACGTCCCTCTTTGAGATTATGTTCAGGTTTGCCCCCCAAGAGTGAGGGGGTGGGCCCTGCCTTTCTGTTTGCACTGGGCCTGATGACTTCACAGAGCAGAGGGCAGTCTGGCCCAGAGGCCTGCCCAAGCCTCCATTCCAGGGGCCAGAAACTGCTTGTGACATTAAATTTTTCTGGGTTCCAGAAGTCCAAAAGCTTCATCTCTGCCAGTGTGGTCAGGAAAGGCTGAGGGGGGTAGGAGTCATACCGGGTGTGTGTGTGTGGTATTTTTATGGTTTAGGCAGCGGTAATAACTGGATCTCTCCCCTCCTTCCCCCAACTCCTGGGGGCTGGGCTGATCAGAGAAGGAGTCACGAGCAGCCTCTGGACTCAAAGAACAAGTTGTCATCTGAGGTGCCATCTGTGGCCTGAGGTGCAGGGAAACATGGACCGTCCCACTGTGTGCCTGGCCAACTTGAGCTGCTGAATGAACGTTACTTACATCCCTTCTATTTGTGTTCCAGGCACAGAAAATTTAGGAGCACTTAGGCAAACATTTGCCATTTTCAGGGGAGTTTCCTTGACACGTTGCTGACTTTTACATCTGTGATCCTGAGACGAGAAAAGGAGAGTTTTTGCTCAGTCAGACTGAGACACCAAGCTGCCAGGAGACCTCTGGAGGGCTGATCTCTGTGGTTGCCAGCAGCCTACCAGGAGTTCTTTTTGGGCGTATACAGCCTCGTGGCTGAGGCCCACTCATGGCTCACTCAGGATCCATTCAGCAGGTCATGGCATTGGTGGTGGTAACTAGCATTAAATAATAGTGACAGAGTAGATGGGGAAACTTTGGCATGTATCACTGATGGTAACAAAAGTATTATTTCGTTAAACTTTGGCTTGAATTATATGTTTGTGTGGGCGTGCACCAGAACACAATAAAATACACATAAACACACAATAAAATACACATAAAACACACATAAAAAATGTATCTGTCCCCGTGGGTCATGATCATGAATATCTGTAAGCCAGTGTCATAGATCAATTTGATTCCTCATTGTTTTCAAAGAGCGTGGGGGGGTTGAAAGTAACGTGCAGGACTCCGTTTCATTTGTTGATGATTCTTCTCCCAGCCAATTTCTTTTCTTGCATCACCACCAAAAAATACTTGCCTTATTTATACCTTATTTAAAAACCTAGTTAGATCAAAAGAAGTTAAGATTGGGGGTTTTGAAGAGCACCCGAGCAATTAGAATCAAGGTGCTCTTTGATCGCCCGAAGAGGCATGGGGAAGTGGTGTGTGCAGACCAGGCACCTAATGACTGTGGGGCCCCTGCAGCGAGGTTCTGTAGAGGCCTGTAGAGCACTAATGGATGCTTCGTTTAATAAGTTAATAACTAATAATGAGAACATCTTTGACCCTTTCGGTGTCTCATGGTGGTATCTATTATTAAAACATCTAATAACAGGAAAAAAAGAAAACCCAAGGGTAAATGATTGCAGAGATTATGAGCTTTTTGGGTAAACTTTGCTGTCACCTCTGTGCCCTGTTCCTAATACCATATATAACAGCCCTTCTGAAATGTTTCTCATTCTTCTTTAAAATGCTTGTTACCCTGCAATTCAAATGGTAGCCATTATTAACTACCTATTATGTGCCAGATAGTGCCTCATCATCTAATTCTCTCACTTAGGCATTGTTTACCCCCATTTTACAGATGTGGAAACTGAGTTTTTTTTTTTTTTTAAGATTTTATTTATTTATTTGACAGAGCGAAAGAGCACAAGCAGAGGGAGCAGCAGCAGGAGAGGAAGAAGCAGGCCCCTTTCTGAGCAGGGAGCCTGATGCGGGACTCGATTCCAGGACCCTGGGATCATGACCTGAGCCGAAGGCAGATGCTTAACCATCTGAGCCACCCAGGCGCCCGAAACCGAGGTTTTGAGAATTAAGTGACTTGCCAAAGGTCTGGGACTAGTAAATGCCAAAACTGGGATTTGAATCCCGGTTTCAAAGCTCTAGACCCAGAGGAAACTTCCCTGTTTTTAGAGAGTGATGTGATACTTTTCATCTCTGGGAATTTTTCTCTTCTGAAGCTAATAGTTGAAGTTCAGAAGAAATGACTGAAAGAAGATTCCAAATGAACTGTGCATCATCACCATCACCAAGCGGGATTTATTCCAGGTATGCAAGTCTGCTTCAACATTTGAAAATCAGTGTAATCTACTATATCAATAAACTAAAGAAAAAAGAATCATATAATCATACCAGTTAGTGCAGAAAAAGCATTTGACAAAATATAATACGTATTCATGATTAAAAATGCTCAGCAAGGGGCGCCTGGGTGGCTCAGTTGTTAAGCGTCTGCCTTTGGCTCAGGTCATGATCTCGGGGTCCTGAGATCGAGGCCCGCATCGGCTCCCTGCTCCACAGGAAGGCTGCTTCTCCCTCTCCCACTCCTTCTGCTTGTGTTCCCTCTCTCGCTATGTCCCTCTCTGTCAAATAAATAAATAAAATCTTTTAAAAAAAATGCTCAGCAAGTTAGAAACGGGGGGAATGAACTGAACTTGATAAAGAAGCATTTATAAGAAATCTGTTAGCTAATATCATACTTACTGGTGAGGGACTAATTGTTTTCCCCTAAAAATCAGGAACGAGGTGAGGATGTCCACTCTCACAACTTTTATTCAGTGTAGTACTGGAAGTTCTAGCTAGGGCAGTGAGTCAAGAAGAAGAAATAAAAGACATACATAATTGAAAGGAAGAAATACAATTGTCCTTATTTGCAAATGACATAATTTTCTACATAGGAAATTCCAATTAATATACAAAAAAATTCCTATAATAATATTCAGCAAGATCACAGGATGCAAGATCAATACACAAAAATCAATTCTATTTCGGGGTGCCTGGGTGGCTCAGTTGGTTAAGTGTCTGACTCTTGATTTTGGCTCAGGTCATGATCTCAGGGTTGTGAGATTGAGCCCTGTGTTGCGCCCTACCGTTAGCTGGGAATCCACTTGAGATTCTCTCTCTCCCTCTCCCTTTGCCTCTCTCCCCCCTTCTCTCTCAGGTAAATAAATAAATCTTTAAAAAAGATCAGTTATATTTCTATATACTAACAATGAACACATGGAAACTAAAATTAAAAACATAATACCATTTACAATCACTCGAAAGAAAATGAAATGCTTACATATATATTAACAAAATATGGGGGCACCTGGGTGGCTGAGTCAGTTAACCATCCAATGCTTGATCTCAGCTCAGGCCTTGATCTCAGGGTCATGAGTTCAGCCCCGTATTGGGCTCCACACTGGGTATAAAGCCTACTTAAAACACACACAAAACACGTACAGCATCTCCATGAAATGCTGATGAAAGAAAGAAGATTTAAATAAATGGAGAGACATACTGTGTTTATGGATTGGAAGACTCAACATAGTAAAGATGTCAGTTCTCCAATTGAGCTGTGGAAGTAATGTAATTTCTATCACAATTTCAGCAGTTATTTGTAGATACAGACAAGCATATTCTTGAACTTACGCAGAAAGAGGCCATAGAGGGGTGCCTGGGTGGTTTAGTTTTTAAGCGTCTGCCTTCTCAGGTCATGATCCCAGGGCCCTGGGATCAAGCCCCGCATCCAGCTCCCTGCTCAGCGGGAAGCCTGCTTCTCCCTCTCCCACTCTCCCTGCTTGTGTTCCCTCTCTCCCT
This sequence comes from Callorhinus ursinus, assembly GCF_003265705.2. Lineage (NCBI taxonomy): Eukaryota > Metazoa > Chordata > Mammalia > Carnivora > Otariidae > Callorhinus > Callorhinus ursinus. The sequence goes on along the minus strand of NW_027397078.1, from coordinate 7,941,023 downwards.
GTGTGTGTCTCTCTCTCTGTCAAATAAATAAATAAATAAATAAATAAATAAATAAATAAATAAAATCTTAAAAGAGGCCATAGAATAGCAAAACCCATCTTGACAAGAATAAAGTGGGAAGAATCCATGTGATATTAAGTCTTACTATATAGCTACAGTAATCAAGACAGTGTGGTATTATCAGAGATAGGAACATTGAAACATAGATCAATGAACAGAATAGAGAACCTGGAAATTGACCCACACAAGTTGGTTTAGCTGATAATTGGTAAACGTGCAAAAGCATTTCAATGGAGGAAGGGTAATTTTTTCAGCAAATGGTTCTGGAGCAATTGGACATCCACAGGCAAAAAAATGAACTTTGACCTAACCCTCGTACTTTATAAAAAAATTAACTCAAAATGAATCTTGGAATTATATGTAAAATATAAAATTATAAAACCTTGAGAAAAAATAGAACATCTTTGGAATCTAGGACTAGGCAAAGAGTTCTTAGTCTTGACACCAAAGGACAATCAGTAGAAGGAAAAAGGGACAAATTGTATCTCATTAAAATTAAAAAAGTTTTGTTCTGCAAAAGCCTATATGAAGAGGATAAAAAGGCATCCTACAGCCTGGGAGAAAATCTTTGCAAACTACATATCCTATTAAGGAATTTCACATCTCAATGGTAAAAATATAAACAGTGTAATTAGAAAATGGCAGAACAGAATAGAGATCCCAGAAATAAATCCACGCAGATATGGTCCATGAATTTAGGACAAAGGAGGCAAGAATATACAACGAGGAAAGGACAGTCTCTTTAATAAGTGGTGCTGGGAAAGCTACACAGCCATGTGCAAAAGAATGAGACTAGACCACTATCTTACACCATACACAAAAATCAACTCAAAATGGATTAGAGACTTGAATATAAGACCCCAAACCATAAAACTAGCAGAAAGCAGGTAGTAAGCTCCTTGACATTGGTCTTGGTGATGAGTTTTTGAATTTGACATGAAAGCAAAGGCAACAAAAGCAAAAATAAACAAGTAGGGCTACATCAAATTGAAAAGCTCTTCACAGCAAAGGAAATCAATGAAATGAAAAGGCAACCTACTAAATGGAAGAAAATATTTGCAAATTATATATCTTATAAGGGGCTAGTATCCAAAATATACAAAGAATTCATACAACTCAGAAAAAAAAACCCAATTTGATTATAAAGGCAGAGGATCTGAAGAGAGATTTTTCCAAAGAAGGCATATAGATGGCCAACAGACACATGAAAAGATGCTCAACGTCACTAATGATCAAGGAAATGCAAATCAAAACCACAATGCCATATCACCTCACACCTGTCGGAATGGCTGTTATCAAAAAGAAACAAGTGTTGGTGAGGATGTGGAGAAAAAGGAACCCTTGTGCATTGTTGGGAATATAAATTGGTACAGCCACTTATGGAAAACAGTATGGAGGTTTCTCAAGAAATTAAAAATGGAGCCATCATATGATCCAGCAAGTCCACTTCTGGGTACTTATCTGAAGAAAACAAAAACACTAACTTGAAAAGATATCTGCACCTCCATGTTCATTGCAGCAGCATTTACAATAGCTAAGACATGGAAACAACCCAAGTGTTCACTGATGGATGAATAAAGGAAATGTATGTATGTTTGTATATACATACGTACATACACAGAAAGAAGTGTTACTCAGCCATAAAAAAGAATGATCTTGCCATTTGTGACAATACGGATGGACCTTGAAGACATGATGCTAAGTGAAATAAATCTTAGAAAGACAAATACCATATGATCTCACTTATGTGGAATCTAAAAACAAAAAATAAGCACATAAATACAGAGAACAGATTGGTGGTTGCCAGAGGCTCGGGGTGGGGGGTAGGGTGGGAGAAATGGGTGAAGAGAATCCAAAGGTACAAGTTTCCAATTATTTATAAGTCCTGGGGATGTAATTACAGCAAGACGACTATAGTTAATACTGGATCACATATTTGAAAGTTGCTAAGAGAGTAAATCTTAAAAATTCTCATCACAAGAAAAAAATTATGGTGACCGATGTTAACTAGATTTATTGTGGTGATCATTTTGCAATATATCAAATTATGTTGTACACCTGAAACTAATATAATGTATTGCAAGGGGACGCCTGGTTAAGTGTCTGCATTCAGCTCAGGTCATGATCTCAGGGTCCTGGAATCGAGCCCTGCGTCAGGCTCCCTGCTCAGTGGGGAGCCTGCTTTTCCCTCTCCCATCTGCTGCTCCCCCTGCTTGTGTGTTCTCTCTCTCTTTCTCTCAAATAAATAAATAAAATCTTAAAAAAAAAAAAAGGGGTAGGGCTGCCTGGCTGGCTCAGTCAGTAGAGCATGTGATGCTTGATCTCAGTGTTGCGGGTTTGAACCCCAAGCTGGGCCTAGAGATTATTAAAAAAAAAAAAAAAAGGCAAAAAAAAAATAGATGAAAGGCATGAACAGACATTTTCCTGAAGAGGATATACAGATGGCAAATAAGTACATGAAAAGATGTTTAACATCAATAGCCATCAGAAATACACAAATTAAAACCACAGTGAGATAACACCATACACCTATAAGAATGACTAAAATAAAAAATAGTGACAACACCCAACGCTGGCAAGGTTGGGGAGAAATTGGGTCACTCATGTATAGCTGGTAGGAACATAAAAGGATATAGACGTTCTGGAAAAAGTTTGGCAATTTCTTTCAAAATTAACATTCAGCTACCATACAACTCAGCAGTTATACTCCTGGTCATTCACCCCAGTAAGTGAAAATTATGTTCACACAAAAACCTGTACATGAGTGTTCATAGTAGTTTTATTCATAATAGCTAAAAACTGGAGCCAGCTCACATGTCCTTCAGTGGCTGAGTGGTTAAACAAACTTTGGCATATCCATAGCAAGGAATACTACTCAGCAGTGAAAAGGAATGAACTAGTGATATACAAAATAACTTGGATGAAGCTCCAGGGAGTTATGCTTAGTGAAAAAAGCCAAATTCAAAAGTTTACATGCTGTTAGATTCCATTTATATAAGATGTTTGAAATGACAGCATTTTAGAAGTAGAGAAAATGGGGTGCCTGGGTGGCTCAGTCAATTAAGCATCTGACTCTTGATTTCAGCTCAGGTCATGATCTTGAGGTTGTGAGATCAAGCCTCACATTGGCCTTTCCGCTCAGTGTGGAGTCTGCTTTAGGATTCTCTCTCCCCTTCTCCCTCTCCCTCTCTAAAAAAAAAGGGGCGAACAGATCACTCGTTGCATGGGGTTAGGGACTGGGTTGGGGGAGATGTGGGTGTGGTTATAAATGGCAATAGGAGGGATCCTTGTGATGGAATTGTTCAGTATCTTCTCTGGTAATGCGTACATGAGCTTACACAGGTGATAAAATTGTATAGAACTAAATACACTACACACAAAGGAATATAAATAAAATGGGAAATCTGAATAAGATTGGTGGGGTTGACTATATCAAGGTCAGTATTCTAGCTGTGATATTGCACTGTACTTTTTGTAAAATGTTACCATTGGGGCTAATTAGGAAAAGCACTCTGGGATCTCTCTGTGTTATTTCTTAAAACTGCATGCAAATCTGTAATGATCTCAGTAAAAGACTTCAGTTAAAAAAAAGATGCCGGGGTATCTGGGTGGCTCAGTCGGTTGAATGTCTGCCTTTGGCTCAGATCGTGATCTCGGGGTCCTGGGATGGAGCCCTGCGTTGGGCTCCCTGCTCAGTGGGAGTCTGCTTCTCCCTCTGCCTCTCCCCCCGTTTGTGCTCTCACTCGCACTCACTCTTTTTCTCAAATAAATAAATAAAATCTTAAAAAAAAAAAACAGATGCCAAAATTTGGATCCTTGATTTTCAAGGTGAAGGGTTTTTCCAGACCTCTTTGCATTTCTGGCATGGTACTGTAGGGGAGCAGAATTTTCCACCCCAAGATATGTCTCTTTGGTATAAGATTATTTTAGGCTGATTATTTTTAAGAAACTGCAAACACAGGAGAAGCTCTGAAAACTAAGTGGAAGTTACCCTTTAGTAAGAGACATTTAGATGTATAATGGAAATCTCCATTTGTCAGGGTGTCTCCCTTGCTGTACCAGGAACAGGATGACTCAGTCTCTAGGAACTTTTATCAATGGAGGAGGCAAAGGCTTAAATCTGCATAATAACCTTACCCTTGTTTACCGTGCTTTTCCTGGTAACCTTCCTTAACTGGCTCCCCGCTCCCCAACATCTTCATTTGTCTTTCACTTGTCAACTGAAAAAAAAAAAAAGCCAACCTCAAAGTAGGTTAGTAAATGTTTTAATCGTCTTATTGAGGACTGTAGCCTGGGAGACAGTATTTTAAATTGCCCTGAAAGATCTGCTCTGAAGCTTGTTGGTTTCCAGGGATTATATGCAAACGTGCCTCACAAGGTATAATGTGGTTGTAAAAATTAAGGTTTTCTGATTTGCACATAGACATGTGAAAGAGCCTTAGGTCATCTTAATACATTGTTTCTTTTTTTTTTTTTTTTTAGATTTTATTTTTAAGTAATCTCTACATCCAATGTGGGGCTCGAATTTATAACCCTGAGATAGAGTTTCATGCTCTACTGATTGCCAGCCAGGTGCCCCCATGGTGTTTCAGTCACATCTGAGTGTTCAAAAATATGGACTATATGCCTCCACTTAACTGGTTTTCTGGTTCTTTTTGTTTTTGGTTTCTGCTTGAGGTCACTTGAGACAGTCACGAGAGGCTGACATCAGTCACCTACTGCAGTTTTAGTGAACAGTCCCCACTTCGGGGCAAATTGTGACCTATAGGAGACAATGGTGAACAAGTATCTCTTTGTTCCATGGTACTAGGAAGGCTCATTCCTAGTTCTGATATATATGAGACAAGCATGTCCTCCCCAAAAGGATAACCATCTCTAACCTTCTGAATTTGCTCAAGTTTAGGATTTTTAGCCTGAGGTATCTCCTCATGTCTAGGTAGAAATCGTCAACCTTTATATAGAACTGTACGTGTTGTTTATAGTATTGAGACATTTTGCCATCATTAGCTTCGTATGAATCTGACTAGATTATTGCGTACAAGAGGCTAACAATTTGTAAAGTAAACATGTTAACAATAAAAAGGGTAATATCAGAGCTAGAAACATTAGAATGATTTAAGCCAAGAATTTTGGAACCAAACATTTAACTAATATTTCTTCAAGACTGGGTATTGGGTCACTTAAGGCTGATATGTGGTAATAATTAGCTTGCTCTCAGCATAATGGAGGCCCCTGACTTAATCTGCTCTAACTGGGAGTCATCCACATGAATCTGTCCCATATCTGGAATAACTTTTTATTGAAAAGTCCTCGTGGTATGGTTACAAATGAACATTCTATCCTTTTGACAAGATTATTATTTTTTTTTTAAGTAAAATATCACAGATTGACATTGTTCCCCAGTAGCTGGAGTTTAACTGTTCTGTTCTGGACCTTAGGGAAGAAGTCTGCTCCATATCTCATGAACCAATCTTAGTTTTCTTTTTTTTTAAGATTTTATTTATTTTTTTGACGGAGAGAGAGAGACAGTGAGAGAGGGAACACAAGCAGGGGGAGTGGGAGAGGGAGAAGCAGGCTTCCCTGGGATCATAACCTGAGCTGAAGGCAGACGCTTAACGACTGAGCCACCCAGGCACCCCCATGAACCAGTCTTAGTCTTGAGAATAGGTCAGTTCAGTTAAACGGCTGCCTCATTTCGGGAGGTGGTCCCGCAGGTGGGCTCTCAAAGTTCAGATAATTAATAAGAAGCATTTCTTATGGAAAGAAAAGAAAAACACAAGTTAATGTTTGGAGCAAATTCAAAACCCAGTGTCTGGGTCCTGAGTGCTGCCCATGAGAATATTGCTAGACCAGGCTCGAAGCATCTTCAGATGGAGTGAGGGCGGGCTGTGGCAATCTGACAGGATTTCCTGCTCTACAGTGTGAATGTCTCTGGAGATCTTTCTGAGCGGCCCCAACAGCAACAGACATGAACATTGTGTCAACGTGGGCCATTGTGGCAATTTCTCTGAAGTTGACCTCAAGTTGTCTAGCTTCAGTTCATGGGGCTTCAGGAAAAAAAAAAAAGGCAGTTTTTGTTCTCAGTGATTCCAAGTCAAAAGAATGAGAGAAAATTGGAAACCTTAGTTTGGAGAGTCATAGCCAGATATTTGAGGAAATCAAAAGAATTCCAGTCTCAGTTCACTTTTGTGGGCAAACAACAAACACTCAAAGATAGTGAATCAGAGCTAGAGTCAACATCCACAGAGGTGTGTTACTGAAACATAATTTTTCTCTCTAAAATCACCCTCATTTCCACCAAAGATAGCCAAATCAAAACTAATTTGTTTAATGAAATAAGTCTAGTTTCAACAACTTGGCCTGATTATTTTACATATGTGCAGCAAGAATAGTGGTTCTTTTTAAAATCTGCTTTGCTGGAACTTTTCCTTCTTCTTCTTCTTTTTTTTTTTTTTTTTAAAGATTTTATTTATTTGACAGAGAGATAGAGAGCACAAGTAGGCATTGAGGCAGGCAGAGGGAGAGGGAGAAGCAGGCAGGGAGCCTGACACCGGGCTAGATCCCAGGACTCTGGGATCATGACCTGAGTCAAAGGCAGATATGTAACCCACTGAGCCACCCAGGCGCCCCTGCTGGAACTTTTCATAAGGAATTTCAGATTGAACTTTTAACAGCCTCTTGAGGCTAAGAGGCCAAGCCAAATACTTACCATCAGACTCACATGCAATATCTATAGATTCAGGTTACTTCCTCTCTTCTTGAGGTCCCCCAAAATATCCTGAGGTTCCTGAGCTTGCCAGGAACTGACCTTTCTTACTCACCTGATGATTTTTCCAAGGGGCTTCATTGGCTCTATGAAGTCAACCTGAGTTCCTTAAAGCTGTCTGGTCATATCTGAGTCTCTGCAAATCTTTCTCAAATATGACATTCCAGGCAAAGCCCCAGTGGTATAACCAATGTTTCTGATGGTGTCCTGTTACAAGAAGAACAGCTTATTATTAAACTTATGCAAATAACTAATTGCCATGAAAGTAAGAATGCTCACTGAGAATTTCTGAAGTCTAGAGGGATCAGGTAGGGAGAAAAAGATAAATGTTTCCTTAAATCCGGAAGAGCAAACGTTAGAGAACCAGCAAGGTTTCCTTAATTCTTTCAGTCCCATGTTACTAATTCTTATTCGGTTTTGATGCAGTTTTTCCATTAGCTCCAGAAATTCTTACTCTGTTTAGTTTTATGATCATAGGGGTATCAGAAACCCATATCAATCAAAAGTCCTTTCCATGAATCTTTTTGAATCTGAAACGTATTTGTAAAAGCAGCAGAATAAAACAATAACTGTAAATGTCAAGACTAAAAAATGGGGGCACCTGGGTGGCTTAGTTAAGCGTCTGCTTTCAGCTCAGGTCATGATCCCAGGGTCCTGGGATCGAGTCCCACAACGGGGTCCTTGCTTTTCCCTTTGCCTGCCGCTCCCCCTGCTTGTCCTCTCTCTCTCTGATAAATAAATAAATATATAAATAAATAAAATCTTTAAAAAAAGACTAAAAAATGGCCCTGGTTAAAGATCTGATGAGAATTCATTATAATACAGTTGACAAGGAAATTTGGTTATGTTCTGTGACATGCAGCACTTCAATAATAGAATTACAGGTGATGACATTATACTAGGACATATCAAAACTTTAGGAATTTTATATAATTTCTGGAACAGTTATAGCACAAACCCATATAATAGGACCTAAGAAGGTTATTCATCATTTATCTGACAGTGCTTCCCATGTAACTTAACATACCAAATAAATAAGCCTGATTAATCAAAAAAACTTCTTTTAGAATCTGAATTTTGGGAAGTTTGTTAAAAATATCAGAAGGTTTTAAAGCACAGGCCTAAATGGGATCACAGATCATTACAAAACCTAATATTTAATTATCTATTTAACCAAGGTGACAGATAATAGATTCTACAGGCAAATACGGAAGGTTACATAGTTGTTAGCAAATCTTAGTTCTTTTAATATTGAAAAGAGTCAGTTTTCCTAAGTGATCAAAGGCCTGGTAAAGACAAAACACAGAAACTTGTTTTTCTAGGCAGATTACATGAAAGATAAAAACCTTTGTTTAAAATTCCTATTAAGAGTAGACCAATAGTATATCCTTCTCTTCATGAGCACTGAGTAATATATGGTACTGTTGAATCAAAAGAGTAGACCAATAATCTAAGAAAATTTTGGTATTTTAACAGAAAAACCAAATTCCAATCCTGTACTAGTGTACTTTAGATATTAAAACTCATTTATTCCGATTTTAGTTTGACCACACATAAAATTCTTTTCCAAAGATTCCTTCTTCATAAACCTCTTACAATTTTCTTTTTTATTTAGATTTTGTCCTAAGTTTTCCTTCTCCAAACAACTAGTCTCATTTTAGGACAAAAGCACTTTCTCTTTCATCAACAAAAATGTACTCCCATTCCTCATACATTTTTACCAAAAACCCATATCTTACTTTCCTTGCATACAGAGTTGTTTCCCTTATTATTTTCAGTGGCCTTTTTTTTTTCTTTTAAAGATTTTATTTATTTATTTGACAGAGAGAGACACAGTGAGAGAGGGAACACAAGCAGGGGGAGTGGGAGAGGGAGAAGCAGGCTTCCTGCGGAGTAGGGAGCCCAAAGCGACTTGATCCCAGAACCATGGGATCATGACCTGAGCTTAAGGCAGACGCCCAACGACTGAGCCACCCAGGCGCCCCTTCAGGGGTCTTAATTACATGTATTACAATTCTCAATGCTTAGAAACCTTACTTTCTAGAGAAGACTAAGTAGTAAGCAATTGTGAACCGTCTGTTACATCAGAATTCTCTAGATGGGCAAACTTACGAATACATTTCATAATTTCTAGAAACGTGTTTTGCCATGGTACAGTCTTTCAGTAAAGCATAAAACATATTTACCAACAGACCCAAATTTATCTTTATTTTCTCTGTAATAAGGTAAAATCCGTTCTTCCTCTCCCACTCCCCCTGCTTGTGTTCCCTCACTCTCTGTCAAATAAATAAATAAATAAAATCCTAAAAAAAAAAAGACTTTTGACATAAATAGGGGAGGTCTGGGGTTAAAGCTGTGTTTAGTAATCAACGTGTCAGGATTTTATTTGGGAAAGACTTAGATACCCAATGAATTCAACCCAATATATCATTTAACTTAGCGAAACTTCAAAATTTTAGGTCACCAAAGATTTTAGAAGCTATTTAAGTTTACATACAAACTTTTTATCTTATTTAATCTACTTGTTTTGAAGAATTACCCATGAAAACTTCATGAAACAGACAAAATCAACCATTTGAAGTCATTTTTTTTCTGACAAACTGCAACAGATACAACACGAATTTAACTAATAAATTGAGTTAGAAAAGTTGATTATCTGTATTGTGTTCAATATTGATAACTCCCAAAGACATGCCAATTTTAATTAGACCAACAAACTTAAACTGGCTTTATTACTGAATATTTTTCCAGATCATGTGAACTTGAAGCTTATTTGGGTTAGTTCTATTTCTGAGAATTTAATTTATATAAGCACTTAATTTTCTTTAAGCCAATCAAATAGAGCTCTTTTACAAATTAATTTTGGCAATACCATCTGGAGGTAGAAAATGCCACATATCTACAACACATACAGACACAAATAAAAACCTTATAATCATTGTTTTAAAAATTTCAGCCGTGAGGCAGGTATGATAATGTAGAACTCGCTAGCTTATAAAAGAAGAGTTGGATCCAGACTGGTTTTCTGGCAGATGGAATAAGTTAAGGTCACCTGCTCAGATGGCCAAAGCTTTTTTCTGTTAACATTTGTGGAGAGGACGCTTAAGATTTGTATTTATCCTTGACAAGTAACCTTACGGAAGCTGTGGGCTAAGTTTTGGTCAAGAGTGCTTCTAGAGGGGTGCCTGGGTGGCTCAGTTGGTTAAGCGTCTGCCTTCGGCTCACATCACAATCCCGGGGTCCTGGGATTGAGCCCCGCATCAGGCTCCCTGCTCAGCAGGAAGCCTGCTTCTCCCTCTCCCACTCCCCCTGCTTGTGTTCCCTCTCTCGCTGTGCGTCTCTCTCTGTCAAATAAATAAATAAAATCTTAAAAAAAAAAGTGCTTCTAGAACCATTTGAATTTTTTTTAAAGAAAGGTTTCTCTTTACTTTTTCTTTTCAGTCTTAGAAGTAGGAAATGATCTAGTTAAGAATTCTCAGAGAGGTTATAAGACTTTTGCCATTGGGGTGCCTGGGTGACTCAGTGGGTTAAACATCCGACTCTTGTCAGGGTCATGAGTTCAAGCCCTGTGTTGGGCTCCATGCTGGTTGTGGAGCCTACTTAAAAAAAAAAAAACGGGGCGCTTGGGTGGCTCAGTCGTTAAGCATCTGCCTTCGGCTCAGGTCATGATCCCAGGGTCCTGGGATCGAGCCCCGTGTTGGGCTCCCTGCTCCGTGGGAAGCCTGCTTCTTCCTCTCCCACTCCCCCTGCTTGTGTTCCCTCTCTCCTTGTCAAAGAAATAAATAAAATCTTAAAAAAAAAGACTTTTGACATAAATAGGGGAGGTCTGGGGATTGGCAAAAAAGGACAGATTGAAGGACTTTGAATTGTTTCTGGGGCCATATTTCTAGTTTTGCTAAGATTTGTAAGATAAGGACAGTTGCTTTTAATCCTTCAAGGAATTGGGCTGCAACTTAAATGACATTCTCGGTTGATCTATCCATCTGGTTGCTTCTTCCCCTCTGGGTACATAGTTCTCATTTTAGCTTAGGGGAGAGGGCCTTAAAAAATTCCTCTCAGGCTCTGAATATCAGCTTCAGTCTGGCCAACTCTTGAATCTAGAGCCATAATTGCGTTAGCATGGTGAGGAGAAGGCTTTGATTTTAATGCCTTGTTCCCTGGCAGCTCATTTAAAGGATAAGAAGGAGGTGGAACAGTTGGAAGTTCTTCAGGAGTTGATAATTTTGAGCTCAATTTTGTCACTATTTCAGAAAGTTTCTTATTAGTCTCTTGTGTGGATAGTATCCGGTCAGTGTTTCTTTTAGAACCTTTAAATACCAATTAAAATATGTATCCCATTCAGGTGGTTTAGTTCAATAGCCAGCTTTCTTGAGTTGGGTGTGCAGATAAACTAGTTAGGTATTCCAAAGGATCCCTGTTTAGGCCAGATGAGCGTTTATGATCATCCTTAGTATAATTTTCTCATTTATTTAGGAACTTGCAAGTATAGGATTCATGTACCTTCAACATGAATCCCACCAGAGTCTTGGAAAGTGGTTCTCCATCACGTTTCTCCAGTTGTGATGGTTGATCTCTCGTCTTAGTGGTTTTGAAGGCTTGGCACCACCTAAGTAAGTTTTATTAAGTTTTTTTAAGTGTTACCCCGGAGCCGATTGATCGTATTTTGTGTCTCGGTTTTCTCTTGGTTTAGCCTAGCTAAATCGAAAGTGCTCGGAAAGCTGAGTGGCCAACTCTTATATGCGTCCCCGGCAGAGCAACTAAATTATTTGTATTGTGAATTGGAATCCCTCTGGGACTGCTGCACGGTGTGAGGTTAACCTCTCTCACTCTCTAATGAGGGGAGCTAGCGGCCCTTGTCCTCTGATTCATTCAGAATCTCGTCTATGTGATTGTAGCGTTTAGCGCTCAAATTGGCAAAATAGCAAAGGATTTTAAATTCCTGGGATGAGGATTCGTCTCTCCAATAGACCTGCAAGTGGTGCTCTACAGAATGGCGCCCCTTCTGACTCATGAAGGAGAAAAGAGACAACGGATAAGACCTGAAACCTGTGTCATACCGAGAATACCGCCCTTTTCTGACTTTGCAGGAGCAAGAACAGAAGCAACAATGAAGAAGCCTCTGGACTTTCTACCCACTAAACCGGGAGGTCTGGATCCCAGGAAAGACTCACCCAGGCGTCTGTCCTCCATCCGAGGACGCGGGTTGGACGCAAGGGGCCTGTTTTGGTACCAAGGCTCCGGTTCCTTGTGGAGTCCAGACGAGAAGGTGGCATCTCTTCTGAGGTCCCTTCGTGGTCGCCAAATTGTCACCTGAAAAAAAAGAAAAGCCAACTTCGAAATAGGTTAGTAAATGCTTTATTCATGATCTCACTGAGGACTATAGCCTGGGAGACAGTATTTCAGATTGCTCGGAAAGATCGGCTCTGAAGCTTGTTGGTTTATAGGAGATTATATGCAAAAAAGGGGAAGGGGTGTGCGTGCTGGTCAGCGGTTCTGCAAGATATAGTTGCACCTCAAAAGGTATAATTTCTTCGGTTGTACACATTAAGGTTTATCGATTTGGGCACAGACTCGTGAAAGACCATTAGGCCATCTTAATACAGTATGTTTCTATCCTATCTGATTGTTCAAAAGTATTGCCAGCATGCCTCCCCCAACTGTTTTTCTGGTTCTTGTTTTTGGTTTCTACTTGAGGTTACTTGGGATGGCCACAGGGCGGCACAGTTGGAGATGGTATTTAAAGCGATGACGTGGGCCATCTTGGGGAGTTACTCAGTTTTCCTGGGTTTCCTGTTATTAAACTTGTGTTTGTTTTTCATGTGTTAATCCATCTTATATCAATTTCTTAGACTAGTCAAAGAACCTAGAAGGATGGGGCGCCTGGGTGGCTCAGCCGGTTTAAGCGTCTGCCTTGGGCTCAGGTCATGATCCCAGGTCCTGGGCTTGAGCCCGGCGTTGGGCTCCCTGCTCAGTGGGGAGTCTGCTTCTCTCTCTCTTCCTCTGTCCCTCCCCACCGCTCGTTCTCTCTGTGTCAAATAAATAAATAAAATCTTAAAAAAAAAAAGAACCTAGAAGGAAAAAAGGGAAAAGGTTTCCACCCCTACAGTATCATTTAGGTACTAGTCCTGTCTCCTGCCTCTTTGAAACAAATTTTACTTAGAAGGAAAATCACCTTCATGATTAAACGTGGTTGCATTTTTTTTTTGGCTTTCCCGTCTTCCCCGCTGGTAATTTTCTTTGCTGACATTTTTTGCTTTCTCTAGTTTTAACACATGTTCATCAGCAAAACAGAACACTGTCCATTATGCAGAGCACCATCAAAAGCTTCTCCTGGGGGTTTGAGACATTTGTCTCTCAAGCCGAGAAGTGGCATTGCGTGTGTCCCTGGCATGTTTTTCTGGCCTCGTAGACTAGCATCTTCTGGTCAGGCGCTGGCCTCCAGATGGATGAACCCACCACAGCACCTCACTAATTTCAGGCTGTGGCTGACAAAGAACGACTTGTGCCTTCTGGTGTCCCTGGCACATGGCTGTCCTCACACGGCTTACTCATTGTGATTAGTACAGTGACTGCATGAACAGCCTTCTGAAAAGACCAACCAGCACCGCTTGTCTCACCTCATCACTGGATGCTGAAGCTTCCATTTGCTCATCAGGAAAATGCTTTTTACCTCAAAGAGCTATTGTGAGGAACAAAAATTAGAAATAGCTGTGAAGCCCTTTGTACCCGCCAAGGAAATGTGAGTCACCACTGGAGTCTCAAGTAGGACTGGGCTCAGCTGTGAGTAACATAAACCCCGCCCCCCTCAAATCCCAGTGGCTGAAAGAGGGTAGAAGTTTATTTTTCTCTCATGATCAAGTCCAAGGGAAGTTGTAGGGGAGGAAAAATAATTTTCCTTTTCTCCTTCTGAGTTCTTAGCTGAGAGCTCTGCAATAAAAGACTAACAAGGAGAAAACCTGCTCCCCCCAGCAGTGGTTTATTAGCATGTTTGTCTCCTGTATGCATGAGAGAGACCCAGGGAAACTGAGCGACTCTCTGAGGTGGCCTAGCCAGTTTTTTTTTTAAAAGATTTTTTTATTTGAGAGAGAGGATGGGAGTGAGACACACACAGAGAGATAGAGATAGATAGAGAATGAGAGAGAACACAAGCTGAGGGGAGGAGCAGAGGGAGAGGGAGACTCCCCGCTGAGTGTGGAGCCTGACTCAGGGCTCGATCCCAGGACCCTGAGATCATGACGTGAGCCAAAGGCAGATGCTTAACCGACTGAGCCACCCAGGCGCCCCTGGCCTAACCAGTTTAAATACCATCTTCAGCTAAAGGCAAAGGAATGAAAGTTACTGTATGTGTATGGGGGGGCAGTTATGAGGGGTGACCAGGAGAACACAGGTAAACCAGGGTAAGGTTGTTATGCAGATTTAAGTCTGTACCTTCTCCACTGGTGAGAGTTCCTTGTGACTCAGTCGTTGTCCTCTGGTACCTCGACGGCGACACCTTTGCAGACGGAGATTTCCCTTGTAGTGAAAATGGTCATCACAAAAGGGTTAGCTTGTTTTCAGAGCTTCTCCCGTGTCTCCTATTTCTCAAAAGAATCCATATGGCGAAGAGGCATATTTCGGGTTGGTATGTTATGCTCCCTTTCAAAGGCTGGAGCACGCGTGGCAGCTCTGCCCCACCGAGCTCTTAAGGACTTAGATTCTTCCTATATTGTCGGCCCACGGTGAGGGGTTTCTAGTCTCATCATTGTCTTCTGATCGAAGAGGGGTGTCGGAGCACCATCCGACCCCAAGGAAAGATATAGTCCTGTGTGTGTCTTCTCTACTTAATACTTCATTTCTGATCACCAAATGTGTGGTAATGTTTCCCACCCCATGCAATGAGGTGATACCAACTGGATATCCTACGGTCTAACTGAATTCTAACACTGTCTCCCTGGGGATAGCGTCAGATCCCGCAGGGTAAGGGCTCTGAGCCATGAGGCTTCTAACACCCTTCAGACAACAGTTGTAAGCTTAGGCTGTCATCTGTGCTTCTGACTGACTATAGATCAGTTCCCACATCTCCCTCCTTGGGTTCGATTAATTTGCTACAGCAGTTCCTGGAGCTCTGCAAGACAGTTAAAAAAAATGATTTTTTATTATGTTTTTTATCTTTATTTTTTTATTAACATATAATGTATTATTTGTTTCAGGGATACAGGTCTGTGATTCATCAGTCTTACACAATACCCAGCGCTCACCATAGCACATACGCTCCACAGTGTCCATCACCCAGCCACCCCATCCCTCCCACCCCCTCCCCTCCAGCAACCCTCAGTTTGTTTCCTGAGATTAAGAGTCTCTTAGGGTTTGTCTCCCTCTTTGGTTTCGACTTTTTTCATTTTTGTCCTCTCTTCTCCTATGATCCTCTGCCTTGTTTCTTAAATTCCATATATCAGTGAGATCATATGATAATTGTCTTTCTCTGATTGACTTATTTCGCTTAGCATAATACCCTCTAGTTCCATCCACGTTGTTGCAAATGGCAAGATGTCATTTTTTTGATGGCTGCGTAATATTCCATTGTGTATATATACCACATCTTCTTTATCCATTCATCTGTCGATGGACATCTGGGCTCTTTCCATAGTTTGGCTATTGTGGACACTGCTGCTATAAACACTGGGGTACAGGTGCCCCTTCGGATCACTACCTTTGTATCTTTGTGGTAAGTACCCAGTAGTGCCATTGCTGGGTTGTAGGATAGCTCTATTTTCAACTTTTTGAGGAACCTCCATACTGTTTTCCAGAGTGGCTGCACCAGCTTGCATTCCCACCAATAGTGTAGGAGGGTTCCCTTTTCTCCGCATCCTTGCCAACATCTGTTGTTTCCTGACGTGTTAATTTTGGCCATTCTGACTGGTGTGAGGTGGTATCTCATTGAGGTTTTGATTTGGATTTCCCTGATGCCAAGTGATGTCGAGCACTTTTTCATGTGTCTTTTGGCCATTTGGATGTCTACTTTGCAGAAATGTCTCTTCATGTCTTCTGCCCATTTCTTGACTGGATTATTTGTTCTTTGGGTGTTGAGTTTGATAAGTTCTTTCCAGATTTTGGATACAAGCCCTTTATCTGATATGTCATTTGCAAATATCTTCTCCCATTCTGTCAGTTGTCTTTTGGTTTTGTTGAATGTTTCCTTTGCTGTGCAGAAGCTTTTTATTTTGATGAAGTCCCAATAGTTCATTTTTGCCTTTGTTTCCCTTGCCTTTGGAGATGTGTCTAGGAAGAAATTGCTGCGGCCGAGGTTGAAGAGGTTGCTGCCTGTGTTCTCCTCCAGGATTTTGATGGACTCCTGTCTCACATTTAGATCTTCCATCCATTTTGAGTCTATTTTTGTGTGTGGTGTAAGGAAATGGTCCAGTTTCATTCTTCTGCATGTGGCTGTCCAATTTTCCCAACACCATTTGTTGAAGAGACTTTTTTTTTTTGAAGAGACTGTCTTTTTACCACTTGGTATTCTTTCCTGCTTTGTCGAAGATGAGTTGACCACAGAGTTGAGGGTCCATTTCTGAGTTCTCTATTCTGTTCCACTGATCTATGTGTCTGTTTTTGTGCCAGTACCATACTGTCTTGATGATGACAGCTTTGTAATAGAGCTGGAAGTCTGGCATTGTGATTCCACCAGCTTTGCTTTTCTTTTTCAACATTCCCCTGGCTATTCGGGGTCTTTTCTGGTTCCATTCAAATTTTAGGATTATTTGTTCCATTTCTGTGGAAAAAAAGTTGATGGTATTTTGATAGGGATTGCATTGAATGTGTAGATTGCTTTGGTTAACATAGACATTTTAACAATATTTGTTCTTCCAATCCATGAGCATGGAACATTTTTCCATTTCTTTGTGTCTTCCTCAATTTCTTTCATGAGCATCCTATAGTTTTCTGAGTACAGATCCTTTGCCTCTTGGTTAGGTTTATTCCTAGGTATCTTATGGTTTTGGGTGCAATTGTAAATGGGATCGACTCCTTAATTTCTTTCTTCTGTCTCGTTGTATAGAAATGCAAGTGATTTCTGTGGATTGATTTTATATCCTGCCACTTTACTGGATTCCTGTATGAGTTCTAGCAGTTTTGGGATGGAGTCTTTTGGGTTTTCCACATAAAGTACTATATCATCTGCAAAGAGTGAGAGTTTGACTTATTTTTTGCCGATTTGGATGCCTTTTATTTCTTTTTGTTGTCTGATTGCTGAGGCTAGGACTTCTAGTACTATGTTGAAGAGCAGTGGTGATAGTGGACATCCCTACCATGTTCCTGACCTTAGGGGAAAAGCTCTCTGCTTTTCCCCATTGAGAATGATATTTGCTGTGGGTTTTTCATAGATGGCTTTTATGATACTGGGGTATGTACCCTCTCGCCCTACACTGTGAAGAGTTTTAATCAAGAAAGAATGCTGTACTTTGTTAAATGCTTTTTCTGAATTTATTGAGAGGATCATATGGTTCTTGTCCTTTCTTTTATTAATGTCATGTATCCCATTGATTGATTTGTGGATGTTGAACCAACCTTGCAGCCCAGGAATAAATCCCCCTTGGTTGTGGTGAATAATCCTTTTAATGTACTATTGGATCCTGTTGGCTAGTATTTTGGTGAGAATTTTTGCATCCATGTTCATCAGGGATATTGTCTGTAATTCTTTTTGGTAGGGTCTTTGATTTTGGGATCAAGGTAATGCTGGCTTCATAATAAGTTAGGAGGTTTTCCTTCTGTTTCTGTTTTTTGGGAACAGTTTCAGAAGAATGGATGTTAATTCTTCTTTAAATATTTGGTAGAATTCCCCTGGGAAGCCATCTGGCCCTGGGCTCTTGTTTGTGGGGAGATTTTTAATTACTGCTTCAATTTCCTTGCTGGTTATAGGTTTGTTCAGGTTTTCTATTTCTTCCTGGTTCAGTTTTGGTAGTTTATACGTCTTTAGGAATGCATCCATTTCTTCCAGATTGTCTAATTTGCTGGCATATAGTTGCTCATAATATGTTCTTATAATTGTTTGTATTTCTTCAGTGTTGGTTGTGATCTCTCCTCTTCCATTCATGATTTTATTTATTTGGGTCGTTTCTCTTTTCTTTTTGATAAGTCTGGTCAGGGGTTTATCAGTCTTATTAATTCTTTTAGAGAATCAGCTCCTAGTTTCGTTGATCTGTTCTCCTGTTCTTTTGGTTTCTATTTCATTGATTTCTGCTCTGATCTTTATTATTTCTCTTCTCCTGCTGGGTTTAGGCTTTATTTGCTGTTCTTTCTCCAGCTCCTTTAGGTGTAGGGTTAGGTTGTGTATTTGAGACCTTATTTCTTGAGAAAGGTTTGTAGTGCTATCTACTTCCCTCTTAAGACCGCCTTTGCTGCATCCCAAAGATTGTGAACAGTTGTGTTTTTCATTTGTTTCCATGAATTTTTAAATTCTTCTTTAATTTTCTGGCTGACCCATTCATTCTTCAGTAGGATGCTCTTTAGCCTCCACATATTTGAGTTCTTTCCAACTTTCCTCTTGTGACTGAGTTCCAGTTTCAAAGCACTGTGGTCTGAAAATATGCAGGGAATGATCCCAATCTTTTGGTACTGGTGGAGACCTGATTTGTGACCTCGGATGTGATCTGTTCTGGTGAATGTTCCATGTGCAGTAGAGAAGAATGTGTATTCTGTTGCTTCAGGATGGAATGTTCTGAATATATCTGTGAAGTCCATCTCATCCAGTGTGTCATTCCAAGCCCTTATTGCCTTGTTGATCTTTTGCTTAGATTATCTGCCCATTGCAGTGAGGGGGATGTTAAAGTCCCATACTATTATTGTATTATTGTTGATGTATTCTTTGATTTTGTTATTAATTGGCTTATATAATTGGCTGCTCCCATGTTAGGGGCATAAATATAATTGTTAGATCTTCTTGTTGGATAGACCCTTTAAGTATGATACAGTATCTCTTATTATATTGTTTGGTTTAAAATATAATTTGTCTGATACAAGGATTGCCATGCCAGCTTTCTTTTGATGTCCATTAGCATGGTAAATGGTTTTCCACCCGCTCACTTTCAATCTGGAGGTGTCTTTGGGTCTAAAATGAGTCCTGCAGGCAGCATATCGATGGGTCTTGCTTTTTTTTTTTAATTAAAAAAAAATTATTTGACAGAGAGTCACAGTGAGAGAGGGAACACAAGCAGGGGGAGTGGGAGAAGGAGAAGCAGGCTTCCCACTGAGCAGGGCGCCTGATGCAGGGCTTGATCCCAGAACCCTGGGATCATGACCTGAGCTGAAGGCAGATGCTTAACCAACTGGGAGCCACCCAGGTGCCCCCAGAAGACCATTTAGTTACTAGATTACCAGTTTAGTAGGAAAGGGAACAAAATATACTACCTCACAATATGCCTCTTTGGCATAGGATTATTTCAAGCTCGTTATTTTTAAGAAAGTGCAGGCACAGTGTGTATAGATGGATTTGACCCTCTGGGTTTGGGTGGGCCCCGAGACTCTCTTTGGATGATGCGGCATTTAGATTACAGCTGCCTCAGCTGTACTGTCTATTCCTGGGTCAGTCAGGGCCCAGTCAGGAGACAGGAAACAACAGCGGTCATTGGAGAGAACTTGTTTGATTTTACTTTTTCTAAGCTTATTCTGAAATAATGTTAGACTTACAGAAAAGTTTCAGAATTCGTCCAGAGAATTCCCATATACCCTTCACGCAGATTTCCTCAATATTAACATCCTACATACCCATGACCACAGTATAATGATCTAAACCAGGAGATGAACATTGATATAATAGTTTTCACCACACTACAGACTTGGTTGGAATTTCTCTGCTTGTCCCACTAATGTCCTTTTTCTGGTCCAGGCTCCAAACCAGGATCCCACATGTCCTTTAGTTTTCCTGTTTCCTCAATTTCCTTTGTCTTTCATGACCCTGGCACTTTTGAAGAGTACTGTCCAGTTACTTTGCAGGAATATCTTTCAATTGGGGCACCTGGGTGGCTCAGTCAGTTAAGTGTCCAACTCTTGGTTTCAGCTCAGGTCATGATCTCAGGGTCTTGAGATCGAGTCCTGCAGCGGGCTCCCTGCTCAGTAGGGGAGTCTGCTTCTCTCCTTCTGCCCCTCCCCCTGCTTCTGCATGCATGCATGTACTCTCTCTCTCTCAAATAAATAAATCTTAAAAAAAGTTTTCTCAATTTGTCCGATATTTTCTCATGATTACATTGAGGTTATGCATTTTGGGCAAGAATATCACAGAAGTGGTGGCTTTGCCCTTCTCATTGCATCTTCTAAGGAGACATGTGACGTTGATGTTGATATGTCTTGTACTGGTGATATTAACTTTGGTCAAGGTAAGGTGGTGTATGACAGGTGTCTCCACTATAAAGTGTCTATTTTTCCCTTGTAATCGATAAGTATCTTTGTACTAAAGATCTTTGAGTCTCTGCAAATTTCTTATTATTGTACTTTCACTCACTAGTGTTAGCATAATTGATGCTGCTTGCTTGCAATAGTTATTACTATAGTGCTTGCCAAATGGTAATTTTCTAATTCTATCATTTTTTTTGTTAACTGAAATTCTACCATAAGAAAGAGTATCCCCCTTGTGGTGCCTGGGTGGCTCAGTCGGTTAAGCATCTGCCTTCGGCTCGGGTCATGATCCCAGGGTCCTGGGATCGAGCCCCACATCAGGCTCCCTGCTCAGCGGGGAGCCTGCTTCTCCCTCTCCCTCTGCTGCTTCCCCTGCTTGTGCTCTCTCTCTCTCTCTGTCAAATAAATGAATAAAATCTTAAGAAAAAAAGAGTATCCCCTTTCCCCTACTGAGTTATTTATGTATTTATTTTTACTAGTACGGACTTGAACAGAGAACATTTAAGACATTTGTGAACTAGTTATAAAGTTGTTCACTAGGTACCTGAAAAAGCTAGAAAGTTAACACTTGTTCAACATTATTAGCCATTAGAATAATGCAAAGTAAAACCATGAGATAGCACTAAACAACTCTCAGAATTGGCTAAAATAAAAAATAGTGACAAGACCAAATGCTGGTGAGGGTACAGGGAAACTGGATGTCTCCTACATAGCTGGTGAGACTGTAAAATGGTACAGCCACTATGGAAAATGCTTTGGCAGTTTCTTAGACTAATCGTGCAACCACCATATGCTTTAGCTATTGAACTCTTGGCCATTTATCCCACAGAAATGAAAACTTAAATGGGGAACTTTGAATCTCAGAAAATAAATATTAGACTTGGTGGGGAGTGCATGGCTGGCTCAGATGGTAGAGCACATGACTTTTGATCTCGGGGTCACTTGAGTTCAAGCCCCATGTTGGGCATAGAGTTTACTTAAAGAAATAGTAGACTTAGAAACAAATAAAAATGAAAATAATGTAAAAAAAAAAAAAACCCTAATGTTCACACAAAAACCTTTACACAAGTGTTCATAGCAGCTTTATTTGTAAGAGCCCCAAACTGGAGTCCATTCAATATCGTTTAGTGGGTGAGTGGTTAAGCAGACTAGTACATCCACACCAAGGAATACTACTTGGCAATAAAAAAGGAATGAACTAGTGATACAACAACTTGGATAAATCTCCAGGGAGCCATGTTGAGTGAAAAAAGCCAGTCCCTAAGGTTTATGTACTATATGATTTTTGAGATGGTAAAATTTTAGAAATTCAGAGAGGTTCATGATTGCCCAGGGTTAGAGATGGGGGGTGGGTAGGGATGAGAGCGAAGAGGTGGCTGGGGTTCTAAAAGGGCTTCGGGAGGGATCCTTGTGGTGATAGAACTAGTCTATATATTGACTGTGGTGCATACACATCCCCCTGCACGGTTGATAAAAGTGCATAGAACCAGGTACACACAAACACACACGAATGAGTACAAGTAAATGGGAAATAGGAGTAAGAATGGATTGCATCAATGTCGATCTCCTGGCAGTGAGATTACACTATAGTTTTGCAAGATGTTGCCATTGGGGGAAACTGGGCAAAGTGTACAAGGGATCTCTATGTGTTATTTGTTATAACTGCATACGAATCTATAATCTCAATAGAATTTCTAATTAAAAGAAAATGAATGGGGGTGCTTGGGTGGCTCAGTCGGTTGAGGGCGGGCGGGCGGGGGGGCTCTTGACTCAGGTCAAGATCTCTGGGTCCTGCGATCAAGGACTTGGACTCTGTGCTCATTGCTGAGTCTGCTTGAGATTTTCTCAATTCCTCTCCCTCTGCCTCCCCCACCCCCCGCTCATGCGTGCATGTGTGTGCACGCGCATGCACTCTAAAATCTTTAAAAAAACTGAACACTAGTACATCTAATTGGTAGCAACTACAGGAAGCAGCTCCCACCCCTTGAGCTAAAGGAGCAAAGGGAAGATGATGGAATCATTAAAATTTAGAAACTTGGAGGAGGGACCCATGAGGATGAAACTTAGACCTCTCGGGGGGCCACCGGACTGCCAAAGGGAGGGGCATGATGACGCTGGTTCTGCAAGTGTTGGAGAAACCCCAAACTGCATTGCGCTGCCACTACAAGAAAGAAGCGCGGCTGTCCAACGGAAGAAGCCTTGCTGGAGCGTTGCTAACAGGAGCGGGGAGCAGGCCCGAGCACGTTCCTTTTCCTCCTCAGGCCTAACCATCTGCCTCCAGTGCCCCCTATTGGCAGAGCTTACCGAGGACCAGCTGGCAAAACAAATGTTTGCTGAGCCCTGAGCCCTAGATCACAAAGCAGAGAGTGTGGAAGGGTGGGTTTGGAGCCGAGAGACAGTAACTGAGTAACTGGCCCCATCCCAAAGGTGGGAGGTCTCCTCCTGTTGATAAAATGCACAGAAAAGACGGGCAGCTCCACAGTTTACCATCAAGCGAGTACTCCTGCCCTCACCACCCAGATCTAAACCCTCCATCTCCCCAGAGCTTCCCCCAGGCTTTCTCCCTCTCCCTCTCCCTCTCCCCTCCAGAGGTAAGCCCCCTCCTGCTTTTTACGGTAATGACTTCCCAGCTTTTCTTGATAGCCTGCAGCTTTGGACACGACGGTTTTGCTTGTTTTGGAAGTTTATAGACACGGAAGCATCCTGCATTCCTTTGTGTCTGGCTTCTTTTATGACACATTATTTTTGTGAGATTTATCTGTGTTCTCTGTGGCTACAGCTTGCCCATCATACTTGCTCTATGGTAGTTTATTGTATGAATATACTACAATTGATTTATTCTGCTGATGGACATTGGGATTATGTCTGCTTTGGGGAATCTTAGGAATAATGCTGCTATTATTAAAATAGTCTTGTACATGTCTCGGTGTGTGAGTGCCTGCATTTAAGTTGGATCTACACCTCGAAGTGGAGTAACTGGGTCATATCTTCAAATTTAGGTGATAATGCTGGACTGTTGGCCAACCTACATTCCCTTTCTTGGTGTATGACGTCCCCATTGTTCCACGTCTTTATCAGCACTTACTATGTATGGTCTTAGGCGATCAGTTGAGTGGATCTTGGTATCCTGACATTTTTTTAAAAGATTTTATTTATTCATTTGAGAGAGAGTCAGAGAACGAGCCAGGTGTGGGGGAGTGGGAGAGGGAGAAGCAGGCTTCCTGCTGAGCAGAGAGCCCCATGTGGGGCTCGATCCCAGCACCCTGGGATCATGACCTGAGCCAAAGGCAGACGCTTCACCGACTGAGCCACCCAGGCACCCCTGGTATCCTGACATTTTAACATACATTTCTCTGATGACTAATGAGGTTGAGCATATTTTCATCTGTTTACTGGCTTGTTGGATATTCACGTTTGTGAAGTCCCTGTTCCCGTCTCGTACATTTTTCCATTGGTTTGTCTGTCTTACTGGTTTATAGGAAACTGCCCATTGATACGTCTATTTTGTAATATTTTCTCCCATTCTGTGGCTTGCCTTTTCAGCTGTAATTGTATCTTTTGATAAGTAGTCTTAATTCATTCTTATCCTAAATTTAAGCGTCTAATTTATCAGTCTCTTTATGGTTTGTAATCCTTGTGTCCTGTTTCACACCTCTTTTCCTACTCTACGTTCTGAAGATATTCTAGGAGGCTGCTTTGTAGAAGGTTTATTATTTTTCTGGTCACATTTAGATCTATATTCTGACCAGAGTTGATTTGTATGTATGAGGTCATGTAGAAATGAAGATTTATTTATTTTTTTATGTGGTTATCTGATTGTCCTCATGTTATTTGTTAAAAAGACTGTCTTTTTCCCCACTGCCCACAGAGCTGCCAATGTCCAAATATGCTGGGATTGTTTCTGGGATTTCTGTTTTACTCCCCTGGTTTATAATCCGTTTGTTGAGTTCCACAAAACAAAACTCAGAAAATCTTGTTGGAATGTTGAATTAGATTGCATTGAATCTATAGACCAGTTTGGGGAGAACTGACGTCTTTACAATATTGCCTTGTCTCATCCGTGGCTATCATCTCTTTCTCCTTTTATTTAGATCTTCTTTCAAGTTTTTCAGTAATGTTTTTATAAACTATAAACTACATAGGAGTCTTGTGTGTCTTTTGTCAGGCTTATTCCTAGGTGTTTGATGTTGTTCAAATCTTGTATATTCCTACCGATTTTTTGTTTGCTTGTCTATCATTACTGAGAGAAGTATGTTAAAATAGACCTCTATTATATTGATTTGTCTATTGCTCCTTGATGTTGTCAATTTTTTTCTTTGAGGCTAGGTTATTAGATGATTACCAATATAGAATTGCTGTATCTTCCTGGTGAATTGAACCTTTTTTTTTTTTTTTAAAAAGATTTATTTATTTTAGAAAGAAGGCTAGAGAGAGCAAGAGTGAGTGCGTGTGAGAGTGGTGGGGAGGGGCAGAGGGAGAGAGAGAGAATCCCAAGCGGACTCTCCACTGAGCATGGAGCCCGACGTGGGGCTTGATCTCACAATCCTGAGATCATGACCTGAGCCGAAACCAAGAGTTGGATGCCCAACAGAGCCCCCAGGCACCCCTGAATTGAATCTTTTTATCATGATGAAATGATCTCTAGTAATGTTTTTTATTTTTTTTTAAAGATTTTTAAATAATCTCTACGTCCAACATGGGGCTCAAACTCACAACCCTGAGATCAAGAGTCGCATGCTCCACCAACTGGGCCAGCCAGGCACCCCCTTTGTAATGCTTTTAACTTAGTTTATTTTCTCTAAAATTAGTATAACTACACTGGTTTCTTTTGGTTAATGTTCTCATATCTTTTTGGTTTTTTTAGGTTAACTTTTCTCTATCCTATGCTTAAGAGGTGTCTCATAAGTCTGGAGACTAAAATTTTCAAAAGTAGTCTGACCATCCTTTTAATTGGAGCATTTGGTCTGTTTGCATGTAACGGAATTTAAAAAATATATTTGGGTTTACATTTATCTTCTTACTAAGGGCCATCAGTTTGTCCCACCTGTTCTATATTACTCTTCTTTTGGCTTGATTTAGTATTTTTTTATTCCATTTTCTATTAGCTTGGAAGTTACTCTTACTGTTCTTTTTTCTCTTTAAGTTTTTATTTTAATTCCGGTTAGTTAACAGAGTGTTACATTAGTTTCAGGTGTACCATATAGTGATTCAACACTTTCATACATCACGCAGTGCTCATCACAACATGTGCCCTCCTCAATCCCCATCACCTATTTAGCCCATCCCCCCACCCACTTCCCTTCCCTGGTAACCATCAGTTTGTTCTCTATAATCAAGAGTTTGTTTCTTGATGTGTATGTGTGTGTCTCTCTTATTTTTTCCTTTTGCTTGTTTGTTTTGTTTCTTAATTCCACATATGAGTGAAATCATATGGTATCTGTCTTTCTCTGACTGACTTATTTCACTGAGCTTAATACTCTCTACCTCCATCCACATGGTTGCAAATGGCAAGATTTCAGTCTTTTTGATGGCTGAGTAATATTCTGTTGTGTATATATACCACTTCTCCTTTATCCATTCATCAGTTGATGGACACTTGGGCTGCTTCTATAGTTTGGCTATTGTAAATAATGCTGCAATAAGCCTGGGGGTGCATGTATCCCCTTGAATTAGTGTGTTTGTATTTTTGGGGTAAATACCCAGTAGTAGTCCTATATTTTATTTTATTTTTAATTTTTATTAAAAAATTTTTTTGCTCTGTTTTTAAAAATTTTTTTATTTAAATTCAATTTCAGTAGCATACACTGTATTATTAGTTTCAAGGGTAGAATTTAGTGATTCATCAGTTGCATTTAACACCCAGTGCTCATTACATCAAGTGCCCTCCTTAATGCCCATCACCCAATTATCCCATTTCCCCCACCCACCTCCTTCCAGCAACCCTGTTTGTTTCCTACAGTTAAGAGTCTCTTATCGTTTGCCTCCCTCTCTGTTTTCATCTTATTTTATTTTTCCTTCCCTTCCCCTAGGTTCATCTGTTTTGTTTCTTAAATTCCACATATGATTGAAATCATATGGTATTTGTCTTTCTTTGACTGACTTATTTTGTTTAGCATAATACCCTCTAGTTCCATCCACGTCACTGCAAATGGCAAGATTTCATTCTTTTTGATGGCTGCATAATATTCCAGTGTGTGTGTGTGTGTGTGTGTGTGTGTGTGTGTGTGTGTGTATACCACACCATGTCTTCTTTATCCGTTCATCTGTCGATGGACATCTGTCCTCTTCCCATAGTTTGGCTATTGTGGACATTGCTGTTATAAACATTAGGGTGCATATGCCCTTTCGATCACTATGTTTGTTTCTTTTGGATAAATACCTAGTAGTGCTATTGCTGGGTCATAGGGTAGTTCTATTTTTAACTTTTTGAGGAACCTCCACACTGTTTTCCAGAGTGGCTGCACCAGTTTGCATTCCCACCAACAGTGTGAGAGGGTTCCCCTTTCTCTGCATCCTCACCAATATCTGTTGTTTCCTGCCTTTTTAATTTTAGCCATTCTGACAGGTGTGAGGTGGTATCTCATCGTGGTTTTGATTTGTATTTCCCTGATGCCAAATGATGTGGAGCATTTTTTCATGTGTTGATTGGCCATTTGTATGTATTTTCTTTGGAGAAATGTCTGTTCATGTCTTCTGCCCATTAAAAAAAAAGATTTATTTATTTTAGAGAAAGAGTGGGGGGGTAGGCGGGGGGGGAGAGAGAGAGAGAGAGAGAGAATATCTCTAGCAGACTCCCCACTATGCATGCAGCCTAGTGTGGGCCTCGATCTAATGATCCTGAGATTGTGACCTGAGCCAAAATCAAGAGTCAGTCACTTAACTGACTGAGCCACCCAGGCGCCCCTGCCCATTTTTAAGTTGGATTATTTGTTTTTTGGGTGTTGAGTTGTATAAGTTCTTTATATATTTTGGATACTAACTTTTTATCAGATATGTCATGTGCAGATATCTTCTCCCATTCTGTAGGTTACCTTTTAGTTTTGTTGATTATTTCCTTTGCTGTGCAGAATCTTTTCATTTTGATGTAATCCCCATAGCTTATTTTTGCTTTTATTTCCCTTGCCTCAGGAGACATTAGAAAAACGTTGCTACAGCTGATGTCATAGACGTTACCGCCTGTGCTCTCTTCAAGGATTTTTATGGTTTCAGGTCTCATTTAGGTCTTTCATCCATTTTGAGTTTATTTTTCTGTGTGGTGTTAGAAAGTGGTTCAGTTTCATTCTTCGGCATGTGGCTGTGCAGTTTTCCCAACACCATTTGTTGAAGAGACTGTCTTTTTCCTGTTGTATATCCATTCCTCCTTTGTCATAGATTAATTGACCATATAATTGTGGGCTTATTTCTGGGTTTTCTATTCTAGTCCGTTGATCTATGTGGATATTTTAATGCCAGTACCAAATTGTTTTAATTACTACCACTTTGTAATATAATTTGAAATCTGGAATTGTGATACCTCCAGTTTTGTGATACTTCCTTTTGCTTTTCTTTTTCTTTTCTTTTTTTAATAAGATTTTATTTTATTTTATTTATTTAGAAACAGCACACATGCATGCATGCATCAGCAGGGGAGGGGCAAAAGGAGAGGAAGAGGGAATCTCAAGCAGGCTTCACCCTCAGTGTGGAGCCTGATGTGGGGCTTGATTCCACGACCCTGAGATCATGACCCAAGCCAAAATCAAGAGTTGGATGCCCAACTGACTGAGCCACCCAGCTGCCCCAAGATTTGATTTGATTTTTTTTTTACGATTTTGTTTATTTGACAGAGAGCAAGCACAAGCAGGGGGAGCAGCAGGCAAAGGGAGAAGCAGCCTCCCTGCTGAGCAAGGAGCCCAATGTGGGACTTGATCCCAGCACCCTGGGATCATGACCTGAGCCGAAGGCAGACGCTTAACCGACTGAGCCACCCAGGTGTCCCCAAGATTTTATTTTTAAGTAATCTCTATATCTAATGTGGGGCTGGAATGTACAACCCCAAGATCAAGAGTCACATGCTCTACTGACTGAGCCAGCCAGGCACCCCTTGCTTTTCTTTTTCAAGATTGCTTTCGCTATTCGAGGTCTTTTGTGAATCCATACAGATTCTAGGATTGTTAATTCTAATTCTATGAAAAGTGCTGTGGGTATCTTGGTAGGGATTGCATTAAATATGCAGATTGCTTTAGGTAGTATAGATATTTTAACAATATTTGTTCTTCCAACCCATGATATGGGATGTCTTTCCATTTCTTTGTGTTGTCTTTAATTTCTTTCATTCGTGTTTTATAGTTTTAAGAGTACAGGTCTTTCACCTCTTTGGTTAAGTTTACTTCTAGATATTTTATTGTTTTTGGTACACTTGTACATGAAATTGTTTCCTTAATTTCATTTTCTGCTGCTTCATTATTAGTGTATAGAAATGCAACAGATTTCTGTATATTGGTTTTGTATCCTGTGACCTTACTGAATTCATTTATCAGTTCTAGTAGCTTTTTGGTGGAGTCTTTAGGGTTTTCTATATATAATATCATGTCATCGGAAAATAGTGACAGTTTTACTTCTTCTTTACCAATGTGGATACCTTTTATTTCTTTTTGTTGTCTGATTGCTGTGGCTAGGGCTTCCAGTACGATGTTGAATAAAGTGGTAAGAGTGAGCATCCCTGCCTTGTTCCTGATCTTAGGGGAAAAGCTCTTGGGGTTTCACTCTTGAGTATAATGTGCTCTGTGGGTTTTTCATATATGGTCTTTTTTTTTTTTAAAGATTTTATTTATTTATTTGAGAGAGAGAATGAGAGATAGAGAGCACGAGAGGGAAGAGGGTCAGAGGGAGAAGCAGACTCCCTGCTGAGCAGGGAGCCCAATGTGGGACTCGATCCCGGGACTCCAGGATCATGGCCTGAGCCGAAGGCAGTCGCTTAACCAACTCAGCCACCCAGGCGCCCCTCATATATGGTCTTTATTATGTTGAGGTATGTTCCCTCTACTCCTACTTTTTTGAGAGTTTTTATCATGAATGGATGTTGTACTTTGTCAAATGCTTTTTCTGCCTCTGTTGAAATGATCATATATTTTTTTATCCTTTCTCTTGTTAATGTGATATGTCTTGATTGATTTGCAAATATTGAACCGCTCTTACATCCCTGTAATGAATCCCACTTGATTATGGTGAATGATTTTTTAAAAATGCATTGTTTAATTCGGTTTGCTAGTATTTTGTTGAGGATTTTTGCATCTATGTTCATTAGAGATACTGGCCTGTCTTTATCTGGTTTTGGTATCAGGGTAATGCTGGCCTTGTAGAATGAATTTGGAATTTTTCCTTCTTTTTATTTATTTTTTTGAGTACTTTGAGAAGAATAGGTATTAACTCTTCTTTAAATTTTTGGTAGAATTAACCTGTGAAGCCATGTGATTCTGGACTTTTGTTTAGAGTTTTTTTTATTACTGATTCCATTTCATTGCTGGTAATTGGTCTATTCAAATTTTGTATTTGTTCCTGATTCAGTTTTGGAAGGTTATATGTTTCTTAGAATTTATCCATTTCTCTTAGATTGTCCCATTTTTTGGTATATAAATTTTCATAATCTTATCATCTTTAGTATTTTTGTGGTGTTGGTTATTTCTCTTCCATTTCTGATTTTATTTAGTGTTTTTTTTTTTTTCTCTCTCTCTCTCTTCGTCATGAGTCTGGCTAAAGGTTTATCAGTTTTATTGATCTTTAAAAAGAACCAGCTCCTGGGACACCTGCGTGGCTCAGTCGGTTAAACGTCTGCCTTCAGCTCAGGTCATGATTCCAGGGTCCTGGGATTGAGCCCCGCATTGGGGTCCCTGCTCAGTGGGAAGCCTGCTTCTCTCTCTGCCTGCTCTGCCTGCCACTCCCCCTGTTTGTGCTCTCTCTCTCTCTGACAAAAAAATAAATCTTAAAAAAATAAAAATAAAATAAAAAGAACCAGCTCCTGGTTTCACTGATCTGTTCTATTGTGTTTTTTTTTTTTTTAGTTTCTATTTAATTTATTTCTGCTCTAATGTTTATTATTTCCTTCCTTCTAGTGACTTTGGGTTTTGTTTGTTCTTTTTTCTAGCTCCTTTAGGTGTAGTTAGGTTGTTTGAGATTTTCTTGCTTCTTGAGGTAGGCCTGTACTGCTATAATCTGCCTATTTATTTATTTGACAGAGAGACAGAGAAGGAACATAAGCAGGGGGAGTGGGAGAGGGAGAAGCAGGCTTCCTGCTGAGCAGGGAGCCCGATGTGGGGCTCAATCCCAGGACCCTGGGATCATGACCTGAGCCGAAGG
The DNA here is from genome assembly GCF_003265705.2 of Callorhinus ursinus. NCBI lineage: Eukaryota > Metazoa > Chordata > Mammalia > Carnivora > Otariidae > Callorhinus > Callorhinus ursinus. Next base: position 7,910,500 of record NW_027397078.1, on the reverse strand, counting down.
CAGACGCTTAATGACTGAGCCACCCAGGCACCCCCCCTTTTATTTATTTTTTGTTTTTTATTATTTTATTTTATTTTTAAAAAGATTTTATTTGAGAGAGACAGAGCGAGAGTGAGAGCGAGCACGAGCAGGGAGGAGAGGGAGAAGCAGACTCCCTGTTGAGCAGGGAGCCCGATGTGGGGCTCGATCCCAGGACTCTGAGATCATGACCTGAGCTGAACGCAGACACTTAACCGACTGAGCCACCCAGGTGCCCCTATTTTTAATTTTTTTAAAAGAATTTATTTCTTTGAGAGAGAGAGAGAGAGTGCGTGTGAGAGAGAGCACAAGCAGGGGGATCTGCAGAGGGAGAGGGAGAAGCAGACTCCTCACTGAGCAGCAAGCCTGATGTAGAGCTTGATCCCAGGACCCTGGTATCATGATCAGAGCCAAAGGCAGATGCTTAACTGGTTGAGCCACCTAGGTGCCTCTGTTCTTCCCTTTTAGAACAGCTTTTGCTGCGTTCCAAGGATTTTAGACCGTTGTGTTTTTATTCTCATATTTCTCCTTGTATTTTTTAATTTCCTCTTTGATTTCTTGGTTGACCCATTCATTGTTTAGTAGCATGATATTTAACCTCCATGTATTTGTGTTCTTTCCAGATTTTTTTCTTGTGGTTGATTTTTAGTTTCATAACATTGTGGTCAGAGGAGATGCATGGTTTGATTTTGATCTTTTTGAATTTGTTGAGACTTGTTTTGTGCGCTAATGTGTGATCTATTCTGGAGCATGTTCCATGTGCCCTTGAAAAGAATGTGTATTTTGCTGTTTTTGGTGGAATGTTCTGAATATATCTGTTAGATCCATCTGGTCCAATGTGTCCTTCAAAGCCACCCTTTCCTTGTTGATTTTCTGTCAGGATGATTTGTCCATTGTTGTAAGTGGGGTGTTAAAGTCCCCTACTATTATTATTGTCTTACTATTGAGTCTTCCTTTATGTTTGCTGGTAGTTACTTTATGTATTTGGGTGCTCCCGTGTTGGGTGCATACGTATTTACAATTGGTACATCTTTTTGTTGGATTTTTCCCTTTATGATGATGTAGTGTCCTTCTTTGTCTCTTATTCCAATCTTCGTTTTACAGTCTATTTTGTCCGATATAAGTATTGCTACCCCAGCTTTCTGTTTTCTCCGTTTGCATGATAAATGCTTTTTCATTCCTTCACTGCAACTTGCATGTGTTTAGGTCTCAAGTGAGCCTCTTGTAGGCAGCATATATGCGGGTCCTGCTTTTTTCCATTCTGATACCCTGTGTCTTTTCATTGGAGCATTTAGTCCATTTACATTCTAAGTAATCATTGATGGGTATGTACTTACTGCCATTTTCTTACTTGTGGTTATTTTTGCAGTTCTTCTCTGTTCTTTTCTTGTGTTCCTCTCTTCCCTTGTGGTTTGATGGCTTTCTTTAGTGATATACTTGGATTCCTTCCTCTTTATTTTTTCCATATCTTTTGTATGTTTTTGATTTGTGATTATATTAGGTTTGTATATAACATCGTATGCTTGTAGCAGTTTATGTTAAGTTGATGATCACTTAAGTTTGAACCCGTTCTAAAAGCACTCAATTTTTACTCTCCCTTGCTATGTTTTATGTATATGATGTCGTATTTACATCCTTTTAGCTTGTGAATACCTTGGCTAATTTTTATAGATATAATTAATTTTACTGCTTTTGCACTTTGATCTATGGACTGGTTTTGTAAGTGATTAACTTGCTACTTTTATTATGTTTGTATTTACCTGTGGAATGTTTTACTTTCCTAATTTTCTTACTCATGAATATGGTCTTTTCTTTCCACTGACAGGATTCCCTTTATTTATTTATTATTTTGTAAAGATTTTATTCACTTATTTGAGAGAGAGAGAGAGCGCGTGCGCACGAGCATGATGGGAGCAGAGGAAGAGGGAGAAGCAGGGTCCCCGCCGAGCAGGGAGCCCGATGCGGGGCTCGATCCCAGGACCCTGAGCCAAAGGCAGACGCCTAATGACTGAGCCCCCCAGGTGCCCCTCAGAGGATCCCTTTAACATTTCTTGTAAGGTTGGCTTAGTGGTGACGAAGTTCTTTAACTTTTGTTTGTCTGGGAAACTCTTTCTTTCTTCTTCTATTCTGAATGATAGCCTTGCTGCATAGAGTATTCCTGATTGCAAGCTTTTTTCCTTCCAATAATTTGAATAAATCATTCCAGTCCCTTGTGGCCTGCAAAGTTTCTTCTGAAAAATCAGCTGATAGCCTTATGAGGGTTTCCTTGTATACAACTGTTTTTTTTTTTTTCCTTGTTGCTTTAAACATTCTCTCTTTATCACTACTTTTTTGCCTTTTTAATTATGTGTCTTGGTGTGGACCTCCTTGAGTTCATCTTGTTGGGGGCTCTCTCTCTATCCTGGATCTGGATGTCTGTTTGCTTCTCCAGATAAGGGGAGTTTTCAGCTATTATTTCTTCAAATACATTTTCTGCCCCCTTTTCTCTCTCTCCTTCTTTTGGGGTCCATATAATGTGAATGTTATTATGCTTGATGATGTTACTGAACTCCTTTAACCTATTCTCATTTTTTATTTTTTATTTTTGCTGTTTAGCTTGGTTGCTTTCCATTACTCTGTCCTCCGGGTTGCTGATCCATCTTCTGCCTCCTCTAATCCACTACGGATTCCCTCTCCTGTATTTTAAATTTTAGTTACTGAGTTCTTCATCTCTGGTTCTTTTTTTTCTGTTTTCTCTTTGTTAGGGGCCTCACTGAGATCCTCCACTCTTTTCTCAAGTCCCGTGGGTATCTTTATGATCAATACTTTGAATTCTTTATCAGGCATACTGCTTATCTCTGTTTCATTTAGCCCTTTTGTTGTGGTTTTGTCCTGTTCTTTTATTGGGGACATATTCTTCTGTCTCCTCCTTTTGTGTAACTCTCAGCATCTGTCTGTATGTGTTAGGAAAGTCAGCTACACCTTCTGCTCTTGAAAGTAGTGGCCTTATGAAGAAGAGGTCCTGTAGTGCCCTGCAGGGCACTGTTTTCTGTTCACCAGAACCAGGCCCTTCAGAGGGGTCTCTTATGTGTGTTGCGTGCGCCCTGCTGTTGTGGCTGAGCCACTTTTGCCTTCAGTCAGTCATCTACAATGGCTCTCTTTGCCTGTTGTGAGCAGGGTTTGGTCCGTGTGGTGTTAGTGGGCCAGTCTGGGGCTTGAGTTGGGTTAGACCAGATACCTGCCCTCAGTCTATGTGCCGGAACTGTGGTCACACTGACCTGCAGGGCACCTTCCCCACATTGTCCCCTGAGAGGTGCTTCTGTGCTGTATCTCAGCGGGGCTGTGTGTTGTCCTGTCTCTTTAAGGGTGGGGACTCAGTTTCTTCTCACCCCCAACCCCTCACCCTGGTTCTCCCAGAGCTAAGCCTGCTGATTTTTAGTTAAGCCCCACTGAGTGTAAAAACTCTCGCAGTTAAGCCCCCCTGGGTTTGAAAGCCAAATGTGACGGGGGTCTGTGCCCCCACGGTGGGTCCCCCAGGTAGCCATCTATTTACCTATTTTCTCACATGCCCAGCTATTTTTTATCATCAGACGTGGTATCTGCTGAATGATTTGTAAGAATATTTGAGGCTGAGGATGAGACCTTCGCCTAGAGATGAAGGACGTTTTCTTGGGCGAGGCACGTGGGCGCAAGCAGTGTGGGATCCCCTCCGTCAAATGTCCGGGCTTGAGAAGTTCAGAGCTGAAGCAGTCAGTGTGAGGGCCTGTCTGCGGGTGGTTCGCCCTTACTCCAAGGAGACACACTTTCAGGGGCCCCACCGAAGGTGAGGTGAGTTCACTAGTCCGTCCATGCCTCCCCCAGACATGCCCTGACTCTGGTCCTTCCCCTCAACCCACAAGAAGCTGTCACAAGGCTACTTGGCCTTTTGGCCTGTTCTTCTGCAGTGAACAAATGTCTCCAGAGGAAAAGTGCCCCTAAATAAATGCTCACTCCCTTGGGAGCCCGTTTTCTCCCAAATCCTGGCCCCCTAATTCTGCATTATTTTGTTAGTTTGCTACAATCTCCAAACAGATATATTTTAAATACTTGAGTCAGCTAATTTAGTTGTCTTAAGCATGGGGGTGGGTCCAGATTACAGAGTCTGCTATTAGTGGAATGTGAAATCCCTTATTAAGACTTTACTTTCTGATTTTCCTGATTATTTGTGAGTTTCAAGAAAAGCTTCAGATTTTATCTTCTGTGGATTGCCTGTTCATATCTTTGTTCATTTATTCCCTGTTAGAAATTATTTTTTAGATGTTTCTTATAAATCATGGATGCTAATTTTTTTTTGAAGATTTTATTTATTTGAGAGAGAGAGACACAGCGAGAGAGGGAACACAAGCAGGGGGAGTGGGAGAGGGAGAAGCAGGCCTCCCGCTGAGCAGGGAGCCTGATGCGGGGCTCGATCCCAGGACCCTGGGACCATGACCTGAGCTGAAGGCAGACGCTTAACGACTGAGCCACCCAGGTGCCCCATGGATGCTAATTTTTTGACAGTTACATGTGCCAGACATTATCTCCAGGCTTGTGGCTTATCTTTTTAGATTGTTTATGATAATGTCTTCTGTAGACAGAACTTGTTAGTTTTTAATTTAAATTAATTCAACTTTATCCTTTTCTTTCATGGTTTATACATTTTGAGTTTTAAGGAATCCTTCCTTAACCTGAGGTCCTAAAATATTTTATTACATACCACATATGTATTTTATATATATGTATATATAGTATTTTTTTTAAAAGATTTTATAATTTTAGAGAGTGCATGTGTGTGCACGATCATGAGCATGAGAGGAGGGGCAGGAGAGGAGAGAGGGGGAGGGAGAGGGATCAGCAGACTCCGAGTGGAGCACAGAGCCTGACTTAGGGCTTTGATAACATGACCCTGAGATAATGACCTGAGCTGAAATCATGAGTCCGATGCTTATCGGGCTCCCTGCTCCGCAGGAAGCCTGCTTCTCCCTCTCCCACTCCCCCTGCTTGTGTTCCCTCTCTTGCTGTGTCTCTCTCTGTCAAATAAATAAATAACATCTTAAAAAAAAAAGAGTCGATGCTTAACCGACTGAGCCACCCAGGCACCCCGATATAGTATTATATTTTAAAGATTTGCTTTTCACAGGTCATTTAGCCATCAAACATGTTGTTTGAAGACAAACATGTTCATGTATGATGAGGTAGGGGTCTAACTTAAATTTTGCCATATGGATAATTCAGTAGAATAGTCCATGCATCAAAGCCCTCTCTGCATCATACTCAAGTTTTTACATACTTGTGGATCTGAGCTCTCTGTTTCGTTCCCTGTGTCTGTCTGTCTGTCTCTGCACAGTGCCATTATTATTTCAATTAAGCTCTCTAATATGTTTTACTTTCTGGTTGGGCAACTCTCTGCTTAAGATGTTTCTTCTTGGGGCACCTGGGTGGCTCAGTCGTTAAGCGTCTGCCTTCAGCTCAGGTCAGGATCCCAGGGTCCTGGGATCGAGCCCCACATCGGGCTCCCTGCTCCGCGGGAAGCCTGCTTCTCCCTCTCCCACTCCCTCTGCTTGTGTTCCCTCTCTCGCTGTGTCTCTCTTTGTCAAATAAATAAATAAAATCTTTAAAAAAAAAAAGATGTTTCTTCTTTTCAACCCGCGACGACTGTTCTACTATAGTTTGTTTAGACAGATGACCCGTGTTGCCCAGTGAACTGAAGCTGGCAGCCTGAGTGCTCGGGCAGAAATCCAAAGTGCTTCTTAGGGGAATAAATTATTCTGGCTGAATGTTGTGCCCTGTTCTGGGGTGTCCTTTGGGTGCTGCCTCTTTCCCCCTCTTCGCCGCCATGTGATCTTCCCCGTCAGCTCTGCCTGTTGGCTGGAGAAGGCTGCCTTTGCAGCGAGGCAGGAGCCTCTTCAGGAGTCAGGGCCCGACGGTGGCAGCCAGGCCCAGGCAGAGGGTGAGTGTGGTTTTGGGGGGCTGTGGGCATCAGCCTACAGTGCTTGCCAGCCTTCAGCCGCCACCGTGCCATGTCCAACGATGGCTTATCTGTGCCATCATGTATACATGAGTGTGAACTATGAAACACAAGTCATCTGTGTTCCTCTGAAATGGTGGAGTACCACCAGGCGTGTATGTTGTAGGCATAAGTGTCATGAGGTTCAGGAAGGGTCCCATGGCAGCCTTTCAGGGAGGAAGGAGGTGGCCGAGGAGGTCTCCAGCTGGTGCGTGCGCTCCTCGCTTAATGATGCAGGCGATGGGCATGCTTCTCTGTATTTTATCCATGCAAAAACTCCACGCTGGGGTTGGGGTGCGGAGCAGGAGGGGAGCACAGAGTATAGACATGGAGACTGAGCCATGGAATTGTCCCTGCCGTGTTGCCCCAACCATCACCAGAGCTAAGGGAGCAAGGGAATGAGTTTGAGAGGTGTTAAAAAATTATATATCGAGTAAAATTATAAAATAAAGAAAAATTCATTTATTGTTCTACCTTCATCATCCCACTGGTGTTTGAAATTGGGGATATTTCTTTATGATGAAGAGCTCTCAGATGCCTGAGGGAAGGAGGTGTACAATAAGGCATTCAAAGCACTCAGTGTTTGGAACATCACAGTCACTACTCAGTAAATGTCACCAATTGCCTTTATTAGATTCTTTTATGAAAACTGTTACAGAGAAATGTAATAGTAAGAAAAATATCAACTTTAATTTATATGGCTCTTGGTAAATGTCACTATATTGTTTGCAGTGCTCTGAGCAATGGCTGGAAATGCTAGTTTCATCAACATACACACTAGCTTTGGGTATTGTATTTTTAAAATCTGCTAATAGGTAACTGTAACATCTTAAGAGGTTTTTTTTCTTCTTCAAGTAGTTAAGCACTCATTTAACATCTCAAGAGTTAAAAGTTTTTTAACTTGTATTCCCTTGATCATTGAGATATTTTTCAATGTTTGCTTTTTTATTAAAGATTTTATTTTATTTATTTATTTATTTTTAAAGATTTTATTTATTTGACAGAGAGAGACACAGCGAGAGAGGGAACACAAGCAGGGGGAGCGGCAGAGGGAGAAGCAGGCTTCCCGCTGAGCAGGGAGCCCGATGCGGGGCTCGATCTCAGGGCCCTGGGATCATGACCGGAGCCGAAGGCAGATGCCTAATGACTGAGCCACCCAGGCGCCCAAAGATTTTATTTATTTTAGGGGCGCCTGGGTGGCTCAGTCAGTTAAGTGTTTGCTTTTGGCTCTGGTCATGGTCCTGGGACCGAGCTTCTCCCTCTCCTTCTGCCCCTCCCCCCCTGCCACCTCTCATGCACTGTCTCTCTCTCTCATATATAAAATCTTTAAAAAAATTAAAGATTTTATTTATTTTGGAGAGAGAGAGAGGACACATGAGCAGGACGGGCAGAGGGAGAGAGAGAGAGAGATCTCAAGTAGACTCCCTGCTGGGTGCAGAGCCTGACTCAGGTCTCCATCCCACAACTCTGAGATCACGACCTGAGCTGAGGTTGCTCAGCTGTGTCACCCAGGCCCCCCAGTGTTTATTTTTTACTAGTAGTTTTCCCTAGAGTTGGTTAAGTGTTCATGTCCATTGTTATATACTGGGATGTTAGTATTTTTAACCATTTTATGTAAGTTCATTATGTAATAAACTCTTTGTATGTCCTATTTATTACAAAATGTCTTTCTGAGTTTGTGGTCTACAACTTTTTCTTAGGCGCTGGTCTAAGATCCAAAGTTTCACCAGATCCTCTCTCCCCTCGTATCTTCGTCAGCACATGCTCGCTCTTCTCCCCGTCCCTGCCCTTCCCAGGTTCGTTAGTTCAGACTGCCCTGCGCCTAGTCCCATTTTCACTTCCTTTGACGCTCCTAGTAGTTAAGTCTTACCCTGTAATTTTTGCTTTTAATTTTGATACCTCTTTATGACTTAACAATAAAAAGGATGTGTGGTTTAAAAAAAAAACATGTTTTAATGAGATCAAATCTTTCAGTTGCTTTGTGACTTCTCTCTCTTGTATAAACTTAAAAAGTTACTTTCTTCTAGAGTTTTATTGACTACTTCTGTGTTTTCATTTCCTGTCATTTCATTTTTATATTGAACTCTTTGTCTGAAACTCATTTTGGTGTGTGATGTCTTATTTGTCTTAGCTTTAGAATAGATTAAAATCTGGAAGGGCTACTCACCCTTCATTTACTCTTGTTTCCTTAGTATTTCCTTTAATTAAAATTACAATAAAAAGTCACTGTTCTTGTCAATGAATACTCATTTTGTAAAGGTCAAAAAGTGATTGGATTTTGATTTGGTGTTATATTAAACCTACACATTAATTTGGAAAAACCTGATGCCATTGAAATATTTAGTTCTTCCATCCAAGAATATTTCTCTTTGTTCAAATCTTTTACATTCTCAGTGCAGCCTTTTTTTTTTTTTTTTTTAAAAAAGGGGTGGCATGGAGGCGAGAGGGGCAGAAGGAGAGAGAGACTCCTTCAAAAACACTCCTTCTTGAGCATGGAGCCCCGTGCGGGGCTCAATCTCATGACCTGAGCCAAAATTAAGGGTTGGACGCTTAACCGACTGAGCCACGCAGGCGCCCTTGTGCAGCTTTTTTTTTTTCTCAGTGAAGCTTTTTTTTCTTTTCATATACATCCTATGGATTTTGTTGGTTTTTAAAATCTTGTTGCAATTGAGAATGGTATCCTCTTACCATTAGTTTTTTTTTTTTAAGATTTTTTTTATTTATTAGAGAGTGAAAGTGAGAGAGATCACAGAGGGAGAGGGAGAAGCAGGCTCCCCGCTGAGCAGGGAGCCCGATGCGGGGCTCGATCCCAGGACCCTGGGACCATGACCTGAGCTGAAGGCAGACGCTTAACCGACTGAGCCACCCAGGCGCCCCTCCCATTAGTGTTTTCTGACTTTATCGCTACTGCGTAAGACTACTACTGAGTTCGGTGTTCTGTATGTGTTCTTTATTAACTTGAATGGATGTCCAGTTGTCCTCTTTGGCATTTCAAGGTATACAATGATATTATTAGCAAATATGGACAGTTTTGTCTCTTTTCCTCTGTTTATACTTCTTGATTCTGTTTCTGAGCAATGTTTTGGAAGCAGTCTTAAATCCTCACGGAGGGAGGAGGATCTATGAAATGAGTGGGGGAGCAGCGTGTTGAGTAGGACTCCCTCACTGCATTGAATGGCGCAGATACAAATACGTGTACATGTGGTCGTATGACGGGGCTACACGGAAGGCTTAATGGCAGTTGACTCTGAGTGGCAGGATCTGGTTGAATGTCTACTGCTGGTTTACCCATATTTTCTACTCATTCTCCAGGGAGCATGTAAAAGATAATGGCAATTTAATGCCTTTATCGTGGCACTTGTAGGTGGTTTATGTTGCTTCTGGTTGCAGTAGCTATTCTTTATCTGCTAAGGGTGTTTTCTGTCTGATTTTTAAGAGCTTTTGTTTTTAAAGTAGAAGCGGGTGTTGAGTTTTGTCAGGCATCTTTCTGGCAGCTGTGAAATGATCATACGGTTTTTCACTTTTCTTTTTGTAACTGAGGTCTGGCTTCTGTACAATAAAAGGCACAGATCATAGGTGTTCAGTTTGATGTGTTTTTTTTTTTTTAAAGATTTTGTTTATTTGACACAGAGACACAGCGAGAGAGGGAACACAAGCAGGGGGAATGGGAGAGGGAGAAGCAGGCTCCCTGCCGAGCAGGGAGCCCGATGCGGGACTTGATCTCAGGACCCTGGGATCCTGACCAGAGCCGAAGGCAGATGCTTAATGACTGAGCCACCCAGGCGCCCCCAATTTGATGTGTTTTGACAATTGTATATACCCATGTAACCACCACCCCAAAGAAGAAATGGAACATTTCCATCACCCCAGAAGGTTCTAGGGGAAGTTCTGTGGTAAGCTGTTGATTTGTGTGGCTGAGCCTTTACCGCTAGCTTTGTGCATGATCTCGATTTCCTGGTCTCTGGCTTTAGTTTCACATCTTGAGGGCGAGGGCCTAGAGCCACCTGTGAGGCCCCAGCAGGAGCCAGATTCTCTGCAAGGCAGTTGGCCACGGGGAGGCGGGGGTAAAGCTGCCCCAGAAACGGGAAGAGGGCAAATGGCAGGAGCTGGAAGCTTTTAGTGATCAAGCCTAAGGAGGCGTCTGTGGCCAAACTGTTTCTGGGCGCCCCTCCCTGAAAGGTTAAGATGGGGTGTGGGGGACAGGTGCGGGCGGTGGGTGCAGGAGCCCCCACACTGCCCTAAGTGTGGGATTTCATCTGCAGGCCCATGTCCTGTGTGCTCATTCCTTGAGAAAGTAAGTCAGATGCCACCTTTTGGAACATTTTCTCCTGGAGCACCCCTGGCCTTTGGCTGGGTTGCTAGCTTGCACTACTACATTGTCCTTCAGGGGGCTTGCTACCCTCAGGCTATTCAAGGTCACTGTCTTCAGTGACCTTGAACGCAAGGTCACGGTCTACTGCCCTGCACCAGTCTGGCTGCCCTGTTTTTGTAGATGCCCCTCCCCCTCTGCTACAGTCCTTCATGGATGATACCTGGTGTTATTTATTCAGCTTATCATATTACAGTAAACTGGGGAAAATACAGAAATACGTGTTTCTGTTCATTTCTGCCAGCTAAGTATTGACCTGTTCGATGTGTTGTCAGTGCCATCAAGTACAGAAAATCACCTTGATGCTGGTATTAGGCTTTTGGTCCTCTATGCATTGAGCTGAGCCATCTGAAGAAAGATGACTGGGAATTTCCCGGAGTCAAAAGGCCAGGGGCTCAGCCTCTTGTGTCTGAATGTGATCTCGACTCTTCTATACATTTTTTTTTTTTGGTAGGGGGAAGTTTTCTGGAGAAAAGCAAACAATCCCTCCTAGTTTACATTTCTTTGGCATGAGCCACGTGAGCACATTGGGCCTGGGCTATTTCTGGAGGTGTGCGTGTTTGGACACACGCAAGTGTGGCTGTCTGAAGCCACCAGGGTCCTTTGCTGGGGCAGAGCCCAGGGAAAGGAGGGTGGAGAGTAGGTCACTGAGTCACGCGAGGGGCCGTATCCCAGACTCCAGCCAGAGACCTAAGCAAACCACTGCACACCAAGGGCAGCAGGCTTCCTCCTGAGGCTTTCTCTGCAGACATCAAACAAGAGACGTGCTTTCCATGCTGGGCGCCTGCACCGCCCCGATCAATTTAGACTTCTATTTCTGGGAGCTGATTTTTTTTTCTCTCTCTCTTTTTTAAACCCAAAGCTATTTTAAATCCGCATCCAAGTACAAGCGACTGAACTTGAACTGCTCTCAGGACGCCGTCTGGGCCAGCTATGCTTTAGACCCTGACTGCCAGGGAGGACCTCGAGCCAGGGATGTGCTCCGCCGAGAGAGGGGGGAGGTGGCTCTCCGTCCCCCCACGAGGTGTCCTTCCTCTCCCCCTGCCCCCGTGCATTTGTGGGAAGGTCTGTGAGGCTAAATCCTGGAGAGGAACTCCTTGTCCCTCTAACCCTCCTGTGCTCTGTGCCCCCCGCCCCCCAGCTGTGTGGCCTGTAATCTGAGGAGACCAGTGCCTTTTCGTGTTTTATACATTTTATTCATACATTTCTCCAACTTTGAAATGACAAAAGCCCAATTCTATGGTTTCCCATTACACAGCATCCTACAGGTATGTATATTCTACAAAGAATACTATGGAGTTTCTCTTCCTCCCCTGTCACACAAGAGATAACCGATGACGGTTCCATCCATCTGTACTGTAACTGGCCGCGCACCAGCGGTCCGGTGGTTCCGGTGACAGGGCAGAGGGATCAGGGCGGGAGGGCGTGTGCTAAGGCATGTAAATAGATACACACAGAAAGAAAAGCGGGACATTTACAGAGAATCCGAACCTTTCCGACCCCCTCACCTCCTGGGTGTTGAAGGACCCCTCCTGCACGAATGCTCTTGTGCGCTAAGGCTTTGCTGTACCCTGCAAATACTTACAATCGGAAATGGTGAAATATACAACAACTGTTAACATCGCTCTCTTTTTATCACTGAGACAATACTTCAAAACCTTTTATAAAAAGGCAATTATACATACAGAGAAAAGAACACGTTGGCAAAACTTTATGCAAAACGACCCCAGAACTGAGTTTGAAGGGTGACACACCTGCATTGCCATTGAACACGATGGCGTGGCCTCTGTGTGGGTCCGGCTGCTGCCCCCCCCGCCCCCCCCCCCCCCGCCACCGGCCCGCCCGGGTGTCATGCCAGGACACAGCTGAGACTGGAAAGTCTGTTCCCCCAGTTCTTGGTCTCTTCAAAATGAAAACAAGAGGTGGGGCCCCTCACTGTGGAGGAGCACACCTTTCTGCTCCCAAGCAGAACTCCTTGTAAGAGGCTGCACGTCCCCTGCGCCTCGAGCCCGTCAGCCCCAGGCCTCTCCTGCGGGGAGCGCAGGCTCGGGTCCTTGGCCGCAGGCCGGTGGGAAGGGACCAAACACTTGCTCTCTGAGCATACATCGCTACGGAGTTGTGCTTGGGGCCAGAAACGGGGTCTCCTGTGTGGTGACAAACCTCTCTCTCCGTTTTCTTTTGCTCAGTCCATTTGCACAGGTTCAAGAGGGTTGATGGAGGGTCAGGTGAGAGGTGGGGGGGGGGGGGCGCGCTCTGGATTTTCTCTGCCTCCGAAGGGCTAAAACTCGGCAGTGCCTGTCCTAGAGGTGGCGTGGCCCCCTCCCCGAGCCCCCCTCCCCCCGCGGGCCCCGGTCTGCCCACCTTCTGCGGCCCAAGAGCAGCGGAGAAAGGAGCAGATGAAAGGGATGGGGGCCGGTGAACATACCCTTCGTGTCCCTTTCTTCCGCTTCCTGGATGTGGGCCGCAGCCAGACTTCACTCATGAAGCCCGAAGACCCGAGACGTCCGAGAGCTCCAAGTTTAAGGCAAACAGTAAGTGAGCGGGGGCCAAGCCAATGGAGGAGGCCTGATGGGCACAGTCCCTGAACCGGAGACCTCAAATGGAGAGGAAAACCTTACTTCCAAAGGGGTAAGAAAAGGAAGAGTTCTACCAACGGAAATGATTCACGATGAAAGCTTGTAGCCCTTCTGCAAGCTGCGTCAAGAAGCAGAGTGCCTTTCAAAGAGAATTAATTAGAGGCGCAGAACAAGAGAAAGGCGCTCAGGGACCCTTAGTCTATGACAGGCCGTAATCAGCCTCAGTATGTGAAGCCCTTGTGAAGAGGATGGAATTAGGAAGCTGTGTTCAGTTCTGGAAAAACAGACTCCTCGCCCGCCCCCCAACACACACACTTGCGTTTGATGATAGGAAGCAAGGAGGAAGCGGGATGGGAACCGGAAGCGGCTTGTTTTGGAATGCCCATTGCCAGGTGCCTTCCCTTTCCAAGGGGGGCTGTGTGGGAGACAGTATAATTAAGAATTTATTAATGAGAAAATCTTCCCGCTAGCGTTAGCAGCACGTTCTCTTTGCCCCAAGAGATTGACCTGAAACGAAGAAAAGGACATCACATTGGTGGGAGACAAGAGAGTTTGCTTTTGGGCTGCCTGTCCCCAAGGGACTGCGTCCCCTCTGGGCATCTCCGCTGTCCCATTTCCTCGAGGGTGGCTCCACTGACTAGACTTTTTCAAGGAATGAACTCGAAGCCTTGATGAACAGGTAACCCGGAACGATTTGAAAAGCAATAAGCACTCTCCTCTGCAGTAATGAGATCAGAGGCTTTCCTAAGATTGCCGGGGGCGGGGGCGGGGGGGGGGGCGGAGAATGAGGCCACACCCAACGGGCCGCCCTGCGTTGGGAGCTGCGGCTGGGCTGGACGTGGGGAAGAGGAGCACCTGCTGGGTCCTTCGTGCAGCGCAGGCTCTTCATTCTCTTTAGGTAACCCGCCACCAATAGGATGGGCTCTGAATGCAAGTAGCAAGAAGTAGGTCACCCATTTCTTTTCTTCTCTGAGCCAATATTTTAAACCATCTCATCTGACAGGAGATACATTTAATTCTTTTAAAAAGCTACCATATTACCTTGACACTGAGACAACTTCCAGATGAATTGAAATGAGTGACATTTTCCTTTTTAGTGTTAAAACTGAACAGGCTGTGCGTGCAAAGGAACTACTACCTTATTAAAAAAAATCAAGACCCTTCCTCGTAACGAATGATTCCGCATATTAAAAACAGCCCCTTTTTTGCTGTGGGGGGTGGGAACCCTCCGGCATATGGCTCAACTGACCAGTGATAAGATTTGATAATTGTAATCATTTGCTCTGGTCTTTAAAATGCGGGGGGAAAGTGATTTTGCTGGTGGAATGGAAGCAGTGAAGACGCTTTTTAGTAATTTGCTTGCTTAGTGGATGACTGTGATGTAGCAGCAGCAGTTTTGCTTGGGAATTATTCTGAATTTAAGTATTTGCTGTCGGGTCGTAAAGACATTACTTTCCAGAGGGGCCTGTGTGAGTGGAATGGAGCCGATGAGTGCCTTGAGAGGTTCGGCCAGGATGAGTTCTGGGTGCCGGGCTTTTGCCACCCACACGGGGCGAGCGCGGTGCCTGCCTGTGTGCCTCCGATCGAGTGCTAAGTGCTTCTCAGTCCTGGGACCACAGACATTGAAACTGGCATTGTTTTGCTCTTCTTCTGCTTGATCCACCTGTCATCGTGGCTTAAGATGGGCATCCTCAGCATCTCTGGAGATGTGGCCTCCAAGGGCCTGAGAGGGGCTGTGGGCGTTTCTAGCAGAGGGAAGGAGTTGGTGTTCCCCACGTGTTAGCTATACTTTTCTTTGTGCTTCATTGGAAGAGAGGTAGAGCGGGCGCTTCCACACCGAGAAGAGCCCGGATTGTGGTCAGTACCATCAGGGGAATGACTGCCTGGCCTTGGCGTTGGTTAGATTGAAACCAATCCTAACACAGCTCCAAACAACTCTGGGGGTTTCCCTTCTCCATCCAGGGTGTCTCTCGCTTGGCGGTTTGGTCCCCCTGCTGGGGGGGGCCTCTACAGAAGCCGTTCCCGCAACACCTGGGAAGTTGCAAACTCATCCGGTCACTGACAAAGGACGACATCAGAGAGAGAGAGAGAGAAAGAGAAAGAGAGAGAAAGAGAGAAAATCACCGTTTAAGAAGAGTCAGTGGGAGGGGAGGGGGACACCCGAAAAGGAGTCTACAACTGCCTTCTGTGTGTGGTCCTTCAAGAGGACCCGTGCCGCTCAGAAGCCACCCTGCACATCCTGCCAAGGCACAAAGCGACAAGGCCGTCTAACCGACAAGAAGCGACCCGGATGGTATTGCCTCAAGGGTCCCAGGTTACCGGAACCGCTTCACACCCTGCCACTCACATGAAGACTCTTCCACTGACCTCCGGCCAAGAGTCAGAAAATCCCCGCCTGCATCTCCTGGAGTGGAAGAATGGGGCCTCGTGGAAGGGCGATGAGATGGTTGATGTCTCTAAAGCAACAAGGACGGGTGGTTCTCCTGTGCCAAGGGAGGTAGCAAGAGGAAGGAGCAGCCACAGACGGCCTCCAGCGCACGGTGGCCCTCGGGCGCACTGCGCTCTGGGAGCCAGACGCGGTCCAAGCTGTGCTCTGGCGGAGTGTTGTGTTGTCCTGCCAACTGAGGGTCACTCCTGGGCCTTCTGTGGTTCAATGAGCTTCTAAAGGATTATCTAAAAGATCATCGGCTTGTAAACCTGAACAAATCTATAATGAAATGAAGGACCCAAAGGCATTTAATTATTGAACACATAAAAGGAAGTATATTTAAAAAAAAAATTGGTCAAACTGTCCTGTTAGTTATCATTTTAAAGGAATTTACAGGGCTGTTATAGATTATTCTTTTGGAATAATTCAGTTTATAGCAAATGCCTAAACTGGTTTCTTCATTGCACAGTATATTCTCTTAAAATGGGTGCTTTAAAACAATTACATACATATTAAAAATCCTCATTTCTTTGCTTAATTAAAACGTTAATACTCTCAGACAACACAGATCTGAAATGGTGAAACCAGCAACTCCCCCTCCCACCTTACAACAAATTAAATTGAGACAAAATTACAAACACATTTCACTATATGATTATTAATAAAAATCAGTTTTTTTTATAAAGTTGCCCGAAATGCAAGGGATGTGCATAGGTTTACAACTTAGTCATAATAGCATTTTATTCTTATTCCCCTGGGTGTGCCCCGTGAACGGAATGTACTTTGCTGTAGATTACAGATTGTTTTGTCCAACACAGACACACCGACAGCATAAACGCTCGCGACTGTCCACATGCATTAAGAGTCAAGACCCAACTTCAAATCTCTAAAAGGTTTACAGGGTGCTTCAAAGAGACAGTATCACATTATCTGGATGTTACATAAAGGACTTAAAAAAAAATACTAGTCTAAGAAAAAAAAAGAAAAAAGGCCTTTAAAAATTTATGACTGTTTTGTAATCACTAGACTGATTATTTCAAATAAATAAAGGAAAGAAAGTTATTCCAATCCATAAAATCAGACTCTAAAAAGAATGTAGTGTTCCACCCCCAGTCAAGGTAACAGAATCATTGTTTATTATTAAAATAGATTATAGAAAGCAGCATCTATTTTGTGCAGTTTTTAGGGGCCTTGGAAATAAAAAGCTATGATTTCCAAAAATATAACATTCCAAAGGATTGAATGATACATACATTTAAAGATACATTTTATTAAAGTTTAGGAGAACTGATTAAAAAAGATACTGTCTCTTTAAATTAGTGTGTAATTGTTTTTCTCCTCCTATCTATTCGGACATGACAATAATTATAAATGGAGGTCACACTACAACTAGGTAGTCTCTAGGGACCATGACCTGCTGACACAAGGCCGATAACAAAGAGGCTTTTCCACGGATGAGGTGGCTCCCGGGTAGGCGTCAGGTAGCTGGGGAGAGGCCTAATAGACCCAGGAGACCGGGACCCACTGCGGGGCTGTGCACACGAGCTCAACGGCTTCCTCCAGATGTCTGATTGTCTCATCAATTTCATTGTTGATAATTGTGAGATCGAAGTAGTGTGCGTATGTTCTCTGTAGGATATCGGACTCCTTCTGCAGGCGCTGGAGAGACTCATCCTAAAGGGCGAGGGGACGGAGGGCGGGGTGGGGAGGGAAGGGAGGAGCAAAGAGGGGACAGAAGTCAGCCGGATTCTCTTTCCACAGTTCTGCTCTTCCCAGGGGCAGACACGGTCAAGGCCAGACCTTGATGTGCTGCATCAGGGTACGAGGCCGAGTCTGCTTCATGACTGAGGCGACAGCGGGCCCCGGGATGGCAGGGTTATAGAGGAATGGCCTGCAGCCCGCTGGCTCCCCCTGCAATAGGAGCTCCAGGCCCCCCCCCCCCCCCCCCCCCAGGACCAGAGAGCCCAGACTTCCTTGGGCCCCCCCCCCCCCCCCCCCCCCCCCCAAGCCCGGCGCCCCGCACCTCCCTCGGCCCTCTGCATGCGCCAGCACTGGGTCCCGGAGCCCCACTGCGTTTGCACCAAGAAGCCGCTGCCTCTGGCCAACAACTTCGGTTGTATTTTCCCCTTTTCTACTTCGAGGTCCAACGTGTTCCAGGAATTCAGTTACATCTAATGGCCGGCACTCAACAGCAGCGGTTGCCAGAGGCAAAAGCTTTTTGGGTGTTACAAATAATGGATGAAATGAGGCCATTTCTCAGCGACCATGGCAAGGAGCATCTGAGGAACCCCCTCGCAGCCGTCTACACTGGAGACTGCCGGACACGGGGCGCGGGGTAGGAGGACCCGAACCTCTGCGGGAAAAGCAGCTACAGAGCTCTCGGCTGCTCGGCTGCAGGGAAGGCCTTTCCTCCGCCCCTACGGCTTGCTGTGGATTTGGAGAGCCCTCCCCAGGCTGAGCGCACAGGAGGTGGCCCTGCGGGGTCCTTCGTTTGTCCCACGAGTTTCACTTTCAGCCTCAGGATGGCAGTTCTTTCAAGACTGGGATCCCTTAAGGGCCACCAGAAAGTCGGCCTCTGGGTCTTCATGGGGCGGATACTGTTATGCTGAAGTTTCAAGGGACGAATTCAAATTTGAAGCCAGAGAACTCCTAAGTCAACATCCCCCCTCTCCCCCAGCACCAGGCGGGTCACATGTCGGGCTGAGACACATGCGGAGAGATACGGCTCATACCTGCTTGTCTGATTAGCATCTCTCTCCCCAACTAGAGCGTCAGCTTGTCCCGTGTGCCCTGGCATTGCTGTGCCCAGCACTTGGCATTGTGCCGTGTACACAGTAAGCGCTTACTAGATGTTCCTTAAAAGAACAAGCACTTGGCTAACACTGGCCATGACAGGGTTTGAGGAGCGTTAAATCCATCAAGACAGAAAGCTATGCTACTAGGAAATGGAGGCCCATGATGACACAGACGCCCCTCCAGAAAAATGAAAGGATGTGGTGCCTTCAGGAACTTGGGAGCCATGGTGCCCCCAGCTGGCTTAGGACCCCTCCTCTTCTCTGAGGCCCATCCATTATTTGTGAGAAACCCTTCCTGAAGAGCCCCGGTCTGTGGGGGCAACTCTCTGGAGAGGGATCGAAAGTGAGGTCACTCGATCCCATGGTGGCACCGCGGTGGGGGTGCATGGAGAGCAGGGAAGCTGGGGGCTCCATCTGCTCTGTCAGGACGCTCTGAAACGAGTGTCCTCCGTGTTTGGTCGCCTTCTACTGGGAATGTCACAGCAGGGCATCGTATGCTTGGATGTTGGCTGTTAACGGCTACGGGCGTAGATAAGACCTCAGTTAATCACCACCTTCTAAGGTCCTATCAACACACTCTCCGCTGGCGCCTAAAAAGCATAGTATTTTCACTGTCGCTCTACTTTACCGCAAACAACATAAAAGCCCCGTTTTGGGAAACACTCCTTCGTCTGAGGCCGGGAGCGCTTCTTGCCCATGTGAGAAGATACAGTTCCCAGCGCGTCACCCTCTGGGCTAGAGGATTCCACGGAAACCCAGGCCCGGGCTTCAGAAAGCACCAGCAGAGTTTATGATTTGCTCCAGGAGCTGGGCTGATGAAAACATTCAAGAAAATTTACAGCTGATGGCATCAGTTTTTATTGGAATTCTCTTTATGGAAAAAGAGCGCTTTCCTCTTAAGGCCCGTATAAGACAAAATTGTATTCGTGGGTTTCCTCCTCGGCAACAGCCCGTCTGGGGGCTTGCCTCACGCACCAGCAGAGTTCAACTCAGTGAAAACAAAATGCCTCTATTCTAACAGCCAAAGCCAGGATTTATGGGGAGAGAGGGTCTACCTTCTAAATCTAGGGAAGAAAACGAGGCTGTATTTCATCACCTCCTAGCTGGTACTTACGGGCAGTTTTCTGCACCATTTTGGCAGCTGTGGAAAGTTAGTAAAAGGGTGGGGAAAATAGGCAAAAAAACAAAAACAAAAAAAGCAGTGATAACTCAAGAAAAATACACGGCACCCAAAGGAAAAGCGCTAAGCACAGTGCAGGGCTTCGGGCATGCTGGTGTATTAACGAACACGGGAAAGTAGAGCTCATGCAAATGAAAGGACTGAAAAGATGAGTAACCTGCACATGTAAAGACTGACTCTTCCTTACAGGTACACAAAGTGCCATTTCCAAGCCCTGACTGTACTGTCACTAGCTTGGGGGGTTTAGAGGGGTGATCACCGAACAGAGCCGAGAGCCCTCTGCTGGCGGGTCGGCCCAGCCGAAGCAACGGATAACCCTGCGCAGGAGCCTCAAGAGTGAGCCTATGGCAGGTGGGCACCCACGCTCTTACCAGACACACCGAAACTCCCTCAGCGTCCGCCCAGCCACGACAGGCCCTCGGAGTCAGTGGGTGCTAGAGGGTGACGCCAACTCTGGCGAGCACCCATCTCTGCGCCGCTGAGCTGAGCTGGCCTGAGAGGGGACAGAGCTCGTCTCTGGGTGGGGCCGTCTCCGGGGACCTACGTGGGTCCCACTCCAGAGGCCGCCTCAGGGCCCTCGGGCCAAGGTCCTGGCTTCCTTAGAGCTCTCTCCCGGCAAAGCGCTCTTTGGCCTAGAGCCGGGCCCGGGGGTGGCACCTTTCCTCCCTGGTGCCGTCGGGAGGGAGTGGGCCCGGCCGGCCTCTGGCCCTCCATCCGGCGGCTGCCTGGGACGGCGCTTTGGTCCGGAGGGTACAAGGGCGGGGGGTCCTTGCGCTGGGCGGCGGACGCGCAGAGCCTTACCTCGTTCAGACCCGGAGTGATGGTGGGCGCGGCGATGAAGACAACGAACGGCGCGAACTCGGCGGTTCTCAGGACCTTGAGCGCCTGCGGATGGAACACACGGGAGACTGAGACCCAGAGCGAGCGGGTGCGACTGTCACCGAGTCTGCCCGAAAGGACCCATGACTCACTTCTGGCGAGGCAGGCGTACACTTACCAGCTGCCTCAGTAACCCCTCGGACTCTTTTCCTTCCCGAGGATGGAGGGCGGCCACGAGCGAGTAAAAGGGGACAGACCGGACATTTATGAGTCTCCTGAATCAGTCGGATCGCCTTTTCTTCAGAAAGGTCAACACCGACTGCGCTGGCTAATGTTCATTTAAGCCTGCCTGTGAACGCCAGCCCGCCTCGGGAGCGCCGAGGAAATGCGCTTCGGGTGGACCCGGGCCAGCAGCTGGCTCTGCCCTCATCTACAGCCCGCTTCACCATAGCTTCACGTTCAAATTGCTCATGGGGCTAGCATGCCCTGGCCCCGGGCACTGCCAGGCCTTGAGTCCCCCTGCCGAAAGGCTGCGGGGGGGTGGGGGGTGGCCCGGAGACCTGGTCCAGGGCTGGAGGCTGGAGCCATTACAGGCGCTCTGAGGCCCCAGGTAGTTGGCAGGCCCACAGGAGGGGGCTCGGAGGCCGGTTCAGTTCCCCTCCCAGGCATGACCACCCGGGACAGCGTGAGCTCCCAGTCTGCAGGGACGCGGTGCCAAGCTGGTGCACCGTGCCCCAGGACTGGATTCTGGCACGGACTTACTCATCAGCTCCCCGCATGAGGATGTGAGTCTCCCAGGGCTTGGGGCCTCCCCGCCATAGGACAAAACCCCAGCATCTGCAGGCACACACTTCACGAGGGACTGGTGTGTCACTGATTTGTCTGCGGGGGGGGGGGGGGGGGGGGGGGGGGGGTGAAGGACGCCTTGCTGTCCTTTATACGAGCATGTACGGTGTCTATTCTGTCATCTGCATCGTTCGCTTTGCCCTATTCCTCCCTCTTTTGCCTGGTTTACCGTGGTAGCAATTAGACGGGTCACTCTGCCTCTGTACTAAAGCCCGCCGCTAGAATGATCGATCTGATCTTTCGGCGAGGCAAATCCCACCGTATTGCTGCTCTGCTCCAAACCCTTCCAGGGCTCCCTCTTGGCCTGGGGATAGAATGTCCGCTCCTTAGCATAAATGCCGGCTCCCTCCCTCCTGCACTGGTCTGTGCTTACCTCATCCCCTTCCCCTCTGTGGACTGGCCTTGCTGAACTACTTCCAGTTCCAGAAAGGGCCATGCTCTCTCTGGTTTCCCAGCTTTTTTCCTTACTACTCCCTCTGCCTGGACCCTCTGTCCCCATTCTCCCTTTTGGCTTGGCTGAGTGAGCCTTCGGCACTTGGCACTGGTGTTCTTTTGTCTTAGTCCTTTTTGAGTTCAGAGCCAGGTCAGGAGCCCCTCCCGGTTCCCCCTGGGGTACCCGCCACACACGCAAGCGCCCGGACACTTGACGGTGAGCTTGAGGGCAGGGGCTGGGTCTTGTTCGGTTGCCTCCCTCGTGGCCTACACGGCACCTCACATAAACGGTCTTTATGCTGAAATGAAAGTGTAAAAGTGGCACGAATGATTGGCAGAAAATGTTCGACTGTTGGGCACTGGGCTTGGTGGCTAAAGGGAGCCTCCTGGGCCTCTGAATATACAGGCTCGGGAGAGACCATCAGGACGATAAAGGTTTAGTGCAAGGTTCACGTGCGCTGGGATTAGGTTTCTGAATCTCTGCGATCCAGGCGCTCCTTGGGGGCTACGGGAGCCTGGCACGTCGTGTCACCTGTCAGATCACAGTGCTTCAGTTGTGAACGTCATACTCCCCTCTGAGAAAGCTCTTCAAGCCTGCCTATGTTCATTTTTGACAGAGATAATTGGCAATTTCTTTGCCAACCCTTCTGTGATTGAAGACTTTAGCAGGCAATAAACACCAT
This sequence comes from Callorhinus ursinus, assembly GCF_003265705.2. Taxonomy (NCBI): domain Eukaryota; kingdom Metazoa; phylum Chordata; class Mammalia; order Carnivora; family Otariidae; genus Callorhinus; species Callorhinus ursinus. The sequence goes on along the minus strand of NW_027397078.1, from coordinate 7,888,350 downwards.
GGAAAAGTGCATCTATAGCTCGCTTGAGCTTAACGGGGAATTTTCCTTTAGAAATCCTTGTCGTCAGTATTATCTTGGGCCTCCCCCCCCGCCCCACCCCCATCCTTCCCGTGTTCATTGGTCAGGAGGCTACAGGGTCCGTGGAGACAGAAGGTAGCCTCATCCACCCACAGCCAGCCTCTGGGCAGCTAGGCGGGTTGGATTTTCAAGCGCACAGTTCCTCCCCTTGCTTCCGTCCCTGACTACCCAAGGGCTGGATGGAGGTCTGCACAGCCGCGATGCTGAATGGAACCCACGGGCGAAGTTGAGAACACCCCAGGCGTGAAGTGGTCTTCTCTCTGCTCAGTGGCCCCAGCCTGCCAGCCACCCAATTCTTCGAATTATCTTAAGTTCTAACCTGCTATCGTACTGCAACACCCGAAAGCACGCTCCCCTTCTCTGCACAGCACGCGGGCCCTTCGCCTTCATCCATCTGGATGCGAAGGTCATCCCGTGCTTACTGCACACAGCGGTCACTGAAGGCTGTGCTCGTCCCCCTGCCCGGTACCTCCTGTGTCCAAGAACCCGGTTCTATTCCCGGAGCAGTTAATTCCAAGGGAAGAACTGGTGTACTTCTAGGAGATCCAGGACGCCCCCCCCCCCCCCGCCCCGGCATCCTGCCTGCCGGGAGGGTCAGAGCCAACCCACATGCCGATCACAGTAGCTACGGGAGCCTTTTCGGGGCTTTGATTTTCGATTTCTAGCCTATGTTCCATTTTTTTTTCTGTTAAATTTTCAAAAATGAAAAGACCCCTCACATCGGGACTGAGATTTTCTTGTCTGGTAGCCCTCAGATCTTCAGCAGAGTCACCACACATTTCCTCAGTGGTTCCTGAAGGGCTGTGTCCCCAAACTCTGCTCTACTTATGGGTCTCCAGCGGGGGCTTCGGAGCAGTCTCAGCTTGCCTGAGGCCCAGGGTCACTTGAGGACAGCAACCAGAATGGCTTCACAAGGATTCCCTTCCCTCAAGCTGTTAATGGGGGACTTCAAGAGGTCTCTAAACCCCCTTCTTTTCTGACTGAAGATGAGACACAAATCTGTCAGTATTCACAGGGAAGGTCTCTGAATCCTAGAGAGGAGGGAGAATCTAGAAAGATCGCTGAAAAGATGGATTCAAACAGCCAAAGCACCATTTTAACATTTTAAGTCTTTAGTTCTCTTCTGTGGAGACAAATTGATTTTATGGCTCCTATATGGCCGACAGTTCATCCCTGGTTACCCCCCGTAAGGAACGAAAACAGATTTGACCAAGTATCCACGATGCAGATATCTTGAAGACAGATCTGTTTTGCAAACTTATAAAGTACATAAGGGCAAGTGTCTGAGTCGTTTTATACAAAAATGTTAAGGGTTCAAGGAAGAGCACAGTGACCCCAGAGATCAGCTTTCACAAAACAACCCCGGGCTCAGACCCTGGCTCTTGTTCCCAAGCGTAGATCCCCCAACAAGACTGCAGCTACCCCGGCTACCCCTTGCGGATGACCGTTCCCTCTCTGGGCAAGAGCAAATCCACAAATATTTTGCTACTATGAACTTTTTAAAGCAGCAAATGGATAAACCAGAATAAAATTAAAATCTGAAAACTAAAACCATCACAGTAAGGTTCAGTGATACCCTGGCGCTATCACAGATTATTTTCAGAGTCAGGGCTGTATTTCCATGAGAAAGAAGCTCTATAGTTCTTCCTCGGGTTTGACTGCCTTATCGATTTTTCTAAACATTAAAAAAAAAAAAAGATTTAAATCTTACGACTACATACAAGGTGGACAAGCTTGAGGATTCCCAGGGTCACCTCTTCCAGGAGGCTGGGGCTGACTGTACGAAAACCAAAGCCCAGACCAACGCTGTCCAAGTTCTAACCTCACTTTTGGGTGGTTGTAAAACCTTGCTTGAGTCACAGTTTTGTTACACCTTGGTTCTTCATCTATGAAAGCCAATACTGATACCTCTGTCTCAGGGTTCCAAGGAGTCAGGAAAGAGTACTCGTGCTTGCAAAATACACAGCACAGTAGGAACACATCCTGTTCTCATTTTAAAAGAAGACAGGTTGCTAGTTTGCTTCTAGTTTAATCTTCTTTACGGTGGCCCTCTAAGTTTAAAGTTGGACCACAGCGTCTTAACATATAGTATTAGACATGGGTTCGATTTGGCCTGACCTGTCTAAAATAAGCTAAGATAGCATGAAATAACAGATCCGAACTCAGTGAGCCGAACACCAGTGTTGGGTGGTCTCCCTATGGTCCCCAGGTCAGCGGTGGCAGACGTGAGTGGGGTTGAGAATGCCACATGGCATTTCTCCCGTTAGGGAGATGTTGATGTACGTCGAGGGATGAATTTCATCCTCACCAGCTTATTTGTATTCTAAGCTCCTGACACAACACTTGGAATAAGGTAAGTGCTCCATACAAGCTGGCTGAGTCAAGCTGTCCATGGGATACAGTGGGGGCCTGGGGTGGGACTCAGACAAGGTGGGGTGGGAAAGGGCGAGGAGAAAGGCATCCTAAGGACAGAGCCTCCTGGAGCCGGGCATCCGGCAGGCAGAGCGCCGGCCTTGGTCCAGCCCGGGGGGAGAGAGGGGGCTGAAGGCAGGGCAGCCCGAGGGCAAAGCCTAGGGGGTGCGGACCCCGTGGGCATCTGGAGCTGCACATCTGAGCACCAAGTCCGCGTGGGAGCGGGACCGGACTTGAGTCTAGACGGGGCCAGTGTGGTCCACCAGACCAACGAGAGGAGCAGGACCTGGGCGATCCCTGTTGCTACCCTCGGGGGTGGGGGGCCCTGGGAGAGAGGAATGCGGTCAGCTCCGCCAGGAGTCAGGGGAGCAGGGAAAGTGCCCAGCCTGGGGCGAGTGGCGCTCTGGTGGCCGGTGCCACTCGTCAGAGTGACCGCTGGGGCTGTCCTGATAAGGCCGTGCGGTGTGTCCCGCTCAGCAGTGCAGAGTGATGCATGCCTGGGCAAGGGTGCGGGGAGAGCCGGGCGCCAGGAGGACAGCAAGCCCTCGAAAGTGGACTTGGGTAACGTGGAGGGGCGCCGTGGGGCCCGGCCGCCAGCATACTGCTAGACGTTACTACCAGCAGAGGACGACGTTCAGGCGGAGACCAGTGTGGAACCCACGGGGAGGATGGCGAAGACCAGGCCCGGGATTGAGACTCTGCCTCTAGCCACCCCTGGCCAGGAGATTTTTCCAATCCCTAGTAAGGAGGGATTCGGAGTTAAACAAAAATCACACTACATGACATATTGTATATTTACTTCTCTATGGGTCCAAGTTAACTGCCGGGTAAACTGGATGGCGTTCACTGCCTTGACCAGATTCCAAGTTCAAGAACCCCATCAGGTGCTGTGAAATGGAAACAGGGGAGCCCACTGGCCATGACAGCAGGATCTTGGAGCCGAGTGACTGAGCTGTCAGGCCTCGGGTCACACGGACCCTGCTGACCCAGCTTCCGTCCTCCCTTTGGGGATGGCTAGAGGACCAAGTCCCATAGGGTGGCCCTTGAACAGGGTTTGGGACAGTAAGGGAAGCCTGGTGCAATGAGGCCTGCTTGGGGGAGCTGCTCTGCCGTTTGGGCAGATGATTCTGTCTGTAAGGGGTAGGGATGTGGGACGCAGACCGGTCTTAGAAATGGCAGGCCCAGGAGCCACAGCGGCACCCATGAGCCTGTCCTGTAACTCGCCCCGGTGTCTGCAACATCCATTTCTGGGTTTTAGGTCCCCCTTCTGCTTGGTTTGTCCTCGGAGATTAAACAAACAAACAAAAAAAGCTAAGCTGACAGGCTATTTTTTAAAGTCCTCTCTACGCCCAATGTGGGGCTCAAACTCATGACCGACCCTGAGATCAAGAGTTGGATGCTCTGCTGACTGAGCCCGCCAGGCGCCCCAGGTTGTCAGCATTTTTGACGCAAGGCCTTTCTTACATGTTTGAGGTGTGGCTTTCTCCTTTTTGAGTTGAATAATTGCTATTACTTCGAGCCTGGGACTTCCCTATAGATTATCCAGTCATTCCTGTGTCTGGCTTGGAGTCCTCTAAGCTCTCCGTATCCTTCCCAGTTTTAGCCTGGGGTCAGGCATCATTCTCACTAAAGAGCCGGCAGAGGCTGAGAACCACCATGGGTCTCCAGTCCCGCTCCATCAGGCATCCCCTGGGCTCACTCAGGCTTGCCTCCCTAAAGCACGGGCTGTGTTTCAGACCAGACTCAGGCCCCAGGATCCGAGCTCCCTGCTGCTGATCCATAGAAGATGCTGGCAGAGGCTCTGATGGGCCAATGTGAGCCGTACCGAGGGGGAAAGGTGGCTGTTGGGATAACTGGGGGCCAGTCTCACCCTGAGGTCACGTTAGTGTTGGGTTTTTGGCAGGCACAGACCCAGTCAGGTACTTTTATGGAGCTTCTGAGTAGAATGAATCCTGTAAGAGCATACTGTTGCTGCTTAACTACTCGGCGTGTGCACCGAGCCCAGGGAGCAGCCAGTTCGTATTCTAGACCGTTAGCCCACGGGGCCTGTGCTGCTGATACTGTCCCGTAGTTTATGAGGTTAGCGTAGGGCCCATGCCCTTCTGAGGTCAGAAGCCCGGCTGAGCAGGCGGGCAGGCTGACGGGGGCTGCGAGTGGCTGCGTGTTACCTGAGGCTCCACATCCAGGATTGCGATCAGCCCCTGCTCGTGGATCTTCCGGATGGTCTCCAGTTTTGTCCCATACATCGCATCCTCGTGGCTGCCATACTCCAGGTACTCATTATTCGAGATGTCTTGCATCATTTGGTCATGAGATACAAAGTAGTAATTCTTTCCATTTTCTTCATCTTTCTTTGGAGGTCTGGTTGTATCTGCAAAGAAAGTCACATATCATGAAAGGCTCAAAAGGCTGAGCTCATGAGCTGACGCTCCCCCATGGACTTACCCAAGCCCCATCTCTTCTTAAAAGCTGTGGCTTCTTTAGTATATGTCCCATGCCCTGTTCCCACCCCCAGGAGCTTTGTAGAACTAACTTCTCGACACCGTATTCATCTGTGTGACATCAGACCACAGTAGCTGGCTAGTTGTTTCGTTTGGTGAATCTTTCGGTGTTCAGATGAGATTTAGTTCATCCCTTTGTGGGTCACCACGGGAGAAAGACACCGAATGACCCAAGATGAACATAACTTACTGTATGCCTTAATGCAGTTAGGTCTTAAGCAGAAGGAAAAAAGCAGTAAGAAAAAATGGAAAACCACACAGTTATTTAAATTTAAAGAAATTAAAATTAAATAAAATGAAAACGTCAGTTCCTCAGTCTCACTAGCCACATTTCAAGGGTTCAGTGTGGCTACTGGCTGGTGTAGTGGACTGTGCAGATATTGAAAACTGTCACTGTCAGAGAAAGTTCTGTAAGTTCTATTGGATAGTGTCGGTCTACGGCAGCGTTCTAAAGGAGATTGTTAGAATACAGCAAAAGGTGTACTGCATTGAGAATACAATGACCTTGGCCAGATGTGGCCACAGCAGTTAGTAAAGACCTATGCCATGAGTTGGCAAGCTACGGCCTGTGAGCCAAATAGGGTCTGTTTCTGTAAATAAAGTTTTATTGGAAAACATCCATGCCTGTTTGTTTCCATGCCGACTGTGTCTCCTTTCATGCGACAGTGGCAGATTGGAGTAGTTGTGACAGGGACCAGATGGCTGTCCAAGCCTCAAATATTTACTATCTAGTCCTTTATGGAAAAGGTTTGCTGACTCCTGACCTAAGGGGATGTATCCTAAAATATCGGCCAGTAAGTCCTAGTTCTGGGGGATACTGACAGGACCAGTGTTCCGTAAAACACTGTTTAGAAAATGTTTTTTCTAGCCAAGCCAGGAACACTGGTTTAAATCTTCCTTCCTCCCACTACTTTTCCCCTCTCTTTCCTCTTTCCTTCCCCCTCCCTTTCTTTCAACTTCCTTCCTTGAGCATGGACAAATTATTGCTCCTCTTTGCCATGTGCATGGATCCAAACCCACGGGGACCTCCCCCCTTCCTGCCCCGGCTAGACCGTTAGAACCTACAAGTGCTCATGGGCACCCAGATGTTCAGGTTTTAAAGAGCTCTTTCTCCAGGCACAGGAAAAGGTGACGAAATGGCATTGTGTATTGATGCTGTACTATCCTTAGTCATCTCGGGAGGTAAACATATGCTCTGTACACGTCTGGGGTCCAATATCTGAGAGAGGGACTTCATGAGCGAGGTTGGCAATGGTATGCTTCAAAACCAAGCCAGCCAACTGGCCATTTAATAACATGGACGTTCAATTGTTATGTGCTCAAGAAGAGACTAGATGTTACTTAGTTGAGCTTGCTGTACTCAAGATCTAGACACGAGAATCAAAAGAGCAGTTCAAAGTGTTTTACTGACCAACTGAAATGGTATCTGATGAAGTTCCTTTTTTTTTTTTTTTTTTTTTTGTAAATCAGATAGGGTTCTGGAGGGGAGGGTGTCATCTTAGGAAGCCTCACGGCTCTCTGGGGTGGAACGGAACCTGCAAGTAGTGTTGGTGTGGCTTCTGGAAGGCACTGGAAGGCCCTACTGGGTGGAGTCCATCTTCCCATTTTCTCTCTTTGCTCTTACAACTCCTTCTTTAGTCCTCCCCACCTCCAGCAAAACTCTACCTATCAGAAAGCTTTTGGGATTCAGATTGTAAACTCTGGAATAACAAGACTAAAAACAATGCCAGCAGTAGCAGGGCTGCTATTTATCCGGTATTTGCTGGTGCTTCCTGATCCCAGGCCCTCTGTACATTCTTGGAATTACTTCATCTTATAGTTGAGGAAACAGAGGGCAAGAAGTTAAGGGTAAGACAGAAGAACTAAGGGGAATAAAAATGTTACATATTTAAAATTCTTTATAATAAACAACTGATAGCACACTGGGTTTTAAAAGGGATGAAAGTCAAATTAACTTGGGTATGTTTAAGGAGAACATTGTTCTATCAAAGAAAACTATCCTATCATTCAGATCAATTCTTCTGAAGAATAAGTCATCTGAGTCATGTTTATGCCACTCTGCTGGGAAAATCAGGTTACAGACAGGATGGATGAGCCCAATTTTGTTAAAAAACAACAAACAAATAAATCACACACGACCTACATCTGCAATCAGAGAAGCCTGGGAGAGTCTACAACAGAATGTTTTATAGCACCATTACTGGGGGAATGGGGTTGGGATTATTAACTCAGTTTCTGCTTTGTTTGTCTTTGGATCTTGCAAATTTCCCATAATGAGCAGTGATTACTTAAGTAACAGAAAACAGTATGTCAATTACAATATTAAAAAAGTACCAGGAAAAATAAACTTAAAGGAGAGTGAGACATTGCTTACGTGGAATAGGGTATGCAAACCGGTCTGGGTGCTTTGTGATGAGGGTGTTTTTTATGTGTCTTCTCCCAACACCGTGCGCACCTATGTCATTTTTTAAAAAGGTAAAATTGACAATTGTTAATAATACTTGCAGGATGTTTTGAAGATGAGACTAAGAAAGCCACTTGTACAATCAAACTTACCTAACAAGACTAGTGTTTTCCTTTTGAATGCTGGCAGTTTTACTACTTCTTCATATGTAACAAGATCTAATTGATCAAACACTAAAATGCAAAGAGTTAGAAGAAAGGTAAATTTACAGAAGGAGTATTTCATGTGTGTCACTTATAATTTTACTGGTAGAACTAAAGTTATAGTAAACCATGTCTTCAAAAAATACGAGTCCAACTTATATCCGTAGCTTACATGTAATTTTAGTCCTATAACCTTTTGGGAGAAAATTTCAGTTTTAAGCCCATGAAAATGCACTTTAGAACCAGGGGCATCCAAAGATTATGTTGAGCACATGCATAAAAGTCCAAATTCTAAGAGATACTGCATATCTTGTCATGCGGTATCCAACAAGTCAAGTCATACAAAGTCATTCAAAAACCACATGCTGTTCATATTTTTGCAATTCTAAGAAATCAGCAATACTAAAAAGAAAAAATCTGCAGACAGTGACCGACATGAATATAGCATGAATGCAACTAAAGTTAACCATGAAAGAGGCCACTAGATTATCTCTAGGGATGGATGAGAGACGCATGGACAGCTGGTCTTTGACTTCATGGTTCTTTCTTTCAATAGAGTTGCTGAGGGTAGCATGCTAGATTTCTTTCAAAGTCAAGTTCTGTAACTGTGATTTCACAAGCTTTTGAAACGAGCATCCCACAAGTTTTACTGTAACCAGCTATCCATTCGATGGAAAGTCTTGGGTATCTTAAGTAGGGGGACATGCTTCCCTGGGCCCCGAACTTTGTCAGCCTGTGTGCCATAAGTCAGGATGGACAGAATGGAAAGAAGCATGAAGCAGAGTCTGAGCTCAGAAACCTTTGCAAAAGGGGAGTTCTCTGATCATTACAGACTGAGAGGAAATGCTTTCAAAAATGGTTTTTGGAAACCTGCCTCTTAACAAAACTGTTACAAAAACCTTCCTGAGAGGATGACCATTCCTGTTGAAGTTCAAGGTAGTCCATTTGAAAATTCTCACAAGGCGGCTAAAATCATGAGTCAATGTTTCCTGTAATAGTTTTCTGTGTGGTAATACCCAAATGTTGCCAGGCACACTCTGAAATATCTTTTTTTTTAAGAAGACTCAATAAAGCTCTAGATTTCAGAAGGGTTGAAATAAATTCAATACGATTGATTCCATGGTGCCGTAAAGGGGTCTGGGATGCTTCAGTCAATCACTAAGAGAAGCTTCTCCTCCCTGAAACAATATGGCCAAATGCTTTTTTGGCTCTCAGCTCAGTCCTTAACATTTGTGATCTTCCCAGTAGCAAAGAACCTTAAAATGCAAAATAGGATATTCTCGAGTGCAACAGATCAGAGACAAACAAACGAACAAAAGTATCATTCCCAGGCTATTAAAAAAAAAAAAAAAGAAATACAATGTGTTAAAATAAGGGTTAGTGCATGTTAATGGGTTATCTGTGCCTTTGTTTCCTTTTGATAGCTTGATTCCAGGAAGGTTGACTCAAAGTCTTTAATTCTCTAGCAACAGCTAAAAACCAAGAAATGCTTTCTGTGTTTAGAATGGCAGACTCCCCAAATCAAAACGAACATGAAGTTCTGTGCGTGCTCGAGCTGGCTGGTCATGCTGCAGTGATTACGGAGTGTCAGAGTTGCAAAAAGAAAAGCAGGAGTGCTTACGGCATCGCTCTTTATACCCACTGCCCTCTGAGTGAGATTTCCATCGAGAAAAAGGATGCTATGAAAGAGGTGCGTCAACAAGCTGATATATTCTAATATAAAAAAAATAATCAAGCATCTCACAAAAGAGCAAGATGATGGCACAAGCTTTTGGAATGGCATCCTCCCCACTTACGACTGGTCATTTTTTTTTAGACACACATAAGAATGAGTTAGAGATCAACAATCAACAGCACGGACAAATGAACAGGTATGTTACACATCGATATCTTAACCATAAACGAGTAGCATGAAGAGGTTACTCTGGTCTAAGTGAAATCAGCACGTGGTCATAGGATCGAGAAACAATAAAAGAGTATTTAAAAATAAGACATACAAGGAATATAAGGAGAACACTTAAAGGCTGAACTTTTAAAAGTTTTATGTTGTTTGTGGATTTTTTTTTTTTGTAAAAGGACTGAATGAAAGGAAACCATCAAAAACAAAGAGGCATAGTCACTCAACAGGTTACTTACATGCACAGAGGCCATTGGGAGTAAGACAGCATGAAAAATGTACAGGGGTCATTGAAATATGGCTTTTAATATATTAGTAAAATAAAAGTATAATATGCACAAAAGAAACTTTACCATGCAATATTCTAAACACGAGGCAAATAAATCACATTAAGAAACAAACTCATTTTAATAAAAATCCAACAATATCCTTATATAAAAGCCAGTGGGTTTTGATTTGCTAGCAATATGCATGGACAGCTGGTCTAGGCATAGTTACGAGACACCTTCCTCAGGAAGTGTAGGTGTGGAAGCCTTTTGCTTTTGTTTGTACCTTCCTGTACTGTTTGCAATTTCGAATCACAGGTGCCTATTACTTTTATTAAAAAAAAAACAAAGCCAACAGGGCAGTGGGATTGATGGACCACTCTTTGTTGTCTTAAGAGTTCTCTGTATTGAAGAGAAAAAGGTAATAGTTTTTAAAAACCTATTCAATTACTAATTTGTGGTATTAAGCATCATTTAAGCAAGCCTATGAATGGTATTGTAGAAACCCTCTGGGTTCATGTGTATGTATGTAAATAGACTATCTTGGGATATTGAAATACCACTGCTCAAGGCTCTAACAGTTAAAAAAATGAATTAATGAAGACTGTTTTTTCCCCTCAAGTTTACGTTAGTAACTTGATCTTGAAACTGATTTTGGAAGTCCTAGGGATGAGGAATCTCAGTGCCTCAAGAGTATAGTTCTAGCAGCCTGACAATGCTTTTTGCATCAAATTTATGTGGCTAAACATCTTTTACGTGTTGCAGAAAATGTATTTGCTGTAAACACTACACACATCACAATCAAATCTATTCCCAAGGCTTCAGAAATACTGTCTGGCATAGTCTGCTCATACTATCCTGATTTCCTGGTAAGCTACTCAATATTCATGACACTTTTATGTGTTTAGGTATTTTCCAGTTGAATCTTTTCCATAAATAAGCCTTTAGCATCGAATCCTTTTCTCATTTGGAAAAAGTATAAGTATATTCAAATACTGTAAAAACCTCCCATTAGAAAAGGCCTCGCACACTGATAACTCGGGCTGGGCGCGCACTCAGCTGCCTGCAGCGGCTGGATGGGCAGTGAATGCGTCTGGGTGCGCGGGCCGGGTGCACAAATGTAGCACTGGGTCCTAGGGAATGAGTGTCCAGCCAAAAGGGACATCGACAACCCGGTGGCACTATGGGAGAAAGGGGGCCTAGTGTCGCCACATTTCTCTTTTTTTTTTTCAAGACAAGGCAGAAACCCAGATTTTTATGTTAAATATCCGATTTTCAAATGTAATACCTAGTTACAATTCTTTCAAATACCGTGTATGGGGAAAACAAAACTAATTTATCGGTCATATCCAGCTAACAGACTGTCATTTTATAATGTGAGATGGAGGTGACACAGCTTGAACAGAATTCTGCTATAGCTAGACACTTGGGATGTCCCTGTGACAGAAATGGGAACAATTCTAGTATCATCGTTCCCATCAGTTCTAGACACTGACCAAGTTCCCATCTTTCATTTTTACTACAAACATAAACAACTTCAGAATTTGATGAGAAGGTGTGGATCTTGCCATCAATATCTGCTGAATTCTCAAAGATTTGAAGCAGGAAATAAGACACACGGCCCTTATTTGGATTGGACGAGGACTAGAATATTCCCGCCCCCCACCCGCTGTATTTGACAATCAACTTCTGAAAAAGCCAGAAAAATCCTTCAGAGGAAATACTGTTTGATTTGTGGCCCATGAGCCCATTTGGCTAGTTCTTGGCATTAAAGAATATGATGTTTCAAAGTTCTCAAAGCACCCGCCGTACTGACGGAGTTCAGTAGTATATTTCTCTTTCACACCAGGTCCTTATGTAGGCCTCGTCGCATGTTCAGATGGCCTTTCATCATGGCTCAAGGCAGAACAGCTGATAAAATACCTGACTTCCCTTTCCTGACAACTTCATCTCTTGTCAAGCAAAGGTGACCACTAAGTAAATGGTTCTTGTGGTCTTTGTCGTGAACAAAATGGAAGGGTTGGTGGGTGAAGGGGAAGGAGCCTGAAGAGATGGTGACAGAAAGGCCTTGCCAGGCAGCATGCTTCAGGAAGTCCAGGAAAAAAGCTGGACATCTTCTCCCCGAGCAGAAACACCAATAGGAGAGCTCGTGAGGCTTGATTTGGGGGTGGGGGCAGGCAGTGGGCAGGGGATCCCAGCAGGGACATTCTGGCTAGACCATCACAAATACACCTAAACACAAGTGCTACAAGGAACTGTGAGTGGCTCTCCAAGGACCTTATAAGACATTGAGACTTTACATCAACAGGCGTGAAAGGAAGGTCCCACATGCAGTGACAAATACTGACACACAGAGGGGACTGTAAGCATGATGGGGACAGCTCGGCGGCCCCGAAGACCACTGCTTTGGAAAATGCTGAAGATAACAAAACAGTGGTGGAGGTGGGGCTCCCCGCTTCCTCCCTAAGTTATAAATTTACAAGAACTTGGATAGGTCCATGGTTTTGCATAGGAGGTGTAATGTCCGAAGATGATAGAGAAAAAAGCAATTCTATTCCATCCCTAGGAGGCTCCTGCCTTCTGTTATCAAGGGCGAGACCCTTCGAACTTGATAGGCAGTGTTTGCCAGAGCTCAAGCCTGAGATGAGGGGCAGTAAATGAGTGCCTGGCTTCATTAAATGCTACCCATTTGTTAGGCCCAGTGAGGAAAGCAGCGGAGATGCCCTGAGTTTTAGAATTAGAAAAGGATGTCTTTCACTGACTAAGCCAATCTCCTCGTTTCGGGGCCCACAGGAGCTGAGTGATTTGCCCAGGCTGTGGGGCCACTCGGGTGCCAATTTCGGACCCCGTCTCACTCAGGTTGCCCGTTAGGCTTACAGGTGTGTTTTCAGGACCACTGAGCACCACCTACGAGGGAGTCGGGCAGGGCGGGGACAGTGGAAGATCAGTCATGGCCGTGGTGGAAGAATGGAGAAAGTGATCTGTGGAAAACATTGGCCACCAGATTGCATGCTGATTCTCTGACAAAATTCTTGAGTGAACGAGTCAATGGTTCTTTGTCAGAATGGAGAGATTCTAGTTTTCTAATCAACTGGCTTCTTATTTTCCCTCACAGCTGAATTAAAGAATATTGGCATGTTGAATACTTATGTCTACATGTCCTCCATTAGGAGAGTATAAAGCTAGTGATGGATTAATAACCTTAATCAGCCATCAATTTGCTTTTCTTTCTAGGTTCAAATTATAATGCCAGCTATATCTATACATCACTTAAAATTATAAAAACGATAAGGTTTTATATATGTATGTACATATATAAAATGTCAACACATCTTGTGAGCCCGTTAGAAGCTGAAGGAAATGAAGATGACTTGGTAGTAACCACTGACGTTTCGTGTTAAATGACATTCTGCTGACATTACAGTGAACGTCTTCAAAAAGCACTACTTGAGCATTTACAATTAACAGTCGCTAAGTTATGTTTAATCTGTCTTAAATATTTCTTCCCTTTACAAGACAAAAAAAAAAAGCGCCATTGTCAGACTAGTGCTCTGTGGTGGTAAAGAATCAGAAAGGATATATTTTATTGGAATTAAAAATGGGGTACAGTGTGGCCAACATGAAGGGAATGACTCCTCATTTAACTGAATCATTTGAAATGAACCTGTGGCCACTCACGTTCATCCCACGTGATGCAGTATTTCAAAATGCATACTTTTACTTGCTGATTAAGAAATGAGCAATTCAGAGTTTGTAAATAATTTTCCCTGGTGGATGTTAACTACATTAACATTCTACAGAGTGCATTTCATATTTCTCAGAAATATTATACTGTCAAATTGGGTATACATGACTGCATTCATTTGGGTTTTTTTTGGCCACATGTTTGATTTTTGGAGTTATTTCTGAAACCTTGGGAACTAATCTAATGCCAGTACTGGGGCTTGAATTCCTCAGAACAAGTCCCTTATAAAAAGGAGTCCTACTGAGAAGTTACTGAAAATAAGTAAATCCCACTCTGTATATCAGCATGCATTTCCTTTAGCTTAACTTACATCCCGTGAGTCTTCTGGGAATTCTACGGCAAGGACGGATCATGCTTGGCATTCATTTCAGTTTTTAGCAAACAAGTGAGTATTTTGACTTAGGTTGAACGCAAGTTTTCGTATAGACAAACAGCGCGAAGGGAAGGCCGAGATCATGCTCTTGGTCTTTTAGGAGCCAGGAAATAACGGGGGTGGGAGGTGGGGGGAGGAGACGACTAGTCCCAGGAATGCACCAAACGCCGTTAGTACCCAATGGCATCTGTGCTTTCGACCCCATTGCTAGACCCTTTGCACCACAGCTCTGTGAAGAGCGCCCCTCTGCCCTTAGCAACGTGCCACAGGGCCGTATGCAAGGGCCAGAGAGGAGTGAGGAGGGAGGAGATTTGCTCAAGATCAATCTCAGCAAGGAGGCAAGGATTCCGGTGACTCCGCAAACCCTCAAGCTCTCATTTCTCAGGGGAGGACTGAATGTACTGGGTCCTTTTAGTTCCAGAGAAGACTATTTCCAAACAGCATTTTCGTCCTATGAAGTAGAGCTCTATAAAATGGCTGGCAAATAACCAACATCATAATTGCAGGTAGGGCTTTCTTAAAAGTTTGGCAGGCTGATGAAGACCTCATCGGGTGGGATTTTTGGGAGGAGGACTCGGAAGACGGAACTGAGATGTGAGATCTACCTCTGTCTTTGCCGTGCTCACTCGGCCTCAGCCACACTTGTATGTTTCCCTACCTGCATTGTGCTTTGCCAAGTATTTATCTTTGTACTGCTTCTTTTTCTTGCCGAACCAAGTACAGCTGGCCTGCTGCTCCTGTTTGGTTTTCTCCATGGCGATGCAAGCGACTCGCCTAGCAGAGAGAGAGAGAGAGAGAGAGAATCTCCTGTAAAGTTGTATATTGACAAAAATCATTCATTTGAAGACTTGATACAAGCCTATATGAACATACTCCTCACAGACTTTTCAAGATAAAGCTTGCTCTTTGGTTTTCACGACAATTTACTGGAGATGTTTTAAAAACACAGGCTTATAATAAAATGACATCATATTCCCGGGGCACCTGCTAACTGATAACGCAGCCAAGCAACCTAAACTCACGGCTGTGGCATGCGGTGGACAGAGTGTGGGATTTTGAGTTCTGACAGGTCTGGTTTGACTCCCGGCTCTATCACTCACGACCTTGTGCCAATTTAGTGTTAGGTGCTTTCCTAGGAAATGTACATGTATTAACTCATTTGACCTTTCTAACAACACGTGAAATCGTGTCACTGCTTTACAGATGAGGGGATCAAAGGACTTAAGAGGTTCAGTAATTTGACCCAAACCACGCATCTTACATGGGTGAGTGAGCTCTGGCACCAGAGACCACATGATTGGCCAGGACATTCTATTGGCAAGTTTCTTAGCCTCCTGGATGGCTGTCGTAAAGGATCAGAACAAAAAAATGGAAAGAAAGTCCTCAGCACAGTGGTAGGCACAGTAGATCCTTAATAAATGGTACTACTACATGGCAATTCTAGTCTAAGAAAAAACATTAATGAAATCCACAGTTGGAATTACAGAGAATTTTAATTTTCTATGTGATTATAGTATTCAGCACAAATGTTATTAAGAAGTTGTCCCCTTAGGTTTAATCTAAGCAAATATTTGCCTTTTAGGATATCGCCACAGGTGGTTTTGCTTAATGAGTTTGCTTGTGTGCCAACCAGGG
The DNA here is from genome assembly GCF_003265705.2 of Callorhinus ursinus. NCBI lineage: Eukaryota > Metazoa > Chordata > Mammalia > Carnivora > Otariidae > Callorhinus > Callorhinus ursinus. The sequence continues at coordinate 7,872,836 of NW_027397078.1, read as the reverse complement.
GTCCCCGAGTGAGCCACATATAAGGAGAATCCAAAATCACCATCAGAATGACAAGTGATTTTCCAATGAGGTTGTATGGATTTACATTCCATCAGCAATGTCTGAGAGCTCCTGCTGTTCCACTTCCTTGCTAACACTTGGTCGTATCAGTCTTTAATTTTAGCCATGACAGTGGGCAAGTTAATGGAATCAGGCTGTGCTTTGAGTTTGCATTTCATGGATTATTAATGAGAGTGCACACCTTTTCACAGGTTTATTGGATTGGATTTCTTCTGTACAGTGTTTAAGTCTTTTGGCCATTTTCCTTTTCCAGTTGTCTTTTTTTAAGATTTTATTTATTTATTTGACAGAGAGAGAGACACAGCGACAGAGGGAACACAAGCAGGGGGAGTGGGAGAGGGAGAGGCAGGCTTCCCGCGGAGCAGGGAGCCCGATGTGGGGCTCCATCCCAGGACCCCGGGATCATGACCTGAGCCGAAGGCAGACGCTTCACGACTGAGCCACCCAGGTGCCCCTCCAGTTGTCTTTTTCTCATTGATTTGTAGGAATTCTCTATGTGGTCTGGATATTACACCTCTGTGAGTTATACATGTTGCAAATACCTTCTTCCATTTTGTGCCTTGCCTGTTTACTCTTCCTATGGTATCTTTTGATGAAAATAACTTAGTTTAAGTCAAATTTAGCCATCTTTTCCTTTATGGAAAGTATTTTTGATATGTTAAGAAATCCTTCCTTGTTCCTGAAGATCTTATTCAAGTTTATAGTTTTGGCTTTCATATTTTGGCCTTTAATACACTGGGACTGATTTTTGTATATGGTGTGAAATTAGGGGCCCGATTTCTTTCTTCTCTTTTTCCCTAATGGACACTCAATTGTTACAGCATGACTTATGGAGAAAACTATCCATTCCTCACTAATGACTATTTATGTATGGGAGTGTTTTGGGATTCTCTTCAATTGGTCTATTTGAATATCTTTATGCCTGTATCTTATTATCTTAATGACTACAGCTTTATACTAAGTATTGGTATCTGGTGGAGCAAGGCCTCCCTCCTTATTCTTCTAGAACATCTTGGCTATTCCTGATTCTGTGCATTTCCAAGAAAACTTTAAAATTAGCTTGCCAATTTTAAAAACACGTAAGACTGCATGGAATCTATGAATCAATCTGGGAGGAATATACACCTTTACAACACTGAGTCTTCCAGTCCCTGAATACAGTATGTCTCCATTTGTTTAAGTATTCTTTAATGTCTCAATGTTATAATTTTTCCTGTCTTGAACATTTTTGTTAGATTTGCTCCTAGCTTATTGATTAAAAGAGGTTATACAAATGGTATTTAAAAAAATTTTGTAATTCAGAAAATTTCAAACATATACAAGAGTAGAGAGTAATGAACCCCAAATACCTACAACCCAGCTCTAGCATTTCTTAACTCCTGGCTTGTTGTATTTACAACCTGTCCACCCTAAATTATTCTGACACAAATCTAAGTTTGTATCATTCCCTCCTTAAATATTCTTAAATTCCTTTTAAATCTATAGGTTCCCTCTCTCCTTTTCCTTCTTGCAATTATTTGTTGCAAAAACTGGTTGTTTGTCCGATAGTTTCCAAGTCTGGATTTCTCTGATTTCATCCCTGTGGTGTCTTCAGTAAATCCCTGTCTTTTGCATTTCCTCCAAATAGGTAGTTAGATCTAGAGGTCTGATCAAATTTAACTTCTATTTTTTTTTTTTTTTGCAAGAATACTTTATAGTATTAAGGTGATGCAGGTGGTGTTATGTATGGTATGTAAAGATTTTTTATTTTCTCAGGGCACCTGGGTCACTTGGTCAGTTGAGCGTCCCTCATGATTTTGGCTCATGATCTCAGGGTCCTGGGATCGAACCCTGCATTGGGCTCCCTGCTCAGCAGGGAGTCTGCTTCTCCCTCTTCTTCTCCCCCTGCTTGTGCACGTACATGCTCTCTCTCTCAAATGAGTAAGTCTTTAAAAATTTTTATTTTCTCTTTTTTGCTGGTAAATAGAAATTGCTTTTTGTATACTGATTTTGTGTCAACCATCTTGCTGACCTCTCCTATTAATTCTAATGGTTTATCTATAGATTCCTTTGAATTCCTATACACAGAAACACATCACCTGCAATATTTTTTTCCTTTCCAGTAGTGTCTGCTGTAGGTTTATGGTAGATGCTCTCAATCAGGTTAAGGAAGTTCCCTTCGATTCAGTTTGTGAGGGTTTTAATCATGAGGGGATGTTAAATTTTACCAAGTGCTTTTCCTGCATCTACTGATAGGACTATGTGGATTTTCTTTAGTCCATTAATACAGTGGATTGGCTTGACAGGTTTTCAAATGTTGAACTAGCTGTGCATTCCCAGTACAGACACCACTGGGTCAAGATGTATTATCCTTATTATATATTGCTGGATTTTGTTGAGAACTTCTACATCTATGTTCATGAGGGAGCCACATCTGTAGTTTTCTTGAATTGCCTTTTGTGAATTTTGGTATCAGGGTAATGCTGGCATTATGAAAGGAGTTGGGAACTGTTTTATTCTTCTCGAAAAGACTGTCCTCCATGTCTCTTATTTTCTCTTGTTCATTGAGGTTTTTTTTTTATTATTCCTTTATTTTTTGGTTAGGAGAAGGACACTTATTGGGCGATGCTGTGAATGCTCATCAACAGCGTCAATGTCAACGTCCGCGTATTACCTAAGCGGCATACAGAGGAGGCTGATGAAGCCTTTGTTTTGGGGATTCTTCCAGTACAAGCCAATCTGTGCTGTAGCAATAGCTATGGCTTCTGTGAGGCACATGAGCTTCGGGAGCATAAACAAAACCGAGAAATTTTTGACAGGTTAAAAGAGACAAAATCCTGACCCTGTGAAGCTTATGTTACAGTCTATAAGAGTATCTTATAACTAATGTTTTTAAGCTTAGGGAATAAAAGTAAAAAGGTCCCAGTAAAAATTTGTGGTGTGGCTCTATGTGACACAATGACAGAGGAATGAAACCAGTCTTCACCCGCCACGCAGGAAGTGCGTGCTGTTTCTTTTAGCTCAGTAAGTGCAGGCAAACTGTGGTAGGATTTAGGTCAACCCGGAGGAAAATTTCAAATACATGTAACATTTTCATTGCTGACTTGGATGAGGGTCTAGTAGGCAAAGGGAGGGATGACACATTTAGGGACTCAAAATATATCAAAGGACTTGACTGGTGTGCCTTGTCAAGCACGATGAAGTTTAACAAGGATAAAGAAGGGAAGGCGTCTGGGTCCCCAAACAATTGATTTCTCATCGACAGGGTGTGACAAATGTCACTTGGTAGAAACACCCATGAACCAAGATTCTGGGTCTGGCTGACAGTATTACCGCCAACCTTTCTCACCGACACTGAATGCCCACCTACATTCTACGCACCAACTCAGCTGCCCACCAGCGGCACTGCTCTTCCTTGCCGCCAGGAATGCCTTCCTCTACCTCAGTGTCTGACTCAGGCCTCAAGGCACATGCTGCCCAGTGGGCCGCTTCCTCGTCATCCCAGCTATAATCCCTTTCTCTCCCTACAGTTTTTGCACCTTCACCGAATTTGTTTTTTTCGTAATAAACCGAACATATTTGAAGTGTACAGTTTCATCAGTCCTGCTGAATGTATACATTCTTCCCTCTCTCCTCTGGGATCCCCAGGCAACCGATGTCACTATAGATTCGTTTTGGTTTTCTGGAATTTCATATAAATAGAATCATATAGTATGTTCTCTCTTTTTTGTCTGGAAACTTAGCATAATGATTTTGAGTTTTATCCATATTGTGTGTGTCAATAGTTCATTCCTTTTTTAAAATATTTTATTTATTTGACAGAGAGAGAGAGAGACAGAGAGCACAGAAGCAGAGGGAGCAGCAGAGGGAGAGGGAGAAGCAGGCTCCCCGCTGAGCAGGGTGCCTGATGCGGGGCTTGATCCCAGGACCCCGGGATCATGACCTGAGCTGAAGGCAGATGCTTAACTTGCTGAGCCACCCAGGTGCCCCCAGTTCATTCCTTTTTATTGCTTCATAGCATCCCACTGTATGGATATGCCATCCTTTCTTCATCTGTTTCCCTGATGGTGAAAACTTGAAAAAAGGGGCGCCTGGGTGGCTCAGTTGGTTAAGCATCTGCCTTCGGCTCAGGTCATGATCCCAGGGTTCTGGGATCGAGTCCCACATTGGCCTTCCTGATCAGCGGGAAGCCTGCTTCTCCCTCTAACCCTCCCCCCTCTCATGTACTCTCTCTCTCATTCTCGCTCTCTCAAATAAAAAAAAAACTTGAAAAAATTTTAGCCTTTCTAATAGGTGTGTAGCCACTGAGGTTTGGTTACTGCATGTTTTGTTCTTGGCAGTTCCTTCTGGTTCTTCTTCAAAAGTTTCCCTGTTCTCTGAAAATAGTTTTCAAGATTATTGATTTTAAAATATACGCACAGTTGTTTAAAAACCTTGTGTTAAGTGGGATTGGGTTTGTTTCTGCTGCCTGTCATTTCAGTAGGGTCTCTGTTTGGTCTGTCAGGCAGGTCTTCCTTGTTTCCTTTTGTGCCTGTGGGTTTTTTTTTTTTTTTGACTCGGTCGCTGCCCTAGGAAAAGTCTATGTGGGGGGTTAGGAAGGGCTCTAGGATGAGGCCTAGCATAAAGTGTTCTCCTTCGGAGACTTTCTTTTCATTTGTAACAGACACAGGGAACTACTATTAGTAAAGGAGAGGCCTCAAATCAAGTGTAAGGCTGGAAGTCCCCTGACCGTCCCAGGCTATGTGTATCTGGGTACAGAGCTACTCAAGGCAGACCAGCGGCCATGATTTTTTTCAGGGAAACTTTTGTTTTCCTTTTATTCGTGTCTTTGGCTTTGCTCAGTGGCAAGGCAGGCTTCTCTCCAGTCCCCAGCTGTTGAAGGGCAGCAAGGGCACACTTCTCTGCTTGCTCTTAACCTGAGGGCAGAGCCTCTGCGGTCCCAACAATGGGGGACCGGTCTCCTAATAGATCCCCCTGCTTGTACAGGCCTTAGGTCTTAACCTTGGTTGTCTGGCAGAAAAGTTTTCAGTAATAGACTTGTCCTCTTGGCAAAATGGGCCAATATGCTGCTGTACTTTCTATCACTCGATTAATGGCTTTCACATAAAAACCTGTCACTCAGTTGCCCGATGCCTTTTTGGCTACTTAATGCTTTTAAGGTAATATTCAAAAACACATTTTCTGCAGCATTTTCATTTTTTTTTTCAGCAGGAGAATTGATTTAGATAACCTAGTCCACCATTACAGGAGACAGGGAACTAATCTGCTTTTCCCACTGCCATTTCTCAGGATTCTTCCAGAGGACTCGGGAGTTCTAGGTGTCTGTGAAACAGGATTTCTACAGATGATCTGACTAGGGAGAAGAGTTCTGGAATCTACATAATTCTTTTAAAAAATGGCAGCAAGTTAGAACACATTTTGTCAAGCATAAATGTCACTAATGACATAATAACATCCATCATGAAAGTGACTCAGAAATCACGTCCGTCCTAATGCTTAAACTCTTCCTTGAAGTTGGGGCTGCAAGGCAGGGCCAGATGGAAGGCTGCCTGCCACTTCCTCTGGCGGGGCCTGCAAGTCCCCATGGAAAATGATGCCATCTGAAGTTCTTACCCGCTCCGACAGTCTAAATGTAAGAATAGTTTTGGAAACATGTGATAGTGACGGAGGCAATCACGCAAAGGAAATTAACTGAGAAATCCCTGTAACTAGTGAGAAAAAGGAGAAAACAATTCTCAACATCTGCGGACTCGGGGCCTCTGGGGTCTCTGAGCTAGCTTCAAATATTTGGGTACGAACTGCCCCGATGCCTACTGGTTGCTTTTTTGGTCGCATGAAACAAAACTCAGATATAAAGTCCTCTCTTTGCTAAATTTCTCATATATTGCTAAAGTACAGACGAATGCAAAATCACCAGCATCTTTCAAAACATAGTTCAAGTTAGCAAATAGTAACAATGGCAGAAATAGATTTTACTAAAATATACAGTAATCTGGGACTCCTTTTCTCACACTTAAAAATGGTGTCAAAAAGCTCTCTGACTTTAACCTGTTTCCACTGCTTGAACTTTCTAACAAAATAGGCATTTTTTTTAAAGATTTTATTTATTTGAGAGAGAGAGAGTGAGAAAGAGAGAGCACATGAGAAGGGGGAGCGTCAGAGGGAGAAGCAGACTCCCTGCTGAGCAGGGAGCCCGATGCGGGACTCGATCCCAGGACTCCAGGATCATGACCTGAGCCAAAGGCAGTCGCTTAACCAACTGAGCCACCCAGGCGCCCCAAAATAGGCATTTTTAAAGACTTAGCAAGGTAAAGAATGAAGCTTCTGGCTGCCTTTTTCTCCTAACGGGGAAACCCATTTTACCTTCAAATACCCTGAATGACCTTGAATCATAGCCTGAGGTTTTCCCTGCTGCTGATGGGGGGTGGGGGGCTGGAATGAGCACCGAGGGAGCATGCGGAGGGGCAAGGAGAGGGACGCCTGGGTGGCTCAGTTTGTTAAGTGTCTGCCTTCAGCTCAGGTCATGATCCCAGGACTCTGGGATAGAGCCCCGGGGGGGGGGGGGCAGGCTCCCTGCTCAGCCAGGAGTCTGCTTCTCCCTCTCCCTCCACCCCCCCCGCCCCCGCCCCCACCTGCACGCGAGCACGAGCTATCTCAAATAAATAAAATCTTTAAAACAAAACAAAACGCAGTTCTAAAAGGATTGAAGCAGCATGTGGGAGTGGGGGGCTGTGCTAAGGGACCAGGAGGTGACCGTGACCTGTGACCTGAGGGCTAGCCACTCAACCTCCCTCTAGACCTTCCTCTCCTTTTATGTAAAACCAAGACCTGACTCTAAGCAGGAACTTGCTAGATGCTGAGGATTTAGAGTTCTTGGATGACTAATCTGAACTTTGGCTAGCGGAGCAAACAGGTTTTACACAATAGAAGGTTGACAAACAGATGGTCAGGGCTTTGTTTTTATTGTAAAACAAAACGGAACAACAAAAACATACCATTCCTGAAGTTCAGGAGAAGGAATGAGACCTGCGGTTCCATTTTTGGAGTTTTCCAGTTTACCCTGCCACCAGTTGTGATCGTCCTTACTAATAATCTGGATAATGTCGCCAACTCTGAATCGAATGCCAGCTTCTTTGCAGGGGATGAGGTCATCCTTGGCTGGATCATATTCAAATTGTGCTCTTACATAGATCTATAAAACAGGAGTCTGTAAGAAGGGCTGCCTTGGCGATGTGAAAGCAAACAGCTCTAACGTAATAACCACACACCAACACTTACAATACGAACAGGACATTAGATGGTGAAGCCAAATGATGCATGGAGATAGGGCACAGAACTGCTACCACTAGAAACGATGGACGACCTCTGAAGGGTGCAGGCTCAAGCCTCTGCTGTTACTTGGAGGGAACGCTGCTGATACTTGTTTAATAAAGATCAAGACTTAGCATTTGCTTTTACTGTAACAGAGTAGGTCTCTAATTACAGAGAGGTATGCTTAGCATTTTTAAGTCTGCATATATTTAGCTGACATTATGGGCACGTTGTCATGATCACGTGGCAGCCTTTACACCATATACACAAACACTTAGGGTAGGCTTTAACCCCAAAGCAGCACGTGATACAAAAGCAGCAAGCACTCTGTGTCGGTCTCTTGCTGTAAAATGCCTACAAGACAGCCGTGTGTGGCTACACACTGCTGATAAACTTAAATATAATGTACACAGTTTTTAAAGCATTTAAAAAAATCAATCGTGTTATTAGGTTTTTAAAGAAGGATTTCGGCTTTGTATCTGTATTTTACTCTTCCTAGAGAAGAAAAATGACTTTGAATCCTAGCTTTGCCACGTGAAAGCAGCACAGAGCTTCAAGATATGCAGAGTTCAAGGCTCTGAGTTTTAGGATATGTCAATGTAATTAGTAAATATCATAAAAGGAAACAGATGAGCACATAAGGGGTTATCATATGGCAGCATTTTATGAATCACTGTGTTTCCAAATGCTTTAAAATAAGGTGCTAGATATCTAACGTTGCATCACTTATGCAGTCTTAAGAATAAACTATGGGTGAATTCTCTCAGGTGCCAATTTACGCACACCTGAACCCCAAATTGGATTATCTTTGGACACCAAATTCCATGAAAATTCCCCATAAAAATTCTACCTCTTGAAATTAAATTTGAGTATTAATGTTTCAGTCACTGTAAAACCAACCTGAAGGCTTTGGAATTAGTGCATGATTATTCTGTTCAAGTTTTGTCAGAAATCCAGCCTGTAAAATTAACCTATCTCTGCCTTTGCACCTGAAATGAATACTCTTAAAGTGCTTGGCAAACTGGAAGCTGCTTGCTGGTGGCAGGCAGCACGTCACTTTCCCCGGGTGACCCAACAGAGGAACATTGGGATGCAAAGCCAGGATGTTCTGAGTTTTCATTGTAAAGGGCTTTTAGATATCCACATGCAAATACAAATTAAGAAAAAGCCTTGAAAATTTCAGAAAATTACTGCTTAAACATAGTCATCAGCACATACATTTTAGTTATTCTTAGAATTATAGGAGTTTTGCAACCTTTCACAATTTTTTCCCCCAACTCCACAGGCAGGCCCATAAGACCCCCCCGAAGGCTGAATTCTTAAACCATCAGCACAAGTTTATCAGGTTGAAATTACAATAACCATCACAGCTACAAAGATGTGAGGAAAAAAATCCTTATAGAAAATTAGTCATGTGTAATGTGTTAAAATGAAATGGTACAAGCTCTCAATGCTTAAATGTTATGGTCCAAAATGCAGACATTATGGGATGGAAAGGGTTAATAAAGGATTGGCTATTAGCAGCTCAGTTTAGAGAAGTTTCTATAGAGGATATCTATTCACCTGTCGTCCTTTTGGTTGGGTAGTTGATGGCAAGTCCTGTAGAATAAAGCCAACCCAGGAGAAAAATTTTCATTTACTTTTTGAGAGTACAAGGTAATTTGTGTGTTCTGTTACAATATGGTTAAAAAATGAGCTAGATTTCAGTTGTAAAGAGATCATATACATTATTCCATTTCTCAGAAATGTTGAGTTATCGAAAAAAATCAAACCCAGGCCATTTAGCAGCAAGCTGAGGAAAGCAGGTAAGTTTAAGCAAGAGAGAAAATGTGTTCTTAAGAAACAACTCAGCATCTTCAACACAAAAGCCACTGTGAGTGAAACGGCCCTATCAGAAACAAAAACAAAACCCCCCAAAAAAGAGCCCTTTTTAACTTAGTCACTGCAGTCATTTCAGTTTTGAGAAATTCAATGGCTATATGGATTTTCACCATCTTCAAAGTATTACATGTTAAACTATTATAAACGAATTCCTTTGGTAGCCTATTTGGAAGTTAAAAACAAAGGTCGTTAGGAAATTTTCCTCCATAATTTCTCTTACTGATATCATTCCATTCGAGATGATCTCTAAATTACTGACAATTTTATCTGATTAAAGGTAGTTGATGTGTTTTTAAAGGGCACGTGGATAGCAAACGAGCGATACTGCTGCATTTAGTGAAACTCGCGGTACGTTTCAACAGCAATATCAGCAACTTAAGATTTTGTTACCCCAAAAGATCAGACATTTGCACCTTAAGTGCTTCCATTTAAGTAAATGAAAAACAATTTTTTTCATATTCCAAAATGAATAGTTCTGAAAAAAAGTGGTAAAATTCCAAGTTCAAGTCAAAATATCAAGTACTTTGTGTTAAAGATGTGATAACAGCGTGGCTTAAGTGCAGTTGGAAGCCAGTTCCTTTTGCTTTTCATATCCAGGCAAGGCTTATAATTCACAAAAATATGTGCACGGACCACAATAACAGAGGGCACACCAATTCATAACGTAGATAGCGGAAACTACAACAGGTTGCTGATATCACTCAGAATAGACAACTACAAAGCCCGAGAATACCCAGATGCCTACTCTGCAAAATCCTTCTGTTTCTTCATCTTTCTCCAATTAAAAAAAAAATTTAGAAATTTCAACAAATTGTCACTTCATATATCCTTTGCGTTAAGTCTGAGCCAAGTCAGAGATGCTAAGTGGGGTGACACGGAAATATTCTGAGCGTGACCAAAGCGATCTCGAACGCCAGTTCTTCCAATTTAACTAATCAAAGGGATTTTTTTTTCACGAGAAGAAAATGTTGAAAAGATTTTCCAGGAGTAAACTGCATTGTAGCTGTAGTAGCCTTGTATGTTGGCAGAAGACAGTATTTGCACTGAACACATGTAACTAGAACACTCATGGCGGGTGGCCCCAACAGAATTGCCACACTTTGCTGTGTGGAGCTAGAGTTCTTACCGAAACAGAATTGTTAGTGCTGCTATGACCATTAGCTGGGGACTGCCTGGAAGTGGAGGGGGACTCTCTCTGAAATAAGACACAAGGTTCATTAACACAGAACACAGTGGCACAGACAGAGATATTCACATCAACAGTTCCAACCACAATCTGACAACCGTTTCCTCTGGGGTTTGGTTTAGCTGCAAAGGCGCTACACTGACTTACTTGCATGATTTCACGGAAGTATGAAAAAAATGTTTGCAGTTGGAGGGTTCACCTATTGTACGCAATGATAGTGTCATTCATGAGAATTTCTTTCCTGTCTCCAGCACTCTATAACCTTGGCTGATTTTAAGTGAGACCCAGAAGAGGGAATTGATATTAAAATCCTATTGAGGACTGTAAAATGACAAATATTACTATACACTTCTTGTGCTGAAGATCCCAGCTGCCTAATTTTTTTATTCAAAATTAGGTTTGAAAAGTACTTAATAGTTTTTAGGTACCTCAGTGTCACAAATTACTGAATGACTCATTTGAAGTGAAACAAATCTAAAAAAAAAAAAAAAAAAAAAAGAAGAAGAAAAAGACTTCTCAGGTTGTAATCACCTTGGAGTCTTTCCAGGACAAGTATTACTAATGAGGGTAAAAGATACACATCCACCAGAGAAGAAACCTTTATTCTTTAGATCATTTTAGGAGACTGATTAAAACAATAATCTTGAGCCTCTAAAAATATTACACTTCTGGCAAAGGTCCCAGGAGGCACAGCCACTCTCCCTAGATCCGTGGTCCTCGGTCACACTCTCTAGACTGTGTGAGGCACCTGCAATCCTTTCTGGGCTCCATTCCCTTATTGTCCAAATCAGCTTTAACGATGAGCACGAGGAGAGGAAGAAAATATGCACTGTAGCATTTCTGGTTTAGTGGAGTTCTTTGAAACCTTTGAAGTGTACATGTCTGCTCAAAAGACACTTGTTTTTGCTAGAAGACAGACAGAAAACTTCTGGAGCTTGTTAGCTTTTTGAATAATAGGCTCCCTTAGACAAGCATTCTCAAATGCTCATGAGCAGATTGGTTTCTAGGTGCCAACCCCAGAGACTCAAGTCAGCACAGCCAGCGTGAGGGCAGCGGTCTCCCCTCTCTTGCCCGGGGGATGCTGATATGGGTGGCCAGTGAGCCCTTCTTTGGGAAGTACTGCCCTAGCTGGGAAGAGTCCAACCACAGGCTTGAATTCTGCCAGAACACGGGAGGGTCAAACAGGTTGGGGGTAGGGAGGAGGGGAGTATCATTTTTTCTACTCTTCAGAGATAAAGAAGGCAAGGGGGAGGGCTCTTCTGACTCAAGTGCAGAATTTACATGTGTAATACTGGTCCCACCGTAAAACTAGTTCCACCACTTAAAAAACACAAGAGAAACTTGTATATTAATAACTAACAATATCCCCTAGTTAGTTAGCTAAAAAGACACAGATCAATCGTATTCACTAAATGTCCTCAATGCTGAGAAATGGTATGAAGACCACCTATGATTTTAGAATATTAGAACGTTTCACATGAGAGGCGTGTATGTGACATTCCCTCTTCCCCGGAAGGTTTGTGTTCTAGGTTACAAATTTCAAAACTGTGACTCCTGGAGCAGAAGTAGCTCTGCATTTTCTTTTGAAATACAGTTATTAATTGAAGTTCCAGAGAAAGCCACCAAGAGGAGCTCAAAACCTGATAGAACGGAAACCCCAACTGCCATGGTGCACTAAAAAATATCCTTGACCAAACTACAAATTCTTAGACATATCTTCGATAGGTTTAGAGAACAAAACATAAAGCCTCTTGAGTTTGCTTCTGAGATCTACAGCATTCCTGGGGCCTGAAAGAGGCATCGTAATTTCTCCCTCGACTTCTCCAGAGTACAAATTCAATTTTCTAGATAAGTTCTAATAAGTTACTTGTCAGTCTTGAAAATTAACTGTAGGAGGTGTGTACTTCACACTGATGTACACAGACTTGGAAGATGCACACGAAAAGAACAAGCTTCAAATAATTAAGCTCAAGCTGAATGTGCAATGACCGAAGGATGACAGACCCTTCATGCCAGTCTGTATTTCCAGATATAAAAAGAATAGATTTTGGAATCTCATTTAATGACTGACATGAAACTGAATAATACAGGGTGGAGAGCTACAATTTCTATAGGATACACCAACCGTTAGAAAGAAACTTTGGGGTTGTATTACCCTAGAAAACTTACTTATCAATCACATAGTGTTCCAAATTGAAACGATTTCACAGAAGGTTGCAAAAACTTCTACTCCTCTCGGAAAGTCAGTTATCAACTCCTCACAGACTTAACATCTGTCCAGGGACTTCTCACAGTTTTGTTTTTTTTTTTTTTTTTTAACACCCCGATCTTAACAGATCACTTCTCAAATTCTTGGAAAGAAGAACTATCTGTGTGATTTCTTAATAAGGGAAGTGAATGTACTTCCTGGAAATATTATTGCAATTATCTTTCTTTTTTTCCTCAGAGATGCCATTTGTTCTTATTAAGCCTTCTGTCATTACTTGGAGCCCCTCTAGATTTTGCTGCGATCCCAGCCTGCAGACAGTTAAAGTGCTGAGGAGATCCCCATGGAAGCAGGGCTGAGTAGGTGAATGGAACCTACTCTGTTCCGTTATCTTTGTTGTAAAATTGGTGTGCAGTGATCAACAGCACAGGCAGAAACAACTTCCCAGAAAGCCAAAACATTCAGCCATCAGCAGACAGTTAGTTAAGAACCCAGAGGAGACAGGGGTGGCGGGGGTTGCGCAAGAGCCATTACCTCACAGGATGATGACTGAGTGCGGTAACTTGGCACGATCTTGAAGGTGATACTCCCCCGCATTTCCCGCTGGAGGCAGAAGAAAGGAGAGCTCTCTTAACACACAAATGTTGCACACAAAGACATGTGAGAAACCACTCGAAATGTGTGCGTGTGTGTGTGTGTGTGTGTGTGGTAATTAATGCAAGCCAGCTGAGCATGCAGGGGCCTAAAATGAAATGGACATAGAAGGTAGGGGCTGCTCACAGGAATAGACACTGTTCTCGGGAGAAACCCTGCAAAGTCAAGGCCGATTGCCTGGTTTGCGCAGCAGCAGTGGAACAGACCTCCGGCGGTTCCCTTTTTATAGACACACATGCAGAAACCTCTAAGTGCCTTTCAAAAATGAGCATGGATTGAGCCAGACAACAGAATAAGTAATTACACGAAAATGATATTTGGTCTGCTGCGTGGTGATGGTGTACTCCGTTCAATTTGCTTTTTCTTTCATAACGTTGGCCTCACGGTTTTTGCTGTCATGAGTCTGTGTGCTTATTTCACACCTAAGAGATAGCCATGGCTTGGGAGCCCACTGCGTTGTAGCAGGAAGACGGCCCAGGACCAGAGGTCCCAGACATCTGCCTCTGCTCCGGACGGCAGTGAGCACAGGCCAGGGGCTGCCAGCCTGCTTTTTTAATGCAAGGCCAATTGTGAACACAGATTTTGGGTATGTATGGTCAAAAACAGCTGGGTCTACTCTGTCTTTCCTTCCCTCTGTGCTGCAGAGAGATCCAATGCACCTGGCTATGACTCAGCTAAACAGGAATACGGCTCCTGACGTTGCTGATGTCAGCAGGATGGAGGTCGGTGAGAGACTAGTTCACATATACGCACAACTGGAAAGATTATCTTCACACATTTGCTCAGTAAGAAACAGGAGATCAAGGAGGAAAGGAGAGCGTCGAAGCCCACACTGCTCGATGGGCAAGAGGTTTCCAAGCTCTGTTGCACGTAAACAGTTTCCCAGTTGTCACTTATGAATGTTGTAGAAATTCAAGTCCACACCAATGGTGGGATCAGAAATACTCTAATTACAAAAGAATACCGCTTATTCGTGCATTAAAAAACAAGCTAACAAACTGAAAGTCAGTCTTGGAACAAAGACAGAGAAACCTGCATGTACTCACAAGCATTTTCTGCAGCTGTTCCACTGTTTGGTTAGCCACACTGATGCCATTAATTTCTCGAATCTCATCACCGACATGAAGTGTGCCTAAAGAAATGACACAATTATAAACACGAAATGATATATGTATCATTTATAACAAAATCCAAAGGCAGCAATGTAAGTAATTAAAAAAATTAAGCTAACGATTGAAGTCCAGTGTTTCAGAAACAGGTACAGATTTGGCTCATGTGGTAAACTCACCAAAACAGATATATCTACTTACGGAAGACACACTTTCGAAAGATGGCTGCAGAAATCTGCTTATTTCTCTGAGAGAGGCACTGTGTATCATGGTTTAAAATGACAGTTTCTAGATCTAGATTGTATGGGGGCAAATTTCAGCTACATCCCTTACCAGCTTTAAGATCATGGGTAGGTTACCAAAACGTTCCATGTCTCAGTTTTCAACATTTACAAAATGGAGATAAAAATAGTACCTATTTCATATGTTTGCCTTGAGGATTAAGTTAGTTTAATACACATAGAAGAATCAGAAGTGTTCATGGCACATAGTAAAGTACCACTGAAGCGTCTGTTATCATTTTCTACTATTCTCATCACGATTATCTACCAAATGTGATACAGAGAATTGTGATAATACCTGTATAACACTAAACATACATTAGACCAAACACAGTTCTTTTATAATAATTTGGTAGGCATTTCAGGGTCCTCTAATACTTCAATTGGAAAGAGTGACCAAGAACCAATGCTTAAATAGAGTTATGTGAAATTTTACTTCCTTATTTATAAACTGTGCATATGTTTACATACTGGCTGGACATTGTTACGAAAAGCTCACAGCATCTTTTAGAGGTACATACTAAAATGCACATAAAGAAAATAAGACCCCTGAGATTTACTTCAAAATAATCCATGGGGGTGGACAGTAGGGGAAGGTACAGATGACACTGGTGTGGCCATGAATTAACAGTGACTCTAGTGGGTAATGGGTACGCGAGTGATTGCGTCACTCTTCTTTCCACTTTTCTCTACTTGAACTCACTGCACTATTCTCTCTACTCATGTTTGAAAATTAACATAATAAAATAAAAGTCTGGGGACTTTTGCTTCCAGTGTGGCTGGTCAGTCACTGGAAGACGTTCTCACAACTGTATCTCACCTAGGGTACACCTCTTGAAGTGTTACTGGTCTCACAAAAGGAGGACGAATTCTAAGAGCACTTCCTACTTCCATCCCTACCATCCACTCCACACGAAAACCTGTGAGCTGGCTCCAGAGTGGTGGCAAACTAAGGGTGGAATGAAACAGTAGAAAGGGTAGATGCCACAGTAGCATTGCCTGCTAGCTGGATTCTGAGCCTTGGGCCAACAGCAAGGGACAGAAGTTGACCCCAGGAATCTGGAGGGAGGCAAGATCCATATTGGTGGCACTCCACGGAAACTAGTAGAAGAGGCAACAAACTCTCTTTGGAGGAAAGTGTACCCAGTTTAGGCCTACAGGACTTCCACTAATTAGGACAAACAAAAGCTCACAATCAAAGGTCACCAAACATACAATAAGGCAAACTACTATGTGAGTCATCAGAAACAGAAAAAAAAAATTTAAATCGTCAAGGAGGACAGATACTAGAATGATATGATACAGAATATAAAAAAGCTACATATTAAATATTAGGAAAAAAAAGGGCCTAATTGCAAGGATGAGAATGCAACAAGAGACTATCAGATGTGAACAGATAGATTTGAAAATAAAAGTAAGAACAAGTGACTAGTACTTCTAGAAAAGAAAAATATAACTGGTGATATAAACCAGTGAATGGATGAGTTGAACAGGAATTCAGATATGGCTGAAGAGAGTTTCAGTGAACTGGAAGATACAACTAAATAAATTACCTAGAATGCAGGCCAGAGGAATGAGGGAAAATAGGAAATAAGAAATAAAGAAAAATAGGAAAAAAATTAAGAGATACAGAGGGAATATCTAACACACGTCTAGTGGAGTTCAGAAGGAGAGAATATGGAGAATGCAGAAGAGGCAATATTTGAAGAAATAATGGTTGTAAACTTTACTGAACTGATGGAAACATGTTTATGCAATCCAGGAAGAATAATGTATCCTAAACAGGATAAATAAAGAGAAAGCCATGCTGGAAGGTAGTAAAACTATAGAACATCTAAAGACAAAGATCTTTCCCCCCCCGCTAAAGACAAAGTTCTTAAAACAACCAGAGAGAAAGGAGAGATCACCTACAAAGCAAGGACAATTGTAGTGACATCAGGCTTCCCAATGTCAAACAATGGATGCCAAAATACAACAGAATGGTAACCATTAGCCTAAAATTGTGCTCTCAGCCAAAATAATCTTCAAGATTGAGGCTGAAATAAAATACTTACAGATAAATACCACCTGAGAGTTTATTAGTAGGAGACTAGCACTAAAGGAACTTCTAAGGATGTACTTTAGGAAGAAGGAAAATACTCCCCAAAGGATCGTCTGAGATTTAAGAAGGAATAGTGAGTTTATACCTGAAACTAATATACCAAACACTTGTATGTTAACTATACTAGAAATAAGATAGAAGGAATGGTGAGTAAATAAAATCATAAACATTTATGTAAATCCAAACAAAAATGGTCATATTTTAAATTAACAGGACAGAACTCAAATACTGGGCAAGAATAATATGTAAGTCAGGAGTGTGATCAGATTTAGTGTTCCAATGTCTTTGTATTCTTTGGGAGTGGGGTTAAGATACTGTTTCACTTTAGTATACATAATGTTAAATATGCAGGATAAAATTTCAAGGTAACCACCTAAAAACAGAAATAGAGTGCTGAAATTCTAGACTACCAGGGGAAAAAATGGAACAAAAAAATGAACAAGAAAATCAATAAAAAAATGGAATAAATATAAATTAAAAAGATGACAGAAATCATCACAATAAATATTAATGGACTAACCTTGTCCATTAAAAGACAGTGATCAACAGAGTGCATTAAAAAATGAAAAACTCAGCTTAAAAAATTCTGATGCATACAAGCACAGAATGGTTGGAAATAAAAGGATGGAAGAAGACATGCTGGCAGATACTAAAATAAAGTTGGGATAAGTATGTTAATATTAGATAAATAGGTTTTAAATAGAAAGTATCAGTAAGGATAGAAATGGTGACCAGGTATTTCTAGGCACCTAATTAGACAGCTTCAAATATATAAAGCCAAAATGGAGAGATCTATAGATAGAAATTGAAAAACTCTACTATGATAGTGAGATATTTCAGCAATTACCGATAGGTGAGACAGACAAAAATATTAGTCAAGATACAGAAGATGTGAACAAAAAAATTAACCCCAAGCCAATCATCATATAGAGAACTCTCCATGCAACAGTTAAAGAATAAACATTCTTCTTAAGTACACATGGATTATTTAAAAAACTGATTAAAGTGCTATGCCATCAAGCAAGTCTCAACAAACCTCAAAGAAATGGTACCATACAGACCATACTCTGACAACAGTGCAATTAAGTTAGAAGTAAATTATAAAAAGATACAAAGAAAATCTTCTTAGATGTGGTATGTAAAAAACACTTCTAAATAAATGTGGGTCAATGAAAGATACCATAATAGGAATTTAAGAGTACTTAGAACTGAATTACAATAAAGATGCTTTATAATAAAACTGGTGGGATATAGATAAATGAGTACTTAGGGTAGAGTTTAGACTCAGATGCATTATATTAGGAAAAAAAAAGACTGGGATAAATGCACTAAGTGTCTAATTAAGAAAGTTAGATAAAACCAATAGGAAGTAGAATGAAAGAGATAAATAGAAATCAGGTCACAAAACAATGAAATAGAAAACAAACATACAATGGAGAGAATTAAGAGAACCCAAAGTGGGTTTTTGAACAAACCCCTGGCAAAGTTGATTAAAAGAAAAAAGACAAGGCATGGATAAATAATTTTAAGAATGAACAAGGGGACATAATTATAGAGATGGCAGGGAATAAAAAGGTAAGAGAACACTATGCAGAAGCTTACTACAATAATTTTTTAGGACTTAAGTTTTTTAAGGAAAATGTAATTTGCCAAATTTACTCAAGATATAGAAAGCCTGAATAACCTTATGAATGTTAAAGAAATTGAAGCAGTTAAAAAAAAAGAGTCTTTCCTGGGGTGCCTGGCTGGCTCAGTTGGTAGAGCATACAACTTTTGATCTCAGGGTCATGCGTTCAAGCCCCACAGTGGGTCTAGAGCTTCCTTAAAAAAAAAAAAAAAGTCTTTTCAAAAAAACCCAAAATCAAAACCAAAACATCAGGCCTTGACAGTGTTATAGGCAAGTTCTACTAAACTTTAAAGGTATGAATCATTCCAATATTCTACAAAGTCTTTCAGAGAACTCATGAAGGGAGAAGGCTCTCCACATCATTTTATGAGGCAATGTAACTTTGAAACTAAAATCCAGTAGAGAAAGACAAGACAGGAAAATTAACTACTAGCCAGTCTCACCCATAATTACAAATACAAAAACTCTAAACAAAATATTAGCACACAGAATCCAGCAGTACATACAAAAAAACAAAACAAAACAAAACAACCAAAAAACCACACACAATGAGTAAGCTGGGTTTATCTGAGACATGCAGAAGGGGTTTATCATTAGGAAATCTTCAAAAGTCATTCATTACATTAATAGATAAAAGGAAAAACCCCCCAAATGATCATCTCAGCAGATGAAGAGCATCTGGTAAGATTCAAAACTCAATCATAATTAAAAGGCTCAGCAACTAAGAATATAAGAGAACTTCCTCAACCCTAATAAAAGGCGTCTCACTAAAATTCTACAGTAAATGGTATTCTCCGTGGGGAATCATGGGAAAGCTACCTTTCAAAAACAAGACTAGGAGGAGGTCCACTACACCACTTCTATCAGAGATGGCAGGCCCTAGTCACACAGTAATATAAGAAAAAGAGATTACAGAAACGATGTTATGACTTCACTGAATTTATAGCATATTATTAAAATAAACAGAAAATTCATCCTGGAGTCTAAAACCATTTCTCCCATGTGAGCGCTGTCTACTACTGCAGCCTATAAAGATTCCCCTGAAGGCAGCAGTGATGCTGGACATCATCTGTGTCCATTCCTTACTTCTTGCTCTCTGGGGTTAAGGAAAAAGTAAAGAGGGTGCTAAGGAAAAAAAAAAAAAAAGAACAACCCCCCCGCCCAAAACCCTGATCTGAAAGAAAGGAAGCCTAATTTTCGGACAGGAGAATCATTTCTTGGATCAGCCTGTAAACACTAGCACCTATAACTCAGCCCTTTCAAAGAGGAGGCTACGCCTGCATGTGTAAATCTTGTCCACCTGAGAGTTAATTAAAGTTCCCCTTTCTCAAAAACTCATTCTTTGTTTACTTCAGGCCTTAGTGAAGTCCCTTCTCAGAATGACTGCAATAACTGTAGTAGGTATTAAAAATTTAATCCAGATTAGATAGCTCTTATTTTACTGTTTAATTTTTATATTATTTATCAAACTCTAATTTCCTAATTTACAAAGAGTATATCTCATTCCTGAGTGAGAAATTCATGAACTGTCATTATATATCTCTATCCATGAATGAATACATACATATGTATGTATGTATGTCCCAGAATAGATGCCTTCCATATATCCGGGGGCCAGGTATGATACTTTGCTTTATCCCCCATGGTCTTTCATAAGTCAGGATCCAAACAGTAATTCAGAGATGTTCCAGTAACAAAACTGTAATATACCCTCCCCTCCCTTAGCCATAGGCTGGAGCATGTACAGATGAATATGAACAAATGGAGACCAACAGTGATTAAAACCAAAGACAGATAATTTAAATAGGTCATTTATGTGGACCACAGATTAAAGATTGTTTACAAGGATCATAAAAAATACTTTCTCCACTAGGCTACAGGAACAGTTAAGGAGGGAAAGAATCACATATGAAACTTACCTTGCCTGTGAATCATGCCCCCGTGCATAATTCTTGCAACAATACAATGATTTAGCTCATTCATTTTTAAAGTGATTCCCTGTAAAAAGTTAAGTAAAATAGAATTACTATTCCCTTTTATGTTTGTGATTTCACTGTAGATAATTTTATTTACAAAAGTTAGGAAAACATTCAAGAAAATATAGAAAACGAAGGAGGAAAACCATCTGTTACTCCACCATGCCATGACAAAAATGTTATTTTTGGTATTTTGATTGCTATAATAATAGTAATACATACATTCTATATTGTGTTTTTTTTTTTTTTTAAAAGATTTATTTTTAGAGAGAGAGAGAGAACACAAGCAGGAGCGGCAGAGGAAAGGGAGAGAGAATCCCAAGCAGACTCCACACTGACTCCAATGCAGGGCTTGAGCCCACGACCCCGGAGATCATGACCTGAGCTGAAATTAAGAGTTGGGCATTTGACCAACACTTTAGTGCCCCTTAATGTGTACAATTTGGTAAGTTTGACATACGTATACATGTATGAAACCATTACCATAATGAGGAGCATGAAATATCCATCACCCCTAAAAACTTCCTTATGCCCATTGGTAATCTACTCCCATCCCTGCACCCCCCTTCCCCTACCCTATGGCCCCTCATTTGGTAGGTACTCTTTTTTGTTGCTTTTTTAAAATTCACAGTGTTAGGTTTAATCACATTGTTGTATGTATCAATGGTTCATTCTTTGTCCTTGCTGAGTATTCCACTGTATGGATATATCATTTTGTTTATCCATTCATGGACTGAATTTTTTCTCTAGCTTTTGGCTATTAGAAGTTAGCTGTATTCCTGCATTAGTCTCCACTTGGTCATGATGTATTCTTCTTTTGTTAAGATATGGATTTGTTTGAGTCTTTGCATCTATATTCATAGGGATACCAGTCCGTAGTTTTCTTTTCTTGTACTGTCTTTATCTGGTTTTGGCATCAGGGTAAAAATGCTAGACACATCATAATAATAATAATAATAATAATAATAATAATAATAATGTTGAGAAGAATTCCTTCCTTTTCAATGTTTTGGGGAAAGTTTGTGTAGAATTGGTATTATTTCTTTATTATATGTTTGGTAGATTTCACCAGTTATGTCATCTTGGGAGTTTTCTTTGAGGAATGGTTTTTAACTACAAATTCTTTTTTAAAATTTTATTATGTTGTGTTAGTCATCATACATTACATCATTAGTTTTTGATGTAGTGTTCCATGATTCACTGTTTGCATGTAACACCCAGTGCTCCATGCAATCCATGTTCTCCTTAATACCCATCACTGGGCTAACCTAGTCCCCACCCCCCTCCCTCTAAAACCCTCAGTTTGTTTTTCAGAGTCTATAGTCTCTCATGGTTCGTCTTCCCCTCTGATTTCCCCCCTTCATTTTTCCCTTCCTACTATCTTCTCTTTTTTCTTTTTAACATATAATGTATTATTTGTTTCACAGGTACAGGTCTGTGATTCATCAGTCTTACACAATTCACAGCGCTCACCATAGCACATATCCTCCCCAATGTCCATCACCCAGCCGTCCCATCCCTCCCAACCCCCACCACTCCAACAACCCTCAGACTGTTTCCTGAGATTAAGAGTGTCTTATGCTTTGTCTCCCTCTCTGATTTTGTTTTGCTTCATTTTTTCCTCCCTTCCCCTATGCTCCTGTCTTGTTTCTGAAATTCCTCATATCAGCGAGATCATGATACTTGTCTTTCTCTGATTGACTTATTTCGCTTAGCATAATACCCTTTAGTTCCATCCAAGTCGTTGCAAATGGCAAGTTTTCGTTTTTTTTTTTTTTTATGGCTGCATCATATTCCATTGTATATATATACATCACATCTTCTTTATCCATTCATCTGTCGATGGACATCTTGGCTCTTTCCACAGTTTGGCTATTGTGGACATTGCTGCTATAAACATTGGGGTGCACAGACCTCTTTGGATCACTACATTTGTATCTTTGGGGTAAATACCCAGTAATGCAATTGCTGGGTCATAGGGTAGCTCTATTTTCAACTTTTTGAGGAACCTCCATACCGTTTTCCAGACTGGCTGCACCAGCTTGCATTCCCACCAACAGTGCAGGAGGGTTCCCCTTTCTCCACATCCTCGCCAACATCTGTTGTTTCCTGACTTGTTAATTTTAGCCATTCTGACAGGTGTGAGGTAGTATTTCACTGAGGTTTTGATTTGGATTTCCCTGATGCCGAGTGATGTCGAGCAATTTTTCATGTGTCTGTTGGCCATGTGGATGTCTTCTTTGCAGAAATATCTGTTCATGTCTTCTGCTCATTTCTTGATTGGATTATTTGTTCTTTGGGTGTTGAATTTGATAAGTTCTTTTTTTTACTTTTTAAAGATTTTATTTATTTATTCGTCAGAGAGAGAGAGCGCACACAAGTGGGGGAGCAGCAGAGGGAGGAGCAGGCTCCCTGTTGAGCAAGGAGCCCGATGCGGGACTCGATCCCAGGACCCTGGGATCATGGCCTGAGCTGAAGGCAGACGCTTAACTGACTGAGCCACCCAGGCATCCCGAGTTTGATAAGTTCTTTATAGATTTTGGATACTAGCCCTTTATCTGATATGTCATTTGCAAATATCTTCTCCCATTCTGTTGGTTGTCTTTTGGTTTTCTTCACTGTTTCCTTTGCTGTGCAAAAGCTTTTTATCTTAATGAAGTCCCAATAGTTCATTTTTGCCCTTGCTTCCCTTACCTTTGGCGATGTGTCTAGGAAGAAGTTGCTGCAGCTGAGGTCGAAGAGGTTGCTGCCTGTGTTCTCCTCTAGGATTCTGATGGATTCCTGTCTCACATTTAGGTCTTTCATCCATTTTGAGTCTATTTTTGTGAGTGGTGTAAGGAAATGGTCCAGTTTCATTTTTCTGCATATGGCTGTCCAATTTTCCCAACATCATTTGTTCAAGAGACTGTCTTTTTTCCACTGGACATCCTTTCCTGCTTTGTCGAAGATTAGTTGACCATAGAGTTGAGGGTCCATTTCTGGGCTCTCCATTCTGTTCCATTGATCTATGTGTCTGTTTTTGTGCCAGTACCATACTGTCTTGATGATGACAGCTTTGAAGTCTGGAATTGTGATGCCACCCGCCTTGCTTTTCTTTTTCAACATTCCTCTGGCTATTCAGGGTCTTTTCTGGTCCCATACAAATTTTAGGATTATTTCTTCCATTTCTGTGGAAAAAAAGTTGATGGTATTTTGATAGGGATTGCATTGAATGTGTAGATTGCTTTGGGTAGCATAGACATTTTCACAGTATTTGTTCTTCCAATCCATGAGCATGGAACGTTTTTCCATTTCTTTGTGTCTTCCTCAATTTCTTTCATGAGTATCCTATAGTTTTCTGAGTATAGATTCTTTGCCTCTTTGGTTAGATTTATTCCTAGGTATCTTATGGTTTTGGGTGCAATTGTAAATGGGATCGACTCCTTAATTTCTCCGTCTTGTTGTTGGTGTATAGGAATGCCACTGGTTTCTGTGCATTGATTTTATATCCTGCCACTTTACTGAATTCCTGTATGAGTTCTAGCAGTTTTGGGGTGGAGTCTTTTGGGTTTTCCACATGAAGTATACCATCTGCAAAGAGTGAGAATTTGACTTTTTCTTTGCCAATTTGGATGCCTTTGATTTCTTTTTGTTGTCTGATTGCTGTGGCCAGGACTTCTAATACTATGTTGAATAGCAGTGGTACTAGTGGACATTCCTGCCCCGTTCCTGACCTTAGGGGGAAAGCTCTCAGTTTTTCCCCATTGAGAATGATATTCGCTGTGGGTTTTTCATAGATGGCTTTTATGATATTGAGGTATGTACCCTCTCTCCCTACACTGTGAAGAGTTTTGATCCAGAAAGAATGCTGTACTTTGTCAAATGCTTTTTCTGCATTTATTGAGAGGATCATATGGTTCTTGTCCTTTCTTTTATTAATGTCATGTATCCCATTGATTGATTTGTGGATGTTGAACCAAACTTGCAGCCCAGGAATAAATCCCACTTGGTCGTGGTGAATAATCCTTTTAATGTGTTGTTGGATCCTACTGGCTAGTATTTTGGTGAGAATTTTTGCATCCATGTTCATCAGGGATATTGGTCTGTAGTTGTCCTTTTTGATAGGGTCTTTGGTTTTGGGATCAAGGTAATGCTGGCCTCATAAAATGAGTTTGGAAGTTTTCCTTCCATTTCTATTTTTTGAAACAGTTTCAGAATAGGTATTAATTCTTTTTAAAATATTTGGTAGAATTCCCCTGGGAAGCCATCTGGCCCTGGGCTCTTGTTTGTTGGGAGATTTTTGATTACTGCTTCAATTTCCTTGCTGGTTATGGGTCTGTTCAGGTTTCCTATTTCTTCCTGGTTCAGTTTTAGTAGTTTATACGTCTCTAGGAATGCATCCATTTCTTCCAGATTGTCTAATTTGCTGGCATACAGTTGCTCATAATACGTTCTTGTCTTTATATTTCTTTGATGTTGGTTGTGATCTCTCCTCTTTCATTCATGATTTTATTTATTTGGATCATTTCTCTTTTCTTTTTTGATAAGTCTGGCCAGGGGTTTATCAATCTTATTACTTCTTTCAAAGAACCAGCTCCTAGTTTCGTTGATCTTTTTTTTTTTTTTTTTGGTTTCTATTTCATTGATTTCTGCTCTGATCTTTATTATTTCTCTTCTCCTGCTGGGTTTAGGCTTTATTTGCTGTTCTTTCTCCAGCTCCTTTAGGTGTAGGGTTAGGTTGTGTATTTGAGACCTTTGTTTCTTGAGAAAGGCTTGTAGTGCTATATACTTTCCTCTTAGGACTGCCTTTGCTGCATTCCAAAGACTGTGAACAGTTGTGTTTTCATTTTCATTTGTTTCCATGAATTTTTTTTAAAATTCGTCTTTAATTTTCTGGCTGACCCATTCATTCTTTAGTAGGATGCTCTTTAGCCTCCACGTATTTGAGCTCTCTCCCGCTTTCCTCTTGTGATTGAGTTCTAGTTTCAAAGCACTGTGGTCCGAAAATATGCAGGGAATGATCCCAATCTTTTGGTACTGGTTGAGACCTGATTTGTGACCTAAGATGTGATCTATTCTGGAGAATGTCCCATGGGCACTAGAGAAGAATGTGTATTCTGTTGCTTTGGGATGGAATGTTCTGAACATATCTGTGAAGTCCATCTGGTCCAGTGTGTCATTAAAGGCCTTTATTTCCTTGTTGACCTTTTGCTTAGATGATCTGTCCATTTCAGTGAGGGGGGTGTTAAAGTCCCCTACTATTATTGTATTGTTGTCAATGTGTTTCTTTGATTTTGTTATTTACTGGCTTATGCAACTGGCTGCTCTCATGTTAGGGGCATAGATATTTACAACTGTTAGATCTTCTTGTTGGATAGACCCTTTAAGTAGGACATAGTGTCCTTCCTCATCTCTTATTACAGTTTTTGGTTTAAAATCTAATTTGTGTGATATAAGGATTGCCACCCCAGCTTTCTTTTGATGTATATTAGCATGGTAAATGGTTTTCCACCCCCTCACTTTCAATCTGGAGGTGTCTTTGGGTCTAAAATGAGTCTCTTGCAGGCAGCATATCGATGGGTCTTGTTTTTTTATCCAATCTGATACCTTATGTCTTTTGATTGGGGCATTTAGCCCATTTACATTCAGGGTAACTATTGAAAGATATGAATTTAGTGCCATTGTATTGCTTGTAAGGTGGCTCTTACTGTATATTGTCTCTATTCCTTTCTGGTCTATGTTACTTTTAGGTTCTCTCTTCGCTTAGAAGACCCCTTTCAATATTTCTTGTAGGGCTGGTTTGGCGTTTGCAAATTCTTTTAGTTTTTGTTTGTCCTGGAAGCTTTTTATCTTTCCTTCTATTTTCAATGACAGCCTAGCTGGATATAGTATTCTTGGCTCGTATTTTTCTCGTTTAGTTCTCTGACTATATCATGCCAGTCCTTTCAGGCCTGCCAGGTCTCTGTGGAGAGGTCTGCTGCCAATCTAATGTTTCTACTGTTGCAGGTTACAGACCTTTTGTCCCAAGCTGCTTTCAGGATTTTCTCTTTATCTCTGAGACTTTAAGTTTTACTATTAGATGTCGGGGTGTTGATCTATTTTTATTGATTTTGGGGGGGTTCTCTGTGCCTCCTGGATTTTGATGCCTCTTTCCGTTCCCAAACTAGGGAAATTCTTTGCTATAATTTGCTCCAATATACCTTCTGCCCACCTCTCTTTCTTCTTCTTCTGGGATCCCAATTATTCTAATATTGTTTCGTCTTACGGTATCACTTACCTCTCGAATTCTGCCCTTGTTATCCAGTATTTATCTTTCTTTTTCTCAGCTTCTTTATTCTCCAACAGTTTGTCTTCTATATCACTAATTCTCTCTTCTGCCTCATTTATCCTAGCAGTTAGAGCCTCCATTTTTGATTGCACTTCATTAATAGCCTTTTTGATTTCAACTTGGTTAGATTTTAGTTTATTTCTCCAGAAAGGGTTTCTCTAGTGTCTTCCATGCTTTTTTCAAGCCCAGCTAGTATCTTTATAATCGTCATTCTGAACTCTAGTTCCGACATCTTACTAATGTCCATACTGATTAGGTCCCTGGCAGTCAGTACTGCCTCTTGTTCTTTTTTTTTGAGGTGTTTTTCTGTCTTCTCATTTTGTCCAGAGGAGAACAGATGAATGAGAATACAAAATGCTAAAAGGGTAACAATGACTCCAGAAAAATATACACTAAACAAATCAGAAGAGACCCAAAACTGGGGGGAAAAGAAAGGGAAAGAAAGAAAGAAAAGAAAAAGAATATGATCAGGCTGGTGAATAGATCAGAGCCACACACTACATTTTGGGTGTATTTTGGTCTGTTAGAAGAAACTGCCTCCCAAAATTTTAAAGAAAGAAAAACTTATAATTGTACTTTGTACAATAAGGGTAAATACAATGAGGGGATGGAATATGACTGTAAAGATGAAAATCATAAAACATTTTATAAAAGGAATTGATAAGATAAAAAGTTCGTTGAAAAAAGAAAGAAGAAAAATTAAAAAAAAAAGGGGGAGAGAATATGATCAGGCAGGAAACTAGAACAAAGCCGCCACACACTAGAGATTTAGGGTATATTTTCGTCTGGTAGAAGAAACTGTATCCCAAAAATTTTAAATAGAGAACAATACCAAAAATAAGGTCAACTACTATGAAGGGATAGATTATGACTCTAAAAATGAAAAATAAAGAAGATTTTTAAAGAAGGGATTGATAGATGTTGGTTGAGAAAGGGAAAAAGAAAAATTAAAAAAAAATAGAAAAATAAAAGAAAATTAAAAAAATTATCTTTGAAAGACTAAAGAATAATGGTAAAAAAGCCATGAATTCTATGTGCAGTATTCCCCTAGCGCTGGAGTTCTGCCGTTCTCATTGATCGGTAAACTTGGTCTTGGCTGGCTGTTCTTGCTGATCTTCTGGGGGGAAGGGCCAGCTGCCGTGTTTCCCAAATGTCTTTGCCGGAGGCGGAATTGCCCCGCCCTTGCCGGATCCGGGGTAAGTAATCTGCTCGGGTTTGCTCTCAGGAGCTTTTGTTCCCTACAAGCTTTCCATACAGCTTTGGAGGACGAGAGTGAAAACGGCGGCCTCCCAATCTTCTCCCTGGAGGAGCCAAGAACTTGGGGCCCCACTCTTCAGTGTGCCCCCAGAGAAAAGCAGGCAATCACTCCCGTCTCCCCAGTCTCTGGCCGCACTGTGCTCACCCGGCCTGTGACCGAGCATTTCCATCTCTGGCACCTGACCCTGTGTGGAGTCTCCAAACCCAGCAGATTCCTGCGGTGCGTTCCCGCGCCGCTCCTCCTGGGGGAGGAAGGGGAGTCTCCCCAGCTCTGCCGCTTGTTGGGTCCCTGCTGGAGGAGCAGTGGCCCGACTGTGCTGCGGATCACGGTTTATGGCAACCCCGAGCTGAGAGCCTGCGCCTTGGCTCTGTCTCTGCAGCCGGCTTCCCCGCTCCGATACCTGGGAGCTCTGCTGCACTCAGGCACCCCTGGTCTTTCTGTGACCCCAAGGGTCCTGAGACCACACTGTCCCACGAGGGTTCCACCCCCTGCTTAGCCACTGGAGCGACGTCCCTCAGCGGAGCCGACTTCTAAAAGTTCCAATTTTGTGCTCCACTGCTCTATCACTTGCCGGTAGCAGCTGACGGAGACCCCCTCCCCCGCAGTCTATCCCCCCGATTATTGTCTCGAATTCACTTCTCTGCACGTCCTACCTTCCAGAAAGTGGTCGCTTTTCTGTTCAGAGAGTTGCTGCTATTCTTTTCTTCGATCTCCTGTTGCGTTTGTAGGTGTTCAGAATGGTTTGATAACTATCTGGCTGAATTCCTGGGACCAGATGAAATCTGGGTCTCCTACTCCTCCAAATTCAATTTTTAAATAGTATAGGGCAATTCAGTGTATTCCTTAAGTGAGCTTTGGTGTGCTTCTGTCTTCAGGGAACTTGTCCATTTCATCTAAGTTGCTGAATTTCTTGGCATAAAGTTGTTTATAAGATTTCCTTATATTTTTTATGTCTGTAGATTCTGTAGTAGTGTTACTCTTTTATGCAGGGTACTGGTCATTAGTGTCTTTTTTTTCCTGATCAATCTGACCTTCTCAAAAGAAAAAGCTTGTTTTATTGATTTTTTTCTCTATTCTATTTCATTAATTTCCATTTTGATCTTTATTATTTCTTTTCTTTCACTCACTTTGGGTCTAATGTGCTCTTTTTTGTTCTAGTTTCTTAAGGTAGAAACTGAGGTCATTTAAGATATTTCTTTTCTAATATAGGTGTTTAGTGCTACGCATTTCTCCCTAAGTACTGCTTTCACAGCATCCCAGAAATCCTGGTATGTTGTTGTTTCATTTTCATTCACTTCAAAATATTTTAATTTCCCTTTTGATTTCTTCTTTGATCCACGGGTTATTTAGAATTGTGTTATTTAGTTTTCAAATGCTTGGGGAATTTTCCCAAGGTCTTTCTGTTATTCATCTCCAATTTAATCATAATGTGGTCTGAGAATTATACCTTGATATTAATATAGCCACTCCAGCTTCCTTTTGTTTAATGCCATAATACGTCTTCTTCCATCCTTTTACTTTGAAACTATTTGTCTATGTACAAAGCAATTCTTGTAGGCAATATATAGTTGGGTATGCTCCCCTCCCCCATCTGACAATCTCTGCTTCTTAATTTGGGGAATTTAGACTATTTGCATTTCACAGGATTATTAACATAGTCAGGTGTAAATTTATACCAAATTCTAGCTGATTTTTTCTTTTTTTAAGATTTTCTTTATTTATTTGACAGAGAGAGACACAGTGAGAGAGGGAACACAAGCAGGGGGCGTGGGAGAGGGAGAAGCAGGCTTCCCGTGGAGCAGGGAGCCCAATGTGGGGCTTGATCCCAGGATCCTGGAATCATGACCTGGGCCGAAGGCAGACGCTTAACAACTGAGCCACCCAGGTGCCCCTCTTGTTGCTATTTGTTTTTGTTCCATCTGTTCCATGTTCCTTTTCCTCTTTTTCTGCCTTCTTTTGGATTAGCTTATTTTTATTCTATTTTCTCTCCTGTGTTGTCTGATGTGATGGGCTATAATTCGGTTTTGTTGTTTCAGTGGTTGCTTCAGGGCTGATGGTATACATCTTTAACTTATCAGAGTCTACCTTCAAGTGATATTATACAATGTCACATATAGTATAAGAACCTTTTAACAGGGGTGCCTGGGTGGCTCAGTCGTTAAGTGTCTGCCTTTGGCTCAGGTCATGATCCTAGGTTCCTGGGATCGAGCTCCGCCATCAGGCTCCCTGCTCCGCGGGAAGCCTGCTTCTCTCTCTCCCACTCCCCCTCTGCTTGTGTTCCCTCTCTCGCTGTGTCTCTGTCAAATAAATAAATAAGATCTTAAAAAAAAGAACCTTTTAACAGTATAGTTCTACTTCCTTTCTCCTGACCTTTGTGCTACAGTTATACATTTTACTTTTACATGTAATAAGCCCTCAAACACATTGCTGTTATTTTTGTTTAAATTGCCAATTATCTTTTAAAGATATTTTAATGATCAGGATGTCCTTTAACATTTCTTATACTGTAGGGCTACTGAATTCTTTAAGTTTTGGTATGTCTGAAAATGTTTCTATTTTGCCTTTAGTTTTTGAAACATACCTTTGCTTGGTTTTGAGTTCTAAGACAAAACCTCTCAAAGGTTTTGTTTTTTCTTTCAGTACTTTAAAGACACTGTTCTTCTTAACTGTACTGTTTCTGATAAGAAATCTGATGCCACTCTTATCTTTGTTCCTCTGTATGTAACATTTCTTTTTTATGTTTTTAAGATCTTCTATTTATCATGGTTTCTAAACCATTTGATTAAGATGTACCCTGGTGTTTTCTTCTTCATGTTTCTTGGGTTTGGGGTTCACTGTGGTCTTACACCTGAAGATTTATAGCTTTCATTAAGTCTGGAATGTTTTCACCCATTATTTCTTCAAATATCCTTTCTCTCTCTTCTTCACTCTCTTCTCCTTCATAGAATCCAATTAACCATATATGTTAGGCTGCCTGAAGTTGTCCCAGAGCTCAGTGATGCTTTTTTCCTTTTTTTGAGAGAGAGAGAAAGAGAGCACGCGAATGCAAGCAGGGGGGAGGGGCAAAGGGAGAGAGAGAGAATCTTAAGCAGGCTCCACAACCAGCATGGAGCCTGATGTGGGGCTCGATCTCATGACCCTGAGATCATGACCTGAGCTAAAATCAAGAGTCAGATGCTTACCTGACTGAGCCACCTAGGCACCCCTGCTTTTTTCATTTTTCAAAAATTCTTTTTCTGTATTTCATTTTGGGTCGTTTCTATTGCCGTATCTTTGAGTTCACTAATCTTTTCTTCTCAAATGTCTGATCTGCCATTAATCCCATTCTGCTAATTTTAATATCTTTGTCAGTTTTGATTATTCACATTTTCAGTCACATTTCCCCCCTTCTTTACATGCCTAGCAATCTTTGATTCAAGGCCAGACATTGTGAATTTTATCTTGCTGCATGCTAGATGTTTTTTATTCCTTTTTTTAAAAAAGATTTTATTTATTTGAGAGAGAGAATGAGATAGAGAGAGAGTATGAGAGGGGGGAGGGTCAGAGGGAGAAGCAGACTCCCCACCGAGCAGGGAGCCTGATGCAGGACTCGATCCTGGGACTCCAGGATCATGACCTGAGCTGAAGGCAGTCGCTTAACCAACTGAGCCACCCAGGCGTCCCAAGAAGTTTTTTATTCCTATAAATATTCTTAGGCTTTGTTCTGGGATATAGTTCACTTACTTGGGTCAATTAGTTTGATTCTCTGGGTCTTGCTTTCATGATCTGTTAGGCAGGTCTTGAGCAATTCTGAGCCTAGGGCTAATTATTCCTCCTTACTGAGACAAGATCTTCCTGTGCACTCTCTGCAGTGCCCCACGAATTTGTTTTCCAGGCCAGTTGGTGGCTAATGGGCAGTGAGTATTGGGTACTGTTCCCTCTAATCCTTTTGGATGGTCTTTCCTTGGCTCTGGGTAGTTTCCTCTCATAAATGCACTGATCATAACTCAGATGACTACTTCAGGGGGACCCTCTACAGATCTCTGGGGTTCTCTCTCTGCACAGCTCTCTCTTCTTCAGTCCTCTGTCCGATGCACTTGTGCCTAGGTCTCCTCGGGTTCTCAGCTCTGTCTCCTCAAGTCAGGGTGTCTGCCTGCTCTGCCTCAGCTCCCCCTTCCTGTGCTGTGGCCTGGAAACACTCTCAAGTCACTAAGGTCAGGCAATCATAGGGCTCACCCTGTGTGCTTCCTGTCTCTTAGGGTTCATTTTCCTTTGTTGCCTGATGTCCAATGTCTTGAAAATTGTTCTTTCATGTAATTTTGTTCGCTTTTACGTTTTTCTTTGGTTATTTCAGGTGAGAGGGTGAATCTGGTCCTTGTTACTCCATCTTGGCCAGAAGTAGAAGCTCCACATATTTAATGCCAGACTACTGGTCTATAGAGATTACTTTTTGTTTTCCTGTTATTCTCTAAGATAAACTTTCATAAGCATATTTTTTGTACTAGACCTGGCTGATCCCACAAATCACATGGGGACCTTTTAAATAATACTGTCTTTTAAACTCACTCTTTGGATTTAGATTCAGGAGGTCTGGAATGGAGCCCAGAAATCTATATTTTTAACAAGTTCCCCTGGTGAAAACCGGTCTTGAATTTGAGATAAGTGTAGGGGGACTGTCTTATCTTCTTCATTGGAGAATAATACT
Source organism: Callorhinus ursinus (assembly GCF_003265705.2). Classification (NCBI taxonomy): domain Eukaryota; kingdom Metazoa; phylum Chordata; class Mammalia; order Carnivora; family Otariidae; genus Callorhinus; species Callorhinus ursinus. The sequence continues at coordinate 7,840,216 of NW_027397078.1, read as the reverse complement.
GTGTTGGAAAGCTTCATGAAAATATTTGAACCTTTATAATTTAGACTCTGAATCTGCACAATTCCACAAAAATGTAACTTTGCTTGGTTCCTATTTTGCAGTTCTTAGAAGTGGTAGGCAAGCAATGTGAAAAACTGGTATATCAAAATGTTTCTAGTCCCAATGTTCAACTGTAATGTTCAAGTTTCATTTCCAACTTGTATATTCAATCAGCACGTAGGTTACCAAGAGAGGTGTTCCTGGAGAAATGCTATAAATTAATGTGTAACTTAATCTAATTTCATAAGGGAAATGACAGTATGATGGGGGTTCAATCCTTGAAATTAATAAATTAATGTATTCATTCAACCAATATTACTGCGATCCTGTTATGTGGGCAGGTACTCTGCTAGGCACATAATGAATGAGACTATTCATTAGTGAATAGACAACAGTGATGAGACAGACAGGGTCTCTTATGACTAGAGGGAAGTTCACCTCAAACCGACTAGAGTTAATAACATTTATTATTTTGTCTGCCCCAAACATTTCTTTGCAGAGAGGAACTGACTCATGTTCTCTCTGTTCCCAAGTTCCCAAATTCCAGGGAAGGGACTGGTCCAGCTTGGGATGGGTGCCTACTCATGAACCTACCCCCAGCTTGGGGTAGACTCCTGGCCTTTCCTTGTTTACATAAGCCTTTCCCCTATTGTCCAAGCTAGTTCAAGTCCAGTCTTCATCACTTGCAACTAAGGGAGTCTCAATCAACTGAGAGTAATTTCAAGGTGAAGTTGCAAATGGGAAAACAAGGGTGTAAATGGGAGTGTATCACCCTTGTAGGGTGGATCTAACATAGTTGGACACATTACAGAAGGTCTGAAAAGCAAAAGAGATCATATAGGCATATCCTGCACAGTAATATAATGCTTTTAATAAGACAGCTAACCAAGCAAATGAAGCTGTATTAAATGTAACAGAGAACTGTATTCCATTATGGAAAATATCTATATTACATCAAATAATTCCCATTTTTATGGCAACCAGTCAAAGGGAGAACTCACACTTTCAGTAGGATCAAAGACAGAACAGAGAAGGGATTTTTTTAAGGAGACTTTTAGGGGAGACTCAGGGCCATTTTATGCTTTCTGAGAAAAGTAACTGAAGGATACACTTTTACTCAGTCTATGGTGTTTAGGTAGTGAGCCTCCATAGAAAAGATCACACAAATGTCATTGGGCTGCTTTAGAATATGATGATCACAGGACACTTCTGGGCCTCCTTCTTGTGGTCCCCTCCAGCTTTCCTGTCTATTTTGCTTGGCTGAACGTCACCACTTCTTGCCTCTTGGACATAGCCTTCTCTCCTTTATAGCTCTACCGTAACTGTTCGTGTTTAGCAACTGTGCTAAACTGCCTACTTATTTGATGCCGGCAGCCCTGGGGAAAGTGAGCTCTGGGAAGGGGCCGTGTCTTACCTGTCGCTACATCACTGGCATCCAACACAGTGATTTGCGCACAGTAGGCACTTAACAAACATTTGCTAAATGAGTGAATGAATAGATAATATGAATAAATGCATATTAGACCTTCAGAGCCAGGTGGGATCTTGGGAGTCACTTAGTCAAGTATGCTTCTGGCAATAATTGCTAAGCAAAGTATGAGCAGACTTGAAGTCATCTGCCCAAGGCAGCCAAAGGCTGCAGTTACTGCCTGTGCTCTTAAGCCAGAGGGTTGTTTGGATGGCACCAAAAAGGGGTGAAGTGATTCACATGCCCCCTGCCTACTGCAAGTGCTGAGCAGAGATCAGTGAGAATTACAACCGGAAACATCTAGGCTTGAGGGCTCTCTGGAAATCACAGTCAGAGAATCACTGCTCTGTAGCTCTCCCTTTAATCTGGAAAGCAACTGGGCAACTTTGTTAAGAAGGGAATTTGTTTTGCCATATCCCAATATCCCTCTTCTATGCTCCGAGGGAAAGATATGAATGCGTTGTTTGAATGCCTTTTCCCCCTCTTCCCCCTAAAGATAGGATTCCTCCCCCAAATACGGAACTTTTCCAATAGTCTTTCTCTCAATGGGTAGCATCACTGTCCATCTGGTTGTGAAAGTCTAAAGCTTAAGGGACATCCTTTGTAACTGTTTCTCCCTCAGTCCCCACTGTCGATCTATTATCCAGGGCTATTGATTTTACTTTTTTGTTAAGTCTGTTCACTTCTTTCCATTTGGTATCCGCGCCTCTAGCTCCCAGTCCCATCCGCTCTCCCTGGTCCTGAAGCAATAACCTCCTCACTGGTCTCCCTACAACCTCGCTCGTTCTCCTCTAATCCATTCTCTGGAGGGTGTCTTTTGAAAATGCAAATCTGATCTTCTCTCCCTGCTTGAAACTCTTTAAGACCCTCCCACTGTCTTTGAGACAAAGAACAGAATCCTTAACATGTCTTTCTTTCAACACTCGTGTGTCCCATTCCTGCCAGGCACCGTTTCCTACACGGCAGCCGTGGTGCCTTCTTTCCATTCTGAAACTACGCGAAGAGCCTTTCTGACTAGGGGGCTTCTGCACATGCTGCTTGGTTGGCCTGGATGGTCTCCACTCTGCCCTCCTGCCCCATGCCCCACTTTGCTCGGTTAACACCAAGGAGCCTTTCCCCATCTATGAGGATTCTGTGACAATGAGGCAGGTTCAGCATCAATTCCATTCCGATGCTATTCCTACACCCCGAGAAAATGAATTCGTATTAAAGAGGTAGATGTGAATGGAAGGAATGTTATTTTAGCCACATTGCTCAGTTCTTGGGATGCCTTCCAAATTAGTCTTCCTCTGGTTGTGTTGAAGGCAACAGATCTTGTAAGTGGATGTTTTTCACAATGTCATTAGACATTTGCTTTTTCAATGCCAGTATTTCAAATTGTGCCCCCAAGGTTTTTCCTGGAGTACTGTACCAGGTAGGTCCTTTTTTGGTGAAGTTGCAGAGCATTTGGGAAAGGAGAGGTGGGAGGAGGCCTCAGGCATGGCCTTAGCTGGAACAGTTCTGGTGCGGGTTGGGAGGTGGTAGAGGATCTGGAAACAGGCCGCTTTAACACTCTTGTGCTCTCCTTCCCTCCCCACCCCCTAGTATTGTAGGCTGAAGTTGGGAGCCCTAATTCAGGCTGGGACTTGAGAGTCTAGAAAACTTACCATGGGCTCATCTGTGTTCTTTTGGAACTGGACCAGGCGGACTCTGGTCACATTCTCCATATCCATATCTCCGTTGGCGCTTTCTGGAGAATCACCATTTAAATAGGGAGAGGTGGGAGGAGGTGTGACCCTCAATGCTTCATCGCTGTAAACTTCATGTGCCACTACATCGTGAGTCTGAAGTAAGGCCTGGTAGTTTATGAAGAAAGGAAAAATATTGTTAATAGCACTATTCTAGCAGAAGTGTGTTATTTCAAATAAAGGCAGACATAATGCAATTTCAAACAACTTAGTAGAAAGAATCATCTGTAAATAGAGGTGGCAAATTTGGGCTGGGGCTTACAATGGGAACACATTTAAAAAGAAACAATGCAATAATTGTAGTTGTGAGCAAATATCTTTCTGGATAGTATTAACCAAGAACTTTTTTTTTAAAAATTTTTATTTATTTTTTGACAGAGAAAGAGACAGCGAGAGACGGAACACAAGCAGGGGGAGTAGGAGAGGAAGAAGCAGGCTTCCTGCTGAGCAGGGAGCCCGATGTGGGGCTCCATCCCAGGATGCTGGGATCATGACCTGAGCGGAAGGCAGATGCCTAACCGACTGAGCCACTCAGGTGCTCCCCCAAGAACTCTTTTATATAACCCAAAGGATGAAGATAATTTATAACATATGACTTAGTAAAAGGAATGAAAACACACACCAGTGTGCCCCAAAAAATGTAATGTTCCAAAATATTGCATACGATATGAGCTCAAAGTCTAAATCTATGTAATGCTTTTGTTATTTTTATTTTTTGGAGCACTTGCCCAAATGAAAAATAACTTGACAGTTACTATTATCAATATTTTTGCAAAGCCTGTGAACAAAGAAAAAGTGATTTGTCTTGATACCTGCATATGTTATCTTGGTGAAACTGGATAATCAAGATCCCTGGTTTCCCAAAAAAGGATATTCTCCCATTTACTGTACTTTTTGTGTCATCATAAAAAAGTTTTTTAATAGCCATGAATATTTGAACATTTCTACTTCTAAGAGAATTTTACGGCCGAATATCAGTAATGTTTGGAGCTCTGCACAGATATTTTCTTGTGTGCTAACTACAAACTCAGTTCTGTTTCAATCTGTGATCTGTGTGGTAATGAAATATCCAGAAATAATGAAATGCAATTAAAACTGCTTTAAAAGTATAACCCTTAGCATCTCAAATTAAGTCATTTAATTAAAAAGCTTATTAAAGTCATGACTTGGTTATTTTAATTTTAAAGGCATGCATACGAGGCAAAAATAAAAGGTAACGATGCAGTAAAGTCATAAAGAAGGTGGTGTTGATCTGTCATCAGTAGAGCATATGCTTGGAGCAACATATGCGTTTGGGTTTCTCATGCAAATGGCAGCTAGTTTCAAGATCACAGAGGGTGGGTCTAAACTTGGGTCTGGGTGAGGGGGCATTGAGCACTGCACCGCTTGAGAGCAGGGCTCCACGAAAGCCCTGGGGACCTTGGCTTCCTGACCCTTGCCCTGACTGCACCCTGCACTGGTACCCCAGGCCCAAGGGTGGTGATTGTGCTCTGTGAGTTAATCTCTCTTTTCCCAGGTTAATTGTGGCTACTTAAGAGATTGATATTTAGGGCAGAAAGCAAAAATCAATAATAGACAAACTGAAAAACTTCATCAGCTACTATTAGGTTCATCATACCAACTATAGATGTAGCTTCCATAATCAGGGAATTTTCCAAAAGCAGGCTTCGTATGACTGGAGGCTATAGAGCCTGGCAAGTGGAGAACCAAGCTTTCATCAGGAGAATGGGCTGGAGAATGGGTTGGAGAAAGTGTTTCTGCTGTTTTTTGCAAATGATTTCTAGTCACCCTTTTAAATTATATAAGCAAACACTTGTATTTAGTGTATTCTTTATAAGGAAGGATAAGTCCCAACAATCACAAAATACCACATAGAACTTTAACAGAAAAACACTCAAATTATGTCACTGAATAATGTCATACTTGATGCTAACCATGCTTTGCCACTGTTATCCCAAAATAAAACTTACCCCTAAAGTTCGAATGTATATGCAAACAGGAAAAAAAGGGGCTACTTATAGATTGTTTACAGAAGCCAGTGAAAAAGAATATACAAGTGGTCCCTGGGTGACTCAGTTGGTTAAGTGTACAACTCTTGATTTCAGCTCAGGTCATGACCTCAGGGTCATGAGATGGAGCCCCTCAACGGCTCCATGCTCAGCTCAGTGGGGAATCTGCTTGAGGATTCGTTCTCTCTCTCCTTCTTCCTCTGTCCCTCCCCTCTGCTAGCACGTGCATGTGCATTCTCTCTAAAATAAATAAATAATATCTAAAAAAAAATATGCAGAATAAAAAATAGGAAAATCTAAGTTTGAATATTTTTCTTCAAATATGTTATGAGGTATAACTGAGCAATTGTTACTAAGCTGAAATAGCTATTAGGTTTAATTACATAAGAATCATGTAATAGGAAAGAAATACTTTCACTTTTTGTACTCTAGTGAGGACGTGGACAACAACTTCAGACTACAGTGAAAAAGTATCTATTTTAAAATGAATAGGAAAAATATGAATTTTACGCTTGAAAAGTGGCTTCTCTGGCTTCGTAATTATAAATCATACAATGGACCACTACATAATAAAAATACCATGATAACCCAAGGTGATTTTAACCGTCTTGTTTTTTGAGAAAGTAGGATACAAATTTGCTTTCACAATCTTCTGTTCTAGGTCCTTTCTTTCATTTTATTTTTTTAAATTAAGTAGGCACTATGCCCAGTGTGGGGCCTGGACTCATGACCCCGAGATCAAGAGCTGCATGCTTTACAGACTGAGCCAGCCAGGCACTCCTAGATCCTATTTATTACAACTGCAATAAGCAAAGGATCTATTTATTCTTTTGTAAAAAAGTCTTTCAAATGGAGTAATTGAAAAAAGGATTAGTGTGATAATATTTTTTATCATGACCTCTAAAGATAGAATACAGACTTCAAAAAATAATTTAAATCTATTCCTTTTTATTCTTTAATTACTGTAAATATTCACAAGTATCTATATTTTTAAGTGTCAGGTAATTCAATGTTAAACCCTCATGTTTTAATGTTCAGAAAGCAAAGAAAAAGCCAGATATTAAGTGTGAAATGATAATTATGCTAAGAATAACTCCCAAACCTCAGTATAATAAAAACATAAGCATTATAATATTTCCCTTTAAGCTATTAATATTTCTTTAAAAATACCAAGAATTTGAAACCATGACTTTAAAATGCTTATAAGATAAAAGCTCCAGCACTTAAAAGCTTATTTGACATGGTATATATAGCTCAGAAGTATATTTTCCACATAGGATATTATTTAAACATATACTTATTTGGGAATGACCAGTGAGCTCGAGTTAAGTTTATAGGAAAATGGACCCTCACTATAGGTCAACCAACTTTTAAGAGCATGGGGATTGGAGCCCGCAAGATCTGGGTTTTGAACCTCAGTGAGGCTACTTACTAGGTGAGTGGCCTCTAGCAAGCTTCATTACCTTCCTAGGGCAGTTTCCTCTCTGAACTGTAAAATGGGGTTAGCCACACTCCCTCACATCCCAGCCATCAGCAAGTCCTGTCGTGTCCAACCATCTCCAGTGCTGAATTGCAGCCTGCCCATTTCCCACCAGCTCCGTCCTTTTCCAAGCCTCTACCACCTTTCACAACAGCCTCCGAATTGGCCTCCCTCTTCGAATTCTTATCCCTACCAGAATCCATTCTCTTTCAAGCACAAATGTGATCATATTTTCCTGCTTGCAGTCACTCAGTGTTGCCCTACCACCATCAGGAGAAAATCCAGACCCCTTACCACAGCCTGGAAGACCCGACTTGGTCTGGCCTCTGCCAACCTCTCCTAGCTCTTTTTTTTTTTTTTTTGATTTTTTAAAAAAGATTTTATGTATCTATTTGACAGAGAAAGACACAGCGAGAGAGGCAACACAAGCAGGGGGAGTGGAAGAGAGAGAAGCAGACTTCCCGCTGAGCAGGGAGCCGGATGCGGGGCTCGATCCCAGGACCCTGGGATCATGACCTGAGCTGAAGGCAGATGATTAACAACTGAGCCACCCACGCTACCCTTTTTTTAAGATTTTATTTATTTGAGAGAGAGCGAGCGAGCACGAATGGGTGGAGGGGCAGAGGGAGAGGGAGAGGGAGAGAATCTTGAGAAGATTCCCTATTGAGCATGGAGCCTGACACAGGGCTCCATCTCATGACCCATGAGATCATGACCTGAGCCGAAATCAAGAGTCAGATGCTTAACTGACTGAACCACCCAGGCCCCCCATGTAGCTAATGTTTTAAAAATGTTATATTCAAAAACTGATGTACTACACAGTGGCTAACTGAACATAATAAAAAATGTTATATTTAACATGAATTTCCACTTGTAATCATGCTTTTGAATTGCAGTTAAGTAGACAATCCTGGACCTTCTTTCACAGAAAAGTATCTCATCTATTTTGAGTTCTGTTTAACCATTTAGTGTTAAAACTCGCTAACTACAGGTGCTGTCCCCATTTTCCATACAATAGAAATGCATGAAGAGAGTATAAGAGGTCTGCATCGTCAAGAGATGGGATTCTTCCCATAAATCACCAAGGTTCAGAGAATTCTTTTTTAGTGAAAACTGTCTCCAGTTTGAGTTCTCTGTGGTTTAAGTACCATACACAGTTCCAGTGACTTAAGAACTATCCTAGCAGGAAGCACATTCCTTGTGTGATGACCACACAGTCCTTGAAGAGCGACCTTAGGAATAGCATCTTTACGACTATGACACAAAGTAAACAAAAAGGATCTTGATGTATTTGGTATTACCTGGTACTGTAATCTTTTTTTTTTAAATTTTATTTTATTACGTTATCTTAGTCACCATACATTACATCATTAGTTTTTGATGTAGTGTTCCATGATTCGTTGTTTGCGTATAACACCCAGTGCTCCACGCAGAACGTGCCCTCTTGAATACCCATCACCGGACTAACCCATCCCCCCACCCTCTCCCCTCTAGAACCCTCAGTTGGTTTTTCAGAGTCCATCGTCTCTCATGGTTCGTCTCCCCCTCCGATTTCCCCCCTTCATTTTTCCTTCCTACTATCTTCTTTCTAACATATAATGTATTACTTGTTTCAGAGTGGTACTGTAATCTTAACAGTCTGATATTGTATGAGTAACAACGTATCTGATGAAGACCACCACATTTTACGAGGATTATTAAAAACTTCTTTTGAAAGTGAGATTTTAGTTCTATAGAAGTTTAATTGGTACTTACCATGAAATGAGGTTGTGTTAAAATACGCTTTAGTTCCTTTGCATCATTATTCTCAGGGTAACATGAAATTTCTTCCAATACCTAAAAAATAAGCAAGATGTGTAACAGGATAAACAGGATGCCAGCTTCAGAAAATAGAGAATTCTTTTAAATTAAAAATTATGAGTAGATTTTTTTACAGCAAGCAAAACAATTACTTTGGAAAAAATTCATCACTTTATTAAAGGTTACCAATATAAAGGGACTTTACTGATGGCAATAAAAAAAATAAAACAAATTGCTATAATTTCTCTGACTATATTACCCAACTATAACCCGAAAAGTTATTGAAAAACACAAAACAAAATGACAAGTCCACAATACATATTTACTACAGGTGTAAGCAACTTAATTAACTTAATGGGAAAATATCTCTACAAATCTTTTCCAAACTCACTCTCAAAATGAATCTGTAATGAAAGTTAATAGCTTTTTTTATATTAACAAAACGGTCGATTCCTTTTAGAAAGATTAAAATGACAGGGGCTCACATGAAGAACCATTTAAAGAAAAGAAACAATTGAGTAATTTTCCTGCAGCCTGGCAGAGTCAGTGTTACTCTCCACACACATCTCCTCACATAGAGGACATCATGCTTCTGCGAATAGTTCCTAGCATCAGCTGCCAGGGAATCCAAGAGAACAGTTAAAACCAAAAACCACTGAAAACTTCTCTTTCCACTCTAAAAGTTACCCGTTATCAGGATGGAGTTTCTCCATTTAAAATTTGACTATGTGACAGGAGACCCAGAAGAAAGCCTCTGCTGTTCGCCCCCCACCCCGGCCCCCCAGAGTAAACATACGGCTGTAGTTCTAACCGTAGATGGTTGGACTCACAGAGTAGTTAAACACATTGCACTCAGTTCCTAAAGTTGAGCCAATCAAAGATTGCTTCAGCAGGACTGGGTGTCAGGGGCACACAAGTCATCCACCCAGAGGAATCTCTCGCCTTATCTTGGAGAATCTTAACACTGGGGCAAGAAGGAGCATTAAGAGGTCATTTAGATGACCTCTAAGGCTTAGATTTCCCAGGCATACCTAAGTGCTACTCAATCACCCCCTCAGGGAAGAAGGAAAAAGACCAAACAAACACTACAGGGTTTCTTTCTTATCTAAAGGAACCCTTAACAAGTGCTGGTTATGCTGTTAATTCATACTGTGTAATGAAGTTAAGCAAATTCTCCTCCGTGTATTTTATGCTTTGAGTGCCTCTACCAGTGAAATGGAAGGATGAAACTCTGTGTTCTCTCTGGTCCCCTGCTACTCTCACAGTGATTTTGAAACAGTGAGGTGTGATCCCCTAAGTAAGTCAGAGAGAACCTCTCCTGGCTGGTGCCCTTGACCGCATGGGCAGGTCCAGCAGCACCCTTGGTCTTTGTTTCTCAGTGAACATGCGATGCTCTCTAGTGCAGGCGTGGTGTTTAAAATCTGGTAGGGAAGGGATTCTGTCTTTCATACTCTTTTTACTTAGTAGTCTCACTGTATAAAAACTGTTTTTAAAGGGAAATATTAATTTGCATAAGACTTTTATAACATCAAAAGTGAAAGAAAAAAAACTACATGTCTAACAATGGAGTTGCTAATTCATTATGATTTAGTAATAACAAAGATTTATCCCCTCATTAGAATTTATATTTATGAAGACCAAGTATAAACATTGGAAAAATGATTACATAACATCAAGTAAGAAAAGATACATTTTGATTGCAGCTACATGAAATTTATATGCAAAAAAATAGAAAATAAAATTTATATGCAAATGGTAGTGATTGGAAGTGTATACGCAGAAATGAAAATTACTGTTAGGGTGCTGGGATTATGGATGGATTTTTACTTATCCAAACTTTTTGCAATATCATATCTCTATAATAAAAAAGTTGGGATGCCTGGCTGGCTCAGTCAGCAGAGCCTGCGATTCTTGATCTCGGGCTTGTGAGTTCAAGCCCCATGTTAGGTGTTGAGATTACTTAAACAAAACAAAACAAAACAAAAAAACCATTAAAAAGAAAGTTGGTAACAGGTACAGCCATGTACACTAGCCGACAATTTATAAAAACAACTTTTCTCTAAACTCAGTATACTTAATTGCTATAGATATTTAATTAACTTCCAAACACTACCACCTTAAAAAAAGCAACTCAAATTTTCATAGCCTATTTCCAACCAAGTGCAGTAAAATAACTTATTTAAAAAAAAGAGAGAGAAGTACAACTGATATATTAACATGTTCAAGTTTACATAGCAGAACCAGAACTAGAAATCGAGGCATTGTTGTCCCTGAGGCTTTTCTTTCTTTCCTGTATGTAAAATGTTCAGTGATAAACTTAGAAATACTAAATCTGACTGTAATGGTCCAACTGTGACTCCCAGATACATTTACAAAATATATCACTTACCTCTTTGGCTCTCTGTACTGCATCACTCGGAGGATTCCTGATTTGTGGTGAAGACTTTGTGTTAATTTTGTCATATAGCTAAAAGCAAAGAAGACAATCCGATCAACACTCATAATTCTTTGCTAAATGTTCAGAGCTGCATATTTATTATTTCACTAAACAATATCTTCCTCTGACAAACGCTGGCTGATGATTTCAGTGGTCTCCTCCCATTAATAATCTCTTACTCATTCAGTGAAACTTGTTGCAAGGAGTCTTACGCGTATTGTTTTAGAAAATCATCTTCAAATAGATGGTCCAAGATTCTGTCAATGTGGCAATTTCCTTTCTCATTTAAAATTGATCACTATTTCAGAATTGCAATATTTTGTTGCCTCTGGTAGAAGCAACAGTCACTAACATGGATACAGAGCAAAATGAAAGAATGCTTTCTGGCCAAGACACATCTCAAAGAATTTTCACCGAAATCTAAATCTTGGGAAAGGGCAAACCCAACTCCTTCTAGGAAGGAATGTTCTCACAAAAGGTTTATGCTTGTTTTACTAGGGCTGTTTATTAACAGTATCAGTGCTGGCATCCTTCAGCAGGAAATCAAGGACATGAACTTTTTCCTTTTGAATTTGCAAATTCACAGAGCATGAGAAGACACTGAAAAGAATCTAAATAGATTGCAAAAATGCCACAAATCTAACTGATCCAAAATTTGACTTTCTGAAGACAATTAATTTAATTCTTTAAGGAAAAGTCTCTGTAGGGTAGAAATGCAATTAAAATATTAATTTCTACCTCAAACGAAATGGCTCATTTGACAGTCTGCTTTGAAAAGTGAAAAGTTAAAATGGATTCTGGCTAGTCTGCCATGTCTATTTCCTAACTTCTCTAAAATAGGTGGGTTTTTTTTTTTTCATTGGTTTTTGTTTAGTTCTTTTTTCCCTCCTCCCATGTGCCACAATGCTGGTGTACAGGTCAAATACTGACTGTAAACATCCTTCAGGTTACAGTTATTTATACTGATGCAAGATAAAGTCTTATGATAAATACATAAAAATGCCTTATGATAAATACATAATGACAAAGATGCCCAATGAGAACATTGTGAAGATAGAACAGTGACCATTTTTAAATGAGGGCTTTCAGAAAGTACTACTAAATCAGAGGTTAAATGCACAGTGTACACAGGCTAGTAAAATGCTGTTTAAAATATTATACAGTTGACCCTTGAACAGCATGGGTCTGAACTGCATGGGTCTACTTACTGCGGGTTTTTTTCCCCCAATAAACACAGTACAGTACTCTAAATGTATTTTCTCTTTCTTGTCATTTTTAAAAAGATTTTATTTATTTGAGAGAGAAAGAGAGAGATCATAGAGGGAGAAGCAGACGCCCTGCTGAGCAGAGAGCCGGATGCAGGGCTCCAGCCCAGGTCCCTAAGATCATGACCCGAGCTGAAGGCAGACGCTTAACCAACTGAGCCACCCAGGAACCCATCTTCCTTATTATTTTTTTTTAAAGGTTGCCCCAATTACAATATCATCAGCACTGAGTACCCATCTCCCTGTACCCTCATCTGTAGATCAGTAGCAGGTATTACAATTTTATAGAAAGTTATATATCCATTTGCCAGCTTGTTAAGCGCAAGGAGTCTCTAGACAAGTTTTCTATTCCCCCCATGTTCCCTCTCCTCTAGAAAATGAGAAGGGGTCTTTTTCCTTATTTACTTTACAAAGTAAACTCTATGCCCAATGTGGGGCTCAAACTCAAGAGTCACATGCTCTACTGACTGAGCCAGCCAGGTGTCCCTCTTATGATTTTCTTAATACCATTTTCTTTTCTCTAGCTTACTTAATGGTAAGAATTCAGTATATAATACATATACAAAATATGTGTTAATCGACTGTTATATGTTATTGCTAAGGCTTTTGGTCAACACTAGGATATTAGTAGTTAAGTTTTGGGGGGAGCCAGTTATATGTGGATTTCTGATTACGCAGGGGTGGGCCCCCCTAACCTCCGTGGTGTTCAGAGATCAACTGTGTTAACATTTAGGGAACTAGTGATATGTGGCTGGCTCACAAAAGTTCACCCAAATCTCTGTAGAATGCACATGGGCAGTCTTCATCCTCTGAATGGCTTCTACCTCTAAGGACTGTACATTTTGAAGTTTGGAACTAGCGAATAGATTTTCCCATAGAAATAATGTTATCTATAGTGTTAGGTTCCCAGACTAGCCTACAGAGATAAATGAAATACTGTACATATGCAATATAAAATAGAAGAAAAAAACCAACCCACCAAAAGTAAGAAACCAGAAGTTGAAAAATTCCCTAGGTCTTATGTCAGTGTGTTTTCTTGAGGACCTGCAGCAGCACCAGCTGGAGCTGTTAAACATCGAGAGTCCTGGGCCCCACTCCAGACCTACTGAATCAGAATTTGCAAAGGGGGTCCAGAAATCTGTATTCTAATAAACTCCTTAGGTATTTGGAAATCTTATGCACAAGTACTAACTTCTGAGAGTAAGAGTAGTTGTACCAACAGTAAGAATTGCTACTGTTATTGAACACTTACTAAATGCTAGTTATTAGTGAAAATGCTTTATAGTCCCTCGTTTAACCTCAGACAACCCTATCAGGTTGATACCCTTATTATTCCCACTTTACGGATGAGGAAACTGAGGCACAGAGTAGTAAAGCGAGACCCACTGTTCTAGCCTTACAGCCACTTCACAGGTGGCATACAGATGCCTGGAGGGTCAACATTTTTAGGGCCCTGCTCCCCAAAAAGTGCTCAGACCAAATTTTCCTCTGCTTCTTTGGTCTGGCCTGATATAGTTCATCACATATTTGCCCAAAGTGCAGTGGGACTAGTGGTGGGATGAGGGAGAGGTTGGGTGCTTCCCATCAAGGCAGAAGCAGTAGAAGGAATTAAAAGAAGGGCTCTCCTGTCTGAGGTGGGGGCACTGGACTCTGCCCCTCCAGCTCCTAGAAGAGCCCAGGACTGGAGCAGTCCAGGCAGGCACTGGACACAATGGATAGCTAAGGATAGATGGTGAATCTCAATCGCTTGCTCATGAAGCAGAAGGGCAAGTAAGAACCATGGCAGGAAGGGGCAGAGAGGGGAGGGGCTCACTTTGTCACCAGCAGAAGTGAGCCCTTGTTGACTCATCCATCCATCCACCAACTGAGCTCCTACTATGTACTGGGCAGTGCAGTTCTATTTACTGGGGTTACGGAAATGAAAAAGAGGACAGTTCTTGTCCTCAAAGAATTCCCAAATTCCAAAGACATACAGCCAAAGGCCCAGAAACCTATGCCAGCTGGACTCCGTTGAGAACCTCAGAGTTGTTTTGCCCCCAGTGCTATCAACTGGAAGGGATCTCAGTTGAGTGAGCCCCAAGTTGGAGACGATCTGGATGTGCATGCATGACATGCCAACCTTCATCTCCCTCTTCAATTTCTGGGACTGGGTTTTTTGCTTTCGGGACTCACAATATTTTAGCGATACCCACAATAAATACAAACCATTTGAGAAATGGGGCAAAGCAGGTAAAGAGAAAGTCCTCCATGGAGGAATGCTTTAATGCAATGTAACATTAGTGTTTTAAAACAGCAGTCAGAAATATGTAGCTTTTCAACTTCTCATTCTTATGGATTCAAAGTTCAAGTCTAGGTGGCTTTGGAGTGAGATGTGGCTGGGTTTTGAGAACAAATGAAGGCTGCAGCATGTATAAAGACTATCTAGAATGATGTGATTTGGGATTTCCCCTGTTGTCTTGGACCTTCAGCTGGAGCCCAGAGCTAAGGCCAATAGGAAGTAACACCAAGCCTGCGAGAGTGCTGCGAGACCATCCCTCCAGGGCTTGCTGAAAGGCAGCCAAAATGGTCCTTCCGTACTCACCGTCATGCCCTATTCTGCCTACAGAGGCAGAAGCCTGGTGTCTGTAGGAATCACAGGATGAAGAGAGCAAGTATTTGATGTCCCCTTCCTTCCTCCTGGGGGCGGGGGGCAGAGGGAGCTGCCTTTTTCTTCATGCCCAGTGAAGGGTGGTGGGTGCTCCAAGAGAACCACGCACAGAAACTGGAGGTGCCAGTAACGAGGGCTTGTTATCTCACTCCCTGGAGGGATGCTTGCCCAGGCGCAGTGACTTATGAGGCCCATCTCGGTGCACCGGGTAGGAGCCCTTTGTGAGAGAGAGTCCTTGGGGCAGCTTGACAGGTGATGTTTGTGGTCTTAAGTGAAACATACTGATGCTTGCTTCTTTCCTGGCCGGAGGCTACCTGGGGCAGCCCTTGCCAGCAGGGTGAGGCCGGTGGTAGGGCAACCCACCCTTGTAGTGTATGTGTGTTTCCCATGAGTCAAGGAGCTACCTCAGAGTGTGATCTGGCTGCAGCCATCTGGATGGAGCCCTGTCCAAGAGGGCTGCCTGCACGGAGCAAAGGGACCCAGAAGTAAGTAGCTGTGGGATAACACCTGGGTGCAGGAGTGGAGAGGGTGCTGCTGAGGCCAGCTCCAGAGTCCAATGATGATGCAGAACTCAGGACAAAATCAACATCTGAGGACTGCCACATCAAACGCATCGACAGCCAAGAGGGCCCTGGCTGCCTGAGAGACAGGGTTCTGAACATGCTGTTTAAGGGCTGCTTTCTCTTTTCCACGACCAGACTCTCGAGTTCTTTGACATTCAGTAACAGCACCTCACATGGGGCTGAGTACCCAGGAGATGTTTAATACATGTTTCTTGAAAAAATAAAGGCGTATTTGAGCTGGTGCAGAGGAACTGGAAATAGATTTTTTTAAAAAAAATTTCAGAGTGACATAAAAATAAACAGACTGGGAATACTTTCTTAGCTTGTTTCTTTAGGAACCAGATACCATTTATCTTTGGTCCTTCTTGCATAAAAACTTTCCCTCAAAATTAAGAAATCTATTTTGACAATAGTTCTTTTTTGGAGTGTGTTCAAGGCTGACTTACTTCATCAAATTTTCAAGGTAGAAGAGGACCAACATGGTTCAGCTCCTCCACTTTTTTTTTAAGGTAATTTGCTTCTTCAGCTCCACCATTTTAAGGAGAAAGCTGAGGTCCAGTGAGGTGAAGTGTCACGCTCAGGGTTCTGTGGTTAGAGCAGCAGGGACTGGACCATGAACTCCTGATGCACCACCCTTTCTCTCATACCAGATTTCCCTGGCTTATATCAGAATTCAGGAATACGCAAAGTCTTCTGCCAGGGAGACACCTTCAGCAAATATTTGGGGAAAGAACTGTATGGAATGCTACTTACAGGTTGTAGGAAAAAAATATACTAAATACGATTTGAAAGATATTAGCCAATCAACTGCAAGCCTTGCCCTGTTAAAGAATGCTAGAATTCTATTCATTTCCTGGCCAGATGGTAAATACCTCAGGCTGTGTGGCAGTAGGACTCTGTCAGCCACTCAGCCTTGCTGTTTATGCAAAGGCAGCCATTAACAATCCATAAGTGAATGGACGTGACTGTGTTCCAATAAAACTTTATTTACAAAAATAGGTGGCTGGCTGGATTTGGCCTGAGCACTGTAGTTTGCCAACCCCTGCTCAAGAAGCTTAAGTTCATGGTGGATTGAAACGGCAAAATATATTTCCTTCTGCTATTTGCTTTCCTGCAATTTGAAGATATCAAGTGTATTTGTTTTTGAACTCTTTTTTTCAAGGTTTTTTTTTTTTTTTTTTTAGAGACAGTGAGTGAGCGTGAGTGGAGTGGGGGTAGGGGAGGAAGTGGAGAGGGAGACAGAGAATCTTAGGCAGCCTCCACATCTATTGTGGAGCCTGACGTGGGGCTCAATCTCATGACCCTGAGATCATGACCTGAGCTGAAATCAGGACTCCGATGCTTAACCAACTGAGCCACCAAGGTGCCTCTTAAGTTTTTACTTCCAGTTAACATACAGTGTTATATTGGCTGCAGATGTACCATATAGTCATCCAACACTTCCATACATCACCCAGAGCTCAGCACGAGTGGCCGCCTCAATCCCATCACACATTTAACCCATTCCCCTGCCCACCTCCCCTCTGGTAACCCTCAGTTTGAAGATATCGAGTGTATTTGTAAAGCTGAGGTGTAGAAGATGAGGCAGAGGGAGGGAAGAGTGTTAATAAATTATCCCTAGAGAGGGGCCTGGGGAATCGCTGCTCAGCGGGGAGTCTGCTTCTCCCTCTCCCTCTGCCCCTCCCCGTGCTCACTCCCGCGCTCTCTCAAGCAAATAAAATCTTAAGAAAAAAAAAATTATCCCTAGAGAGAAAACAAGAACGAATCTGTTCTCTCTCTCTGATGAAGTTAAGGTTCATCAAGTTCCCCAACTTCAGCACTTTTTATTAAAACACACACACACACACACACACACACACACACACACACACACGGCAAAATGAGGAAACGTGAGCAGCTGCAAAGGGAAGACTGTCTGATACTGTCTCAGGCCACTCTCTGCTAGTCTCCGGCACTGGGTCAGATATGACCACACACAGCTATATGGACAAGCTTAATCTTTCTGTCTTAAGAAAGAGAAGCACAGTTCTGTTAGGAGGCCACAATTCTGTATCTGAGATAGGCTATTTTAAACAGAGCAGACTAAAGTTGGTGGTAATATTAAATTCAACTCTCCTGAGATTGTACTTCCAAACATAAAGATGAAATCAGTTAAGATGTCACTTTTTATTCACATTCAACACACTAAATCAAGTCCCCCCCCCTTTTTTTTAAACCATCCTCCATCATATCTCACGCTCTTCTGGTTTCTAGTCCTCAAATAGAAGGCTTTGTTTTGCTCCCAGTTTATACGCAGCATTTAGCAAGATCGACATTTAAAATGGAATGGTTGGCAGAGAACCATAAAGTTACTACCACTGGGTTATATGTCCCATTAACTTTAGCACAGAGAAAACCAAATCTCAGGACCAGAATGTATATTGGTTGAGATAAGATGGTAACTTTTGCAATTAGACTGCAGACATCGGCCAAATAATGAATGGGTTTGTAGAGTTGCAGGGAACTCCGTTAAGTTCAGCAGGGAACTCTGTTGAAGTTCATTAGCAACCACCCTCTTACCACTTACTTCAGAGAGACTGAAGAAGCTCCCTTCTGGAGAGGAATTCAAGTTTTCAAGAGTCAAATATTTGGCTGCAAAATATGTAATGAAATGTATCTGCGATCCTAGTACAACAGATAATAACAGTGTTCACGAGTTTACACTGTGTAACAATAATGGGAATTGAAATGACTTGCTCTGGAAACAGGGTATCTTATTTAGAACTTTCTTTACAGTTTCTGAGTTGTTTGAAGAAGCTCAGTGATTAGAAACAAGTTTCAATGTCACCTCTTTTCAGTGAACCTGGGGTCAGCCATTGATATCCAACAGTATTTTTTAAAAATACATTTGAAATCTGGCAAATTGTGAGGGAAAGGTGATTTACTACAAAAATGTAAGGAACTGATATTCAACTACTGCACTGGAGCTGATTTTATGAAGTCAGAGATTGAAGAAAATCTTCCGAGATCTAAAAATCTACTTTTCCTGCTCACATTTATACATTAACTTGCTCTCTTTAGGTTAGAAATAGGAAAATGCCCTTTCAAAGATCTTTGGCATCATTAACATGACACTCCAAACTAGGAGGAGAGCAGTATATTTAACAGTGGTCTAGAGACTGGGTGATGGGAAATATAAGTGTGAAAGAAACACACTACAAAATTTAAAATGGGATTTTCAAAAATTTAAGAAGCTACAATGAAACTCCGCAAAGAACTTCTGTAACCTGTCCTGCTCACAAATCTAAGAATGATGATGCATCAAGATATTATGATTTACAAAAAGAGATTAAAGTCACCCAGGGCATTTTTCTTTTATGGGATTAAAAAAAAAATACCTTTCCTCTCTGCACTAAAAATGGTTTTTCCTAAAAATTAATATTCTGTAAAACTTCTAAAAATCAACTTAATTTTTAAAAAATAGTTGAAGGAAGCACTCAAAGATTAGTCACACAGATGAGTCTCCATCTGCGTGGAGATAATACACTCCATTCGTTTGAAGAATACACTTTCATTTCATTTGCACACTATCCTTCACAATTTGTACTTTGTGCTAACTTTCCCTCTGAAAAGTCAGAAGACGTATAAATAGCTAAATTTTAAAGTAAACTTCTCGTCTTAAAAAAAAAAAGTCAGATCCACAAATCTAGTGACTGTAATAGAGTAGCAAGAGTCCCTCCCTGGAATTTAGATTTGCCCTGGAGAAAGGTTCAGGCCTGCCTACCACTACTATGGCCCAGGTTATTTTGGGTAAAGTTAGAAATGGGTATCTGATTTCATGCCCAATAAGAATGGTCCTGGGAGCCCTTGAGTTAGATGTCCCAGGAAAACGTTAGCCTAATGGTATAGTAGTGAAATGCTAGCTTAAATTAAGCTTTAGAAAAATCATGATGGGATATATATCCTTACCTGAAGTCTTAAGAAGGGGCTGGCTTAGTAATATGCTACTGTAACTAAATCAATCACGGAAGTTTTATCTGACAGCAAAAAGGAAACTGAACAATCAGTTCATCTGGGCCAGTTCAAGAGTTCCTGAGAGGGACGCAAAATCCTGTGGATTTTGACAGTTAAAGTACCTCAAAGGAGGCCCTCGTTTGGTTTAGGTTTTAGTTGTCTGTGTACAGAGCTGCTTTTGTTTCAAGACCATTAGAACATCGCACTTATGGGGATTTATTTTTGAAACCAAGAAATGAAGACTTGCTTGACCTCCTAGTTCAGTCTAAAAATTAAAAAGGACATCCCTTTGGTGGCCTAACAATATACGCCACTGTGGCAGATTCTGGGCAGTAGGCAGCTCTTCCTGCAAAACTCAAGCAGTGGCCTTAGATGACCTAACATGACTGTTCTGTTGGCCTTTTTCAGTTGGCAATTAACTCTAAAATTAAGCCCGGTAAGAAACAAATCATAATGCCTATTCTCAAGCAAGCAAAAGAAACGATAAGGAAAAACCACTAGTTAGATGATCTAAGTGGCTTTGTTTTGCTTTTACTCAAGCCTTCTGAAATAGGAACTTTCTAATACCAGATACAAGCATCTGCCCACCTGAGAAATTTCACTAGGATATGAATTTCTTCTCTTCCATTAAAACACTAACATTAAAGTGTTGAAGCCTTTTTTTTTTACTTTTAAAAGATTTTAATTTATTTATCTGAGAGAGAGTAAGAGAGCCAGAGTATGAACAGGGGGGAGGGCAGAGGGAGAAGCAGACTCCCTGCTGAGCAGGGAGCCCGATGTGGGGCTCGATCCCAGGACCCTGGGATCATGACCTGAGCCGAAGGCAGACACTTAACCGACTGAGCCACCCAGGTGCCCCAGAAGCCTCATTTCTTAATGTGCTGTTCTGAAGCATCTACAATAGTTAAATGATATTTAACTAAGTGAATATCTTATTATTAATTTGCTGTGTTAAAAGAAAACATTTACATCAGGTGTAAATGCTACTATATATTTCATAGTATATTTCATATACTATGAAATCCCTGAGGTAATACCATAATGTTTAACTTATGATAGGACTTTCACTTTGCACGGGTAAACACCAAGCATTTATACCAGTAGCTGTAGCAAAAATGAATTTCTATTGTGGCAAGTTAAAAGAGAACAAAACAGTTTGGCAGAAGAGGTTTTAACGAGACAATGTTAGGCCACAAAGAGAAGAAAGCAGCTATGTTCTTGGATTATGAATGCTGCAAGCCAACCCCATCAAATATTCTTCAAGTGAGCATATCACATTCCTTTCTGGGGGAAAACTCCTCCCTTCCTTGAGAACGGGCATGAAGAAGAATCAGTGCTTGTTGCACTCTGATGGCTTTTTGAACATTCCTCTGCCTTCTGGTAAAGTTGACTGTGGTGCCATAATAGGAGAGGGGTACTCAGTGGCCAACAAAGGGACCAGGGACAAGCTGATTCATTACTCTCGGTATTTCAGAGTAAATTCCAGTCCCTCTTTTAAGAAGTAATTCGTCTGAACAAATAAGGGAACCAGAGAGACTCCTGTAGTTAATCATACTTTCAGTGAAAATCACACATTCCTTTCACAAAGATGTAGAACCCAGGAGCTAACATGGAGCCCACGTAGAGCAACTGCCTGGGGGATGGAATGAAGGCTGGATTCCCTACTACCGGACAGCTTTAGTTTTGAGAATTTGGTTTTTCCTGTTATAGAATTGTCTATCATAAAGCACTGATAGTGGATGACTGAATAAACAAAATGTGGTGTATACCCACAATGGAACAGTTTCCAGCCTTTAAAAGGAAGCCTTTAAAAGAAGATTGTGATACGTGCTACAGCATGAACATGGAGGATACTACATTAGATGAAATAAGCCAGTCAGTCCCGGAAAAACAAATATGGTAGGATTCCACTTACATGAGGTATCTACGCTAGTCATATTCATGGAGACCGAAAGTAGAATTGGTGGCCACCAGGGGCTGGGGAGAGAAGGAACTGGTGGGTTGCTGTTTCACAGGTATGGGGGTTTCAGTGGTGGAAGCTGGAAGTAGTTCTGGAGATGAATGGTGGTGATGGTTGCACAACAGTGAATGTACTTAACGTCACTGAATTGTATGCTAAAAATGGTTACAATGGTATGTTTATATTAGGTATATTTTACCACAGAAAAAGACAAATTGATATTAGGTCACGGCTGTCAAAAAGCTGTGAACTTTGGGAAATGACGAATATGGATTTGCATGTAAAAGAAATGAACAGTTAAAACATGTTGCTCTGAGGGGCACCTGGGTGGCTCAGTCGTCAGGCATCGGCCTTCGGCTCAGGTCATGATCCCAGGATCCTGGGATCGAGCCCCGCATTGGGCTTCCTGCTCAGCAGGAAGCCTGCTTCTCCCTCTCCCACTCCCCCTGCTTGTGTTCCCCCTCTTGCTGTGTCTCTGTCAAATGGATACATAAAATCTTAAAAAAAAAAACCCCAAAAAACATGTTGCTCTGAGAAGGTACAACCCCTTATTGAAAAATATATAAAATTATGTAATTCATGTTTTATTTTTTTATTTTTTTTAATTTTTATTTATTTGACAGAGAGAGAGAGACAGCGAGAGAGGGAACACAAGCAGGGGGAGTGGGAGAGGGAGAAGCAGGCTTCCTGCTGATCAGGGAGCCCGATGTGGGGCTCGATCCCAGGACCCTGGGATCATGACCTAAGCCGAAGGCAGACGCTTAACAACTGAGCCGCCCAGGCACCCCCATAATGTTTTTAAATAAAAAAAGTTAATTTGGACTTCTTTCATGAGGCACAACAATGTACTGGTTAATAAAAACAGTTCCTGGGACAGAAAAACACATTTAGCATTTTTAAGTCAGTAAGTGGTAAATTCTTAGCCATAATGTGAAACGTTGAGAGGAGGAAGTCAGTGTGATGACCCTGTGAAATCTGCTAGGATGACCCCTTTCACAGTGGGCTTTGGGCACTGCTGAGGGCAGGCAGTTTGGCTTTGCTGGATTGGTGTCAGGACACAGGGACAACTCCAGGAGACTGAAAAGTGCTGTTGTAGTCAGAGTGATGGATTACAAAGGACATTATAGGATCCAGGGTACACTATAACCTATAGCACACAGAAGGAACTTCCAACAGTGCTTGACCTTAAGATAATACAAAAAGGGTAAAATAGACTTTTTTTAAGGTAAAAGGGAATTCCTTCTCATTTTTTCACTTTTGAAAGCTTTATTGGGGCATCATGTATAAACTATACAATTTGCCCACTGTAACTGTATAGTTTGAAGATGCTGAGTAAATTTACACAGTTGTACAACCATCATCTCAATCCAGTTTTAGAACAGTTCCTTCATCCCCAAGAGTTCCCTTGTGTTGAATCTAAGAACTTTTTGCCTAACCCAAGGTAAAGAAGATTTACTCCTATATTTTCTTTACAAATTTTTATTATTTTAAGCTTAAAATGAATCTATGATCCATCTTGTGGAAATTTTTTGTGTGGGGTGTGAGGTAAGAGTCTAAATTAATTTCTTTGCATATGGATATCCAATTGCTCTAGCACCATGTTTTAAAAAAAACACCACCACTATCCTTTTTCCACTGAATTGCCTGGGCGCCTTTGCTGAAAATCAACTGAGTCATGAATGGGAAGGTTTATTTCTGAACTGTATTCTGCTTCACTGATCTATATGTCTATCTTTACACCAATACCGTGCTATTTGCATTATGGTAGCTTTGTAGAAAGCTTTGAAATCAGTCCCCCAACTTTGATCTTCTTTTTTCAAAATTGTTTTTGCATTTCCATATAAATTTTAGGATCAGCTTGTCAACTTCTACAAAAAAAAAAAATTCTGAGATGTTGCTAAAGACCGTCTTGAATCTATAGGTCGATATGGGGAAAATTGTCACCATAACAATACTGAGTCTTTCAATCCAACAATCTCTCTTTCTCCTTTTACTGTGACCTTCTTTACTTTCTTTCAGCAACATCTGTAGTTTTCAGTGATGAGTCCTATACTTTTGTTCAATTCACTAAATATTTTATTCTTTTCAATGGTATTGTATTTCTTTAATTTTATGTTCATATGATTTACTGCTTTGTATGTAGAAATACAGTTAATTTTTGTATATTGATCTTATATCCTGTAGTCTTGCTAAACTTGCCTCTTAGTTCTAATAGATTTTTTGGTAGATTCCTTAGGATTTTCTACATACAAGAATATATCTCTGAGAGAAGATGGTTTTACTTCTTCCTTTGTTATCTGTGTAACCTTGAATTTCTTTTTCTTGCTTTACTGCACTGGCCAGAACCTCCAGTACAATACTGAATAGAAATGGTAAGAGTAGACAGTCCTTGCTTTGTTTCTGGTTGTATTTGTTTTCTATTGCTGCTTAATGAATGACCATATACTTAGTAGCTTTTTTTCCCCCCTGCTCAGATTGGTGATATCTTCATTAAGAATGAAGAAAAACTACTTCGAAAATATTCAGGATATATGCTATTTCTAGCTCTCTTTACCCTAGGAATTTGGTGTCTTGTGGTAATTTTCTACTGACACTAATACTTGGGTATGATTATACAAAGAGATATGGGAGTTTCTGCCCATCCAGTTAGAAACAGTGAAATGAGAGACCCCTTAACCCACAGTGAGCAGCAGTGCACTTCAGTCTCCAGGCCCAGGAGGGAAGTAGCACAAAGGTTACACCACTGGCCCACTACCCAGCTGGCTTTTCATATCTGCTGAAGCTCATGCTTAAGGCTAGAAGGGACCCTGAGAAGGTCCCAGTAGTTCAGCTTCTGAAGGTCCTGAGGCCTTAACATTCTAGACAAAGACTGGACTGCAAATTCATGGGAAACTTAGCTTCGGCATTTCCTGACTGGTAATCTATTTAAACATCCAAACTTAACAGTGTATCAACTTACTTCTCAAACCCCAAACTGCTGGAAAACATCAAATCATGGCAGAAGTTCCAGTTTTTCCCCCTTTAGGAAACTTCTGAGTTCTAAAAATATGCTGTGTTCCCAAATAGGACTACTAATTTAATATCATCTCAAAAAAGCAAAATAGTAAATCAAGAGTTGTAGTTTTCCAGTGCTGGATAAAAAAAAAAACAAAACAACTCTCTAACTCTCCCTAAACAGTAAAAAACTATAATAAAGATGTCGGTAATACAAAATATGGAGGATTCCAGACACTGATTTATTTCTAATGCAGTATTTTAAAATATCAGTTAATCTATAATAAAAATCCACATATAAATCAATATAAAAAGTATTAAGTTGTACTGCAGTGAGTTTCTGCTCTATTAATCTAATCACAAATTAAACATAATTTTAGGACTTCCCTCAAAAATAATCTTAATTAGGTGGGGATTCACATTTACCATGGAAACAGCAGTCTACAATGAATGCTAACATCTGTTCAGAGGTATGACAGATGGTGGGTGAATGTTTAAAACTAGTTGTCAAAGTTTGGCAGAGAGAGAGAGAGAGAAATGTGTCATTTAACAATGTTTTATAACATTGTTGACTTACAAAGTAAACATTTATTCTGCAACAGGAAAATTTCCACAAGATATTG
This sequence comes from Callorhinus ursinus, assembly GCF_003265705.2. Lineage (NCBI taxonomy): Eukaryota > Metazoa > Chordata > Mammalia > Carnivora > Otariidae > Callorhinus > Callorhinus ursinus. Next base: position 7,815,211 of record NW_027397078.1, on the reverse strand, counting down.
AGAAGATCGAGAATCACCACCGAATAACATTTGCAAAATGCTTTTTAACTGAAAAAGCCTCTTGATTTTTCATTCTAAAAATGCATCTGTCATCTGACAATCCAATGTATCACATACAAGTTGCAACCCAAAACTAACTCAAAATATCATTAAAAGACGTAAGTACACCTTAACACTAATTCCCAACAAAGCTCGCTTAACGAGCGAACGGGTAACGTTTCATTATTTCTATATTAAATTTGTGTAACTTACACTCACACTAGAAGAATCAATTCAGGGCAAAACCAGTTTTCCACGTGGTAGTGGGCTGAATACTCTTCCCTCAGAATTCATTTCTGCCTGGAGCCTCAGAATCTGACCTTATTTGGAAATAGGGTCTTTGAAGATGTAATTAAGATGGTGTCATATTGGATTAGGGCAGGCCCTAAATTCAATGACTGGTGTGTCTTTATAAGAAGGCTGTGTAAAGACACAGAGTCACACCCATCCAGAGAAAAATGCCATGTGAAGTCCGGGTCTGAGACTGGAGGGATGCATCTATAAGCCAAGGAATCCCAGGGATTGCAGGCAACTATGAGGAGCTGGAAGAACCACGGAAGGAGTCTTCCCTGGGGCCTTTGGAGGGAGCATGGCCCTGCTGACAGATTGATTTAGGACTTCTGGCCTCCCAAACTGAGAGAGAATAGATTCTGTTTTTTTAAGCCACCCAGTTTGTGACCCTTTGTTGTGGCAGCCTCAGCAAACTCATACACATGCCAAACTGCATTTTACTAGTAAAACTGATCTGTGTATTTTATGCACAGACCATCTCTGCACCAGTGCTTGTTATTTGTGAAAACAGACATATGGACCAAGCTGGACCAAACATGGTTCCTCATCAAGCCTCTTTATTTCTCCCCACAAAATGAGGAGTAACATGTGTGTGCCAGGTAGAACTGGTTGGGGAGCAAACACTTAAGAAATTTCTGGATCTGTTTCCTTTTTTTCTTTCTAATTTCTCACTACAGATTGAGCTAGACATGTTTTACTAGAATTCAGATCAGAAAGCATTTCCCTTCTCAGTGCAACCACAGTATTTCTCCTTTTGTTTTAATGTAAATTCTCTCAACACAACAGATGTTTGGTTTCCTTCAAATTCTAATAATATTTCTTTGCATTTTTCAGCTTATTATTTTGAAGGCATGACTAGAAAAAATTAAGTACTAGATGATCTTTAGTCTCCTGTAGGAACTTAATCCTGTTTCTTTTTGTCAGCTTAAAAATGATGACCTCCAACTTAGCTGTTTAGAGTGTTGTTGAAATAACAGGAATTATTTAAATATAATAAAGATAGTTCACAAAACGGCTGGGTGGGATTAAGTGACAATCAATCTCCATGGTCCACAAAACTATGCCACTAGGTGTCACTACCTGGAATTCTTCAAAAAGGAACCAGTGTTGATTCTGTAAAACAGAACAATTCCAAGCCAAGCATGGGCTATGGAACATTAGAAGGACGAGACACGAACGGTCCAAGTTTAAAAGCTTTTTCTCCAGAATTGGTCATACCACGTTCCTTTTTACGTAAGCACTTAAAATATTAAAAAATTGTTTTAATCATTAGATTTCTCTATATGGCAGCTACTTGAATACTTCATTGATTATATTATTGAAATGTAGTCTGTTAGTTCTGAGACAAGAGCTTAATGAACCATATTCATGGGCTCTAGATTACAAGAGCACATTCCAATGACGGCTTAGGTCATTCATGATGATTAAGCTTTTCATTGAAGGATGGGTCAGTTTGGATCTTCAGAACCCAGCACTGCCTGGGGACAGCTTATGGTCCAGTCATTTCAGGGGGTGGGAGGTTCTGGGGTTCAGGTGTAGCACTTGTCTGCAAAATTCTGCAGACATGGCGTCTTTTTCCTGGGCACAGAGCCTTCTCAGTCCACGCCAATTGAGATGCACTGATAGGGCAGATGCTGACACTGCAGACACGTTCTTAAGTTTATCACTCGTAAGAATCCAAAGGAACTTTAAGCATGTTTTTCCTAACACCTAGGAATCTCCTCTGAAGTTGTGACAATGTTGACCCAAGAACGCAGCAGTTATTCAAAGCACACGTTTTCAGTGAGGTCTGAAGGGCTTAGCATTGGGCAATAAGCTGCCGCCTGGCTCAGTTCCAACGTCCAGTCTGTGTCTGAGTACCTGCCCCTCCTTGGAGAAGCTAGCGATGTTCTTCCATTTCCCCTGCAGTCTCAAGCTGGGTGGGCTCAGATACCTTGTTACACTTGTCAGAAAAATGTAACCTTGAAAACCAGTTTGGGCTTCTCTGAGCCTTTAAATGACAAAAAGTCCTTCATCTAAAAGGTCAGTAGATCTTAGCAATGACCTAACCACTGACTACACTGAAATAAACCAATCTCCATGCTCTGCTACAGCTTCTTTCAAATATCCCACTTGCTAGTTCCAGTAAAGGGTAGGACCTGTGTGGGAAATTCACATTTGCGAAAACCTTCCGCATCCTATGAAGCAATGATAGACAACATAGATAAAGAAGCCAATGAATAAAGAAGAGGAAGGAATGTTAATAGAATGAATTTCAAAGGCTTTCTGGTACCTGAGGAAAGTAACAGTTACTTGAAATTAAACTTAACTGAAAATGTCCTCAAATCACTTAAGATAAATTACACTAAAGAGAAGAGCCATTTCCTTATCCTCCTGAGTGCATTTGTTAGCTTTATTGAAGGACAACCGATAAACATAATCGTAATATATGTAAAGTATACAATGTGAGGATTTGATAAATGTGTACACTGTGAAAGGGTTCCCCAACCAAGTTAATTAACACATTCTTCACCTCACATATTTAACTTCTTTTTTCTAAGAACACTTAAGTTCCCGTCTTTTTTTTTTTTTTTGAGTGTGCGTGCATGCGCATATGTAGTGGGGGAGGGGCAGAGAGAGAGGGAGGGAGAGAGAATCTTAAGGAGGCTCCACTCCCAGTGCAGAACCCAACATGGGGCTTGATCTCATGACCCTGAGATAATGACCTGAGCCGAAATCAAGAGTCAGATGCCCACCAAACTGAGCCACCTAGGCGCCCCGTGAGAACACTTAAGTCCTACTCTCTCTTTCATTATACAATACAGAATTATCAACTACAGCCACCATGTTATATATTAGACCCTCAGACCTTACTCATCATATAAGTGAAAGCCTGTACCCTTCTACCAACCTCTCCTCATTTCCCAGACCCCCGGCCTAGGGCAACCATTCTACTGTTTCTAGGAGTCTGACTTTGATACCATGCAGTATTTATATTTCCCTGTCTGGCTTATTTCACTCAGCACATTTTTTAAACTATGTTTCCCAGCTCTCTTGCAGCTAGGTAGGCATGTAACTAGTATTTGCCACTGAAATGTGGGCAAAGTGATATAGCCTCTTTCCTACTATGAGCCTGCAAAATTCTCCATTTTCTCTCATCTGCTGCTAGGAGCAAACGATACAGTGGAAGAGGCCTGACCCCTGAAGGACTGTGTGGAAGAGACCCCCCCCCCCCCCCACCCCCACATCATCTACCTGCACTGGACTGTGATGTGAGCAAGAAATAAACTTTTATTCTGTTAAGCCCCTCAAATTTTAGGATTGCATGCTATAGCAGTTGGTCAGGCCTCATTAATACAGACACTACATAAAGAAGCCAAACTAATTCTTAAAATCTGATAATTTGATTTGACTGCATTTATGGAAGATGCAACTGTAGGTTACCTATGACTGCACTTAGTCGTAGGTAGGAAGTTGAAACGTAATGCAATGCTCTTAGCTTAGCGTTTCCCAAACTGGTCCTCATCAACAGGACAGGATTGTGAATAAAAGTTCTGTGCCCAAATTAGTTTGAGAAATGCTATTAAAGTCAATCTGGTTTCTTTGCTATGGGATGTCTCAGAGCTGTTAATATGCTAATATCCACTGTGAATCTGTATAAAAGGATAAAGAATGTAGCATTTCCCTAACTTATTTAGTGAATATATTTAAGATCTACTCCCTTCCTCCTTCATGGCAACACCCATCACCATCTCCCAGAGCAATGTTCTGCAGAACACATTCTGGGGAACATTGCGTTGGTGTAATCTGTGTCCTATGGTGGATTAATCAGAGTTAGAACCAAACAGTTCTAGGCACCCCAAAGCAAATACCATTCTCTTATAAAGGGAAGGTTTTTCTTGTAAAAAGACTAACATGTGCTGACAGATTACTATCTATTAAGAAAGTTTTCACTGCTGAAATCAACCAAGTTACCTAAGAAAAGTATCTTACTTAAAATGTGACTGAAATAAAGGCAGATACGAACTCTCAGCTTCCGATTTTTCTTTGTATCTCAATCTGCTGTCAGTAGAGTCTGTCATATTTAATGTGATTACATATTCTTATTTTTAAGAAGACAAAAGTCTATGAAAACCAGCATTGTTAACTACGAAATGTGTGTGTCCACTGCACAGTATCTTATTTACTTTTCTCTCTGTTATACTCATGCTTCAGGTTCAGTGTTTTTTTTTTTTTTTTTTTTTTTTTTAAAGATTTTATTTACTTAGGGGCACCTGGGTGGCTCAGTCCTTAAGTGTCTGCCTTCGGCTCAGGTCATTATCCCAGGATTGAGCCCCGCATCGGGCTCCCTGCTCGGCGGGAAGCCTGCTTCTCCCTCTCCCACTCCCCCTGCTTGTGTTCCCTCTCTTCCTGTGTCTCTCTCTGTCAAATAAATAAAATCTTAAAAGAAAAAGATTTTACTTATTTATTTGACAGAGAGAGAAAGAGAGAGACAGTACGAGTGTGGGGAGGGGCCGGGGCAGAGGGAGAAGCAGGCTCTCCGCTGAGCAGGGAGTCACGGGCTCCATCCCAGGACCTTGAGATCACGACCTGGGCCAAAGTCAGACACTTAACCATCTGAGCCACCCAGGCGCCCCCCCAATTTCATTCTTTTCACCTGCTGCCTAATATTCCTTATTAGGAGTGCATATGCCATTGTTTATTTCCCTGTTGCCTTATGTTCACTCTTACGCCCGTTCTATGATTAATGTTCACGTCCCTGCATCTTTGTATCTATTGAGGAGGGTTTCTCTAGAGAAGAGGGATTCTTTTAACAGAAACACACACACACAAATTTTTTTTACAGTGACTTGCTAGACTACATTGTTTTTGTACTATATATACTTTATTTCAATTATGAATCTATAATGGATGATTTCCCACATTTCTCACAGACTTAAGACTGGAAATGGACTGTTATGATGGACACCTGGAAATTCATGTAAAGTAAAAAAGGTACCCTAACTATTCAATTCACTAAAAATAAATAAGTCATAAAAAAGCCCCAGACTTACATCTAGTAGCGTGTGGAGATGCTGATCCTGGAAAACACTGTGTAGAAAATCTAAGTCCTTTTCACTGCAGTCTGTAAGTGCGTGAATTTCTTCCAGGCTGTCCAGCACCTGTGAGACTGCTCCTAAGGGGAACAAACAGAAAACAAACAGCCAGTACAGAAAGTCAATGTCAAACTAACCTTTGTAGCCTCAATCTTGCATTTCAGAACAATGAACCAACAAACATAAAACTTCAAATGTTCATGTCTTTACTGGATAGACTTAAATGAACTTCATATCGCTCAAGGATAGAGTATTTTCAGTGAGTTTCTGTTTGTCACAATGTATTTGTGTGCTTCTCATTTTTCAGAGTACACTGCAGCTGGTCTTACCTGAATTAAGGAAATCTGTCAACTATAACTGAGCTACTGGAAGATCTGGGTGCAGCAAGTTATACATCAGGAAGAGTGTGTCATTTCCATGACCCCATGATGTTTTAAAATATTACATAACTAACACAGGTGAGCCTTTCGTACAAGTGTATCCCATCAAGAACTGAAGGTAAAGCCAGCTGTAGCTTTGAGGGAAAAACCTTTGAAGGATGGGTGCTCCTGCTGAGTAAAATAAGCTTCTTAGGATTTTTTTTTTCCTTAAAAGTAAGCTCCATGCCTAGCATGGAGCCCAATGTGGGGCTTGAACTCAAGACCCTGAGTTTAAGACCTGAGCTGTGATCAAGTTGGACGCTTAACTGACTGAACCACCCAGGTGCCCCAGCTTCTTAGGATTTTTAAGGCTCAAACTTAAGTTAGCAAAGATCCCAATGCATTCTTTCTCCTTCCTTTACAAAGTCAAGGGAATCAAGTTGTTCTCAATCTATTGGGCCCTTTTTATTCAAAAGACAAAGACAAAGGCTGAGTGTATTGACTGACACTTCCAAATACCACATTAAATATTAGGGCAACTCATTTTTGTAGGGCAAAGGAAATGGTAGTGTGATCACTTTCTTTAAATTTCTTCTTATAACCAGGAATCCAGAGAGGTATTAGTAGAGAAAGATATATACTGGGGAGCAACAAAGTCACTTACACAGCCTTAAAGAAATGATAAGCCTATTTGACTCTGCAGACAACGTGCACATACATACTCCAGAGAAAGAACCCTAAAAGGCTACGCTTCAGAACATTAGTGTTTGACAAATTCTAATAGTAAGTGCCTCATTACACGTGTAAGTCTTGGATCAATAGTTTCCAACCAGTGGCGATTTTGCCCCCCAGGGGGGGACATCTGGCAGCCTGGAGACCTTTCTGTTGTCCCAACTGGTGGTGGTGGGGGGACAGTTTGTGCTACTATCATCTAGTGCGTAAGGCCTGGGATGCTATTAAACATCCTACAATGCTCACGACAGCCTTTCACAAGAAAGAATTATGCAGCCCGAACTGTCAATGGTGCTGAGGTTCAGAAATTCTGCTTTAGATAATGATAAAAATCTTGAATCTTTCTGTTCTCTATGGAACTCTATGCTGTTTCTGATTACTTTTGGTCTCGGACCTCATCCAATCACATGCACTTATTGGTGAGAATGTAAATTAGTATCAGTTTCCCAGAATGCAATCTGGTAACATGTATCAAAGAGACTTAAAAATGCTCCTGTACTTTGATTCAGTAATTCCATTTACAAAAACTAGGAAAAACTAGGAAACGCAAAAAAGACTTATGTACGAGGATATTTATCATATAAAATGGGGGAAAATAGCAAATACTTAGAAAGTGATTAAATATAGAACATCTATATAATGGAATATATAGCCAAATGGAAATTACTTTTGAAAAATTTTTAAAGACAAAGAGAAATCCTCATGATATAAAATTCAAGAAAGTGGAATGCAAAACCACATAAACTGTATATTCCCAATTATGACTGAAAAAAATACATATACAAACTCAGGAAAAAAACAATGAAATACACCAAAAGCATAACAGCAGTGATCTTTACTTTCCTATTTATACTTCATTCTATTCTTGTCCATATGTTCCAAGTTTTCCACAATAGAACAAACATTGCTATATAAGCAACTGCTTTTTGCAGTATGATTTCATTATGTTAACAATTCAGGGTGTAAGCCACAAATCAAGTGGTTGTCCATGTGGAAATTACTGTGGCTTTTTTTTTTTTTTTAACAAATTTGACTTTTTGAGATAACTGTAGATTCACACGAAGTTGTAAGAAATAATACAGAGAGATCTCATGTGCCCTTTACCCAGTTCCCCTCAAAGGTAACATCTTGCAAAACTCACGCAAAATCACAACTGGGAGACTGACACTGGCACAGGCAAGCTACAGAATATTTCCATTACCGTAAGGATCCTTCATTTGGCCCTTCTATAACCATCCTCATTTATTCCTACCCTATTTCCCTCCTAACCCTTGGCAACTACTAATCTGTTCTCCATTTCTATAATTTTGTCATTTCGAGGATGCTATATAAATGAAACCATACAGTATGTAATCTTTTGTGATTGGCTTTTTTGACCCAGCATAACTCTCTGGAGATTCATCCAGGTTGTTGTGTATATCAATGGCTTAATCCTTCTTATTGTTGGGTAGTATTCCATTGCATGGATGTGCCAAAGTTTGACCATTTATCTATTGAAAGGACTGTGGATACTTTCAAGTTTTGAGTAATTATGCCTGCCAGGCTCTTGGTATTCTTTCACTGAAAACATTAAGTGGGTATTAAGTAGGACAAAAAAAGGTACAAGGCACAAATCAGTCCTCATTTCTCTTGCTGTTCCTGAAAAGGTATTAACCAAGTCCACTTCCTTCTACCTGTTCTTGTGACTTTTACTTTGTTCTGAGTAGGGAAAAAAAACTCTGGAAATTAGTTCAAAGCCAGCTCTCTCATCATCCCTTACTGAAAGCCCTGTAAAACAAGAGATGATGTGAAGAAATTAGTTCCAAATGTCCCATGGAACCCCTGACCCCAGCACATCAACAGCAGGGTTAAATGATACCAGGTTTATAGAGTCACTAAAGTTAGTTCTAAACTTCTGGACTTAAAACTGCAATAACAGAAATACCAACGAAATGTTTTATTTGTACATTAAAAAAATCCAACAGATACTACAGAAACATAATTATCATTTTCATTATCTTAATGGAATCTTACCTAGTTTTTATGGTCTCTACCAGCATTGCTTATGTGAATACATAATCTAGGTGGCAGTTTATTAATACTACAGGATGAAAATAAAACAACCTTGTATCCTAGTGAATACCAAGATGGCAAGTCTAACCACTGGGAAGCGATTCTGGCTGTACCACTTGCTCATCTGTGAATCCCCAGAGCTCCACGCGATTCCTGTCCCACCAGCAGCATGCATACTCCACAGGTGACTCTATGTGTGTACTTGTTCACTCTTCTGTGCTATGAGGTCCTTATGGCATGTCTATATTTGCTTTATTTCAGAACACCCACAAAGTATGCACTGAATTAATGAAGTTCTAAAGAAACATAATAATAACAACAGGGGCTCCCAGTTCTCGAGTGTTTATTATGTGCGAGGAACATCCTCAGGACAATGCAGTAAGGTAGATATGTTACCTGACCTTTCTAGATAGGGAACTGAGGTTCAAAGAAGGTCACAGCTAGAAATGCTAGAACCAAGACTCAGGCCCAGCGTGTCTGGCTCTGAAGTCTATGCTCTGCCTCACTTACTACGCGAATTGGCTGTACTAGGAAACATGGGAGAAAGAGTGACAAGAAGCTACATGTGGTTTATGCATGGATATGGATGTTAGAAAAGAACCTGACTCCTGTCGGGTCAGACAACAACCAAAATCTTTATTGAACATTGCTGCTTTTTGCCAGGTACTAGGCAGGGGCTTCTGAGAAAACAGGTATGATCCCTGGCCTTGAGGAAGGGGCTCTCAGACATCTTATACCCTGAAGTAAATGATATACAAGAGGAAAAAACAAAGTGTCGCAGAAATAGGCTGCTGAGTGAGGAGCTGGGACAAACTTAGAGAGGAGGTGGATGAGCAGGAATTCAACACCTCCACCTGTGGTCTCATCTGCTCCGAAGGATGCAGTGAATGCTTTGCTGGAAAGCACAGAGGCATCTGTTATCCGGTGTTTCCAGGAGGAAAGACCCATCAGCTCAATGGGTCTATTGACCCTCCTTGGAGCTTGTCACGGTTTCTGAACTGATTTATAGTCTTATCTTGTACCCAAATGTGGTTAACTTTGTGGGTTTTCAATCATAAGAGGAAGTATTTCCATAGCTGTACATGAGCCACCTATTTCAGTTTCCGAAAAGTGCTCCAAATTTTAAGTTTCTGAAATTAGGGAGGAAAATTACAGCTTTCTTCCATTTCTCCTTTATCTTTTACATTGAAAAAACACATAGTTTTGGTCTAACCTCAAAATCTTTCTTTACCCTTGATCATTTAACACCTTCCATTGACCCCCCCCTTCTAGTTCTGTTCTTTCTTTTTTTGGGTATGACCAGAACGACAGAAAAACATTCTTTGTCTGATATATACGTATCATTGATACCTGCAGTTCAGTACCAAGCCGATCTAAAAGTCCCATAATTTCTCCATTCAGTATAAAATATAAATGTACATAAAGACACTTCTTTTCCATTGCTATTTGTTTTAAACACTGAGGTAGTAGTAATAATGAAGACAACACGACTTAACACAGCACAGCACACATAGAGGCTCTTAACTGCTATTAGCATTTATTTTGTGGATTAATACTGTCATAGCCAAAAGAACTCTTCACTTTTCTCAAAAACTGAAAAGGATGTGTTTTTTTCCCCCTATAAAGCCTTTGAATAAAGTTGTAACTGCCTTAAAAAAATCAATCAATAAATAGCACATGAGTTCACCTCAGAGGGCAATCTGTTTAAGGGCAGGACTGTAGGTATTTTATTCACTTTTGTATTCCAGGCTGCACTTTGTTAGGGGGCTTTGTACAAAAGGACACAATGAAATGTGTTTGAGTAAAATGATTTTTTTCTGAATAAATTCTGAAGAATTATAATGTAACAGTTAACCACAGAAAACAGCTTATTGCACAGCCCCATTTCCTTAAAGTCATAATAAAATTATTTTGATACTTTTATTTGTATGACAGTTTTTAACTTCCAAAATGCTTTTATATTCATTACCTTATGTGATTCCACAATAATCCCATCCTGTAGGCAAGTGTTTTTATACTTGGAAAACCACAAGGTCAAATGACCTTGGGGCCGCAGCAGTGAGCAGAAGAGCAAGTCCCCAAAGTCAAGTCTGTAACACTGAGTCCTTCTACTACAGATGGACTCCTCCGGAAACCATGTTTCACCCTCAGCAACACATCTGAATAATTTGCATTGGGTAATGAGAGGATATCCAATTTCTATCTTCTCTTTAATCTCAATTTTATTTCCCATATAAGGTTTATTTTTGTAGGCCTTGGTCCTACAAACTTTCACAATGATAAATTTATTAGAAAGTAACTAAGCCCTGCCTTCAGGATAGTATTTTATTTTAATTTCTGCACAATTCATTTGGTAAGCAAGTTTGTTATCTAAAAATTAGGTTGATAATCATATACTTTAACTGTGAACATCAATTCATGTTATTTTTCATTCGTTTCAAAATGAGCAGCAGAGTGCTCAACATTACTACAGTGCACCCCTAAACACTTCAGCATCGATTTTAATACTTCTCTTTCTGTCTCAGGTAAAGTATACACAGAGTGAAATATACAATTCTTAAGTGTACCATTCAATGAATTTTGATAAATGTACATACTACATACATCTGATAACTGCATACACATATATGCAGTTATTTCAGTAACAAAAATTTGTACGTGTATATTTAAAAATTATATGTATAGCTATAAAACCCAATTTATCACTGAGCAAATTCAGCATCTGCATCTAGTCTAGCTTTTTCTGAAGAGTTAACCAATAGCCTCTTTCCTGTTGTATTAGCAATCCCATTTATACAACCCTTGAATCCACAACACACACATTCCTATCACCCACCCAGTCAAAGCCCCACCCTGTAAGCACAACAGTGTTTTAAAAAAATCTGCTTACTAAAGTATAATTTATTAAGTTAAAATTCACCAATTTAAGTGTACATTTTCATCTCTCCAAAAAGGTTACCTCTTGTCCCTTTGCAATCAAATGCCTCCCTTCCCCCTCCCCGGAAAACAGCTTTTATTCCCACTGTACAAAGCAAATTCTGGTTAACAATCAACTTATAAGCAATAGTGAATCCTGTAGTGGACATTGTATCTTGGACTTAAGCATTGCACTGTATCCAATTCAAGCTATGAAAACTTATACATGGTGATAAATCCTTTAGATTCTTTTTGTATCATGCAGACACTGCAAAATTTAGTATTAGTTAAAAGAACTCTGCAAATGGATTCTATCAGAGTACAGACGCTATAATTCTAATGTCGTTATGCTTGTTAAAATGGTCTGTTTTCAAACAGCAGCATCATTGGGCACAAATTTGTCAAAGTACTCTAAATAACATTCTGCTGGTTAAGTGCCCATTCATATAAAACTTTACAACTAAGGAAAAGCACTACTTGATACCTCCAAGATGCTTTCATTTCCAAATGACATGATAGGTCTACTTAAAAAAAAAAAAAAAAAAAAGAGAGGCATGCTCAATCTGGAGAAACAAAAGCAGGTACAAAGAAGTGTCTCACACTCTAATTGTCATTAACTTGTATGTGGTGGACAGCCTCTAAGATGGCCCCCAAGGTCCCTGCCTCCTGGTATTCCCACCCTTGTATAATCAAATCCCTTCCCTGAAGTGTGGGCTGGACTTAGTAACTCACTTGTAATGAAGAGAATAGGGCAGAAATGAGAGGATGTCACTTCCGAGATGAGGTGATAAAGACCGTGCCCTTTGTCTTTGATCATTCATGCTGGGGAAAACAAACTTCTGTGTTGTGAGCAGCCCTATGGAGAGGCTCAATAGCTAGTAAGTAACTGAAGCCTATCAACAACTACGACAGGGAGTTTGGAAGAGGATTCCTCCCCCCCCAACCGCCCACAGTTGGGCCTTCAGATGAGACTGCAGCCCTGGACGACTGCTTGACTGTAGTCTCATGGGAGATCTCAAGCCAGAGGCACACAGCTAAGCCATGCCCAGATTCCTGACCCACAGAAACTGTGAGAGGATAAATCCTGCTTTGAAGGGATTCGATACACAGCAATAGACAATTAACATACTGTGAGATTTTTATATTAAATCAGCTGCAACTGGAGCTACAAGTAACAAATGCAAGAGAATGTGACAATGTATTCAATTATTAGAATCCAGATTTTCTAATTTATCATTGTCTCTTATATACTTCCCCCCAGTAAGCACAATGTAGAGGTAAAGATTTATTCTATTGTCTTAATTGAAATTATTTAAATAATTGTAGATTCATATGCAGTTGTAAGAAATAATACAGAGATCCCTTGTATGCTTTGCTCGGTTTCTTCATTGGTAACATTTTACAGAACTATAGTATAGTATCATACCCAGAATAATGACATTGATACAATCCACCCATCTTATTCAGATTGCCTTAGTTTTACTTGTACTCATTTGTGTGTCTAATTTTTTTTTACATACTTTTTACTTTAATCTTGTCACATAATCAAATCACATCCTTTTGTAATTAAAATTTAGCCATTATATGATTCTTTACAAATGATCTTTCTGATGGTAAAAGTTGCTGAGACACATGAATTCAGGAGTTCATTCCACAGCTCCATATTAACTAAAAATTTAGTTATAGAGAGTAATAAAAACCGCTTAATAGATTATGTAATCAAAGGAAAATTCACTTACCCTGAAAGTTTTCTCGAAAGTGAACTATAAAATAAAATGTTACCCTTTCTCCCAAATTAATGTATTTGTGCTTGAAATTCAGATGTGAGATAATATTAAGTGCAGTTAAAATTTTAACACTGCCTATCTTCCTCTTACGAAAGTGAGAAGTTAGTATTATTTGTATGACAGGGCCTCAGGAAATCAATACAGCCACATTTTTATTTTATGGTCAGGCAGTGTTAAAATTCATAATCAAACATCTAAACACAAACAGCCAAGGAGAAAGTCAAGCTGCTTATGAACCATGCAAAGCCAAACACTTTTGCATAAAAGATAAAGCTTAGAGGAAAACATAAGGGATACCTACTTTCTGCTGCTAGAAGTCCTAGGAGGAAGGCAGCATATGGACAAACAACAAACAGTATGATTTTAGAGCAAGCAGGTTATCAAACTACAGTTGGGCCCAGTAGATGAGCCACAAGAAGCACAGTCCCCCAGCGGAGCCCAAAGTGAATCCTTGTGTTCCACGAGCATATTCCCTGGGACTGTTAAGGATTTCAGTCATTAAAACACTGGGTTGGGATTCTGACTTCTTTGATTTGAAATATGAGAAAGGAATATTTCTACTTTGGACTGTTAAGTAACAAAGGAACGATACACTGTTGTTCATCATAAGATTAAACTCAACAAATTCTAGGGAATGTGTAATGGACTAATTTTGATAAAATAGAAAAAATAATCTCTTACATAAAAATTGTTTTACAATGTAAAAAGCATACCTAAATATGTTAGACTCTTTAGATGACAGATCGGGAAAGGTATTAATTTTAAATTCATTTTTAAATTGTGATCTTAGATAGAGTTTTGGGGGACCAAAATAGGATTTTAATTTTGTCAAGCAAAGTCATTAAAGAAAAGACCTACTTATCATTATTTCATAGAAAGACTAGAACAGGCATTATCTAAAGATGAAAAACAGACTGTCCCTCTTAAGAAACAGCAGACAGCAGTTGGTGACCTTACACTGTTTTCTCTCTAACCCCTCCTCTTCCCTGCACCCTCACCCCCACCCAACAAACCCAAGCTTGCTCATCATTTTTCTCTTTTTGCCACGGACTTGCTAGAACTTTCAGGTAATGCTGGAAGGTGCTTTGTGTTTTGTATTGTAAAACAAACCCATGCAGATTTAAACAGAAAGATAGCAGAACGGTTAATGTCAGAACTTAAAATAAATGATGAGGAATTTAAGGATTACATTGACAAGAATTTAGGCTTGAAAATGAAAACATTAAAAAAATGAAATGAAAAGTGAAAATACTCTATGAAAGTGTAAAGCTCTTATGTGAGTCCAGACAAAATATATAATAGGCTTTCTGCAACCAAGCATACAACCATTACTGTTGGTTGCAGAAAAGGAAGTTTGCTGGTAGAGAGCAATTTCATAAATGATGCTGATAAAACAGTACAATGCCTCCCTTTAATGGCTTAGTATTAAAAATTAATCTTAGGAACATATGAATAATTCTTGATAGCTGTGAGAAAGTTATGAAAGTATTAGAATTTTCTTCAAAATATTCCTTTGTCTTTGACTTCTGAATACATAAAAAATTTCCTTTTCATTTAGGGGAGGTGATCAGACACATACACTGTATAATGATTCCTTTGTCTTTTATTCATAGCATCCTGCTATTTAAAAATAGAGATAGTCATGTGCATGTCAAATGAAGATATAGACTGCTTACGAGATCATTAAGATCCAGAAATTTTGGAAAAAGAAGGTGTGACTGCAGGAAAGGGAAGAGGGAATGTGAAATTGTGAACAACTGATTCGAGAGCTTGCAGGCTATCCGCAAGACAATGTGGAAAATTTCTTTTTTGTTTAAAAAGCAAATGCTGCAATCAGAGACTATTTCAACCATATCATTTACAGATTGTACTGAAAAACAAAAAAACTGGGCGATAAAAATGTATTTAACAGAAAATAAGCAGGTTTATAACTATAGACAATTCCTTTCCCTAAAAGAAAAATCCAATTCTTTAACAGAAAGGGACACTTAAGAGCTCACTTAACTCTTGCTAGGCAGAAGTACATATTAAGGGGTTAACACTAAAGATTAGGTCTGTGAAGCTATTGCAAGGACCACACGGCTCTCCAGTCCCGATTCTAAAGATGAAAATGGTATTAGATGTTGGCCTACAATCTCTTAATCTATTCCAAATTTGTGACTGTATCAGGTAGTCACAGTACGACATAAAACCATTTCTGGATCCACTCCCCCCAGATGGGTCTACTGTAAACCGAGTGTGGAGAGAAGAGAGAGGTTTGAGCTAACACCAACTCAAAGGCTACAGGTGGAGGGAACAAAATGGACTGGGAAAGAAAAAGACAGACATGAAACAACAGGGAGCATGGGGGACACACCTAGAAACACAACTACAGCCTTGCCTTTCATGTGGTAAGGGCTCTGGATAATCACAAAGTCAGCGTAAGAGGAAACCAGCAAGACCTTCTCTTCATAGTCTCTTTTCTAAGATTCCCATTTCTGATTGTTTTTGGAAATCACCTTTACTCAAAAGAGGAAGATTCACATCCCAATTGGTAAAGGTCAAAATGAGGAACTATACAGTTACTGGAATGGGAAACTTGATCCTGTTCTTTCCCACCAGGTGTAATAGGCACATACCAATTGGTAAGAAACTGTGTATGTGAAGGTTTGTGCACATACATGTATAAACAGAGAGAAGGCACTGACAAATGCTCACAGTTCCAACAGGAGAGAAGCATTAGCATATCCATTCTTCCTGGATTGCTAATAGTGAAAGATACACAACTCATGCTTTAGGAAGGGCCCTTTGGCCTTGAGTCCCAATGGTAATACATGAATACTGAATGGGCAGCCCCAAAAGTACAAAAATCAAACCAACAGCCCAAAGTCAACCACACGGCAAATACTGAGCGACTCTAATGTCAGAAGGAAGAAAAGCTGAGGGCAGAGGACATATGTTTCAGACGTAAATACGTACGTACATCAGTGAAATTTAAAGAGTATAACAGACATATGCATGCATTTACATAAACATATAAATGGATACTGTGGATTTTTAACAAATGATCCTTGAGAATACCTCACTAATAAAATGGAAATCCGAGTGTTTTATAAAATAATTTTGTGAACACTGGTGGCTTTCCCCCCTCCCAGGAGTACCTATATACATTTTAGTCAAATAGGTAACTCTTCTTCTGTGTTCTTCTCCCCTGAATGCTTGTATACATGTGTTACTGACTTTATAAAAAGAGAAGAACTTGTAAATTGTTTCAAGAGATAAGTCACAAGACAGTTTATACTGAAAGATAAAATTACAAGCAGGGTTGTCCCAAAGTCTGATCTGCTATGGTTGACATGGGGAATTTTTTTTGTTAGGTATAAGGTACTCAGAAAGATCCAAAAAGACTGACCACAACGTTGGATTGGATGAAGTGCAATGTCGGGTCTGGAGTGGGGAAAGCGGAAGAAGAATTTCTGAGGTAAAAAGAAAAAAGTAAAATGTTGGTTTTGGAACAGCAGGGGAAAGTAACTTCAGTAGTAAAATTAAAAGGAACTAGACACACGTGGATGGGATTTGGTTGCTGACAAACTTCCTTAGAATTCCTTGGGGGATCTGACCAGATTCATAAGAAAGGTTTATTCACAATGGAAGAGAAAGGATGAGACACCAAATGATTCACGCTGGTGAATGAATAAATGGTCCAATTACCTGAGGAGGTAGGGTCTTCGGAAAAATCTGGCAACTCTTCAGGAGGATCCCCGTAGAATGAGTTGAATTTGTGACTTGACACAGCTGCTAGTACTGCACCCTAAAACAAAAAGATGAAAAAAATTAAAACAAATACATAAATACAAAAAAGTTCAGTAACAAACTTAAGGAGTATTCAGAAAGTCAAACCTATAGGAGATGACAGCTAAAAGAGGGGGAGCTTTTAAATGATTTTGGATTCCTTCAAATTAATCACATATGCACATATGAGGAGAACACTGTTGGGGACTGGGAAAGTACGTGAAACCATTTTCATCTCAAACTCAACATATGCCACAAAATGGAATATTCTGCAGTCAATATGAAATGATGCTGAAGGATGTTTAATAAAACAGAAAGATGCTTGTGAATTACATAAAAAAGGTTTTAAAACAATCTATAGTATCTCATTTTTGAAAAAAAGATTAATACAGATATAAAAGACTGAACATATATCAAAATGCTAATAGCATTCTCTCTGGGAAGTAGGAATGAGTCATTTTTCTCTTTTAAAATCCTTTTCCCCCTCTTGTTGTTAAAAATGACTATCTGCTACTCTAGTACAGTAATTCTCAATCAGGCCGCACGGCAGAACCAACTACAGGTGGACTCTAAACAGCACACATAGTTTCCCCCGATTCCTACTTGAGAATTACTGTCATATTAAGTGCATGACACCCCTTCAGACTGCTAGACGGAAAAATGTGAGGAACTGTGTCAGTAACAAGAACAGCAATAAAAGTTATTTTGTGAGTCTGTTAGGCGTGGGTCAGAATATCTAGGTATGTTCCTTGGCTCTGCCATTTTCCAGCTGCCTGATACTACTTGAGTTGAGGTCTTTCTCAGCTATAATGTGAAAACATTAAAACTGACATAACTTAGCTTACAGGATCTTCAAAAGTCATAACATATATGAAAATGCTTTGCGAACTGTAAGCCATTTTGTAAGTGTAAACCATCACTAGGCTTACTAATATATAGCTAGAACATGAGCACAGCCTTTTGCTGGTCTAAGTAGAATTGCTCATTTAGGTAGTTTAAGTATCAAATCACTTATGTAGTCTAAGTCTAAATTTTAAATATTGAACTCGCAGATTTTTCTGAAAAGAAAGAAAAAAAAATTTTTTTAAGAGAGGGAGGGGGCAGAGAAAATCTTAAGCAGGCTCCATAGGCTCCAGCCTAACACGGAGCTCAATCTCACAACCCTGAGATCATGACCTGAGCCGAAATCAAGAGTCAGAGACTTACCTAACTGAGCCACCCGGGTGGTATCCCCCACCTTTTTTTTAGAAAGAGAGAGGGAGACGGGGGGGGGGAGGAGAAAGAGAAATTTTTTATGTGTGTAGGCATTTATTAAATATATGAAAACATTAATAGAAACATGTTTCCACAAGGTTCATTTTTTGGGGGGGCATGTTAGGGTTTCTTTCTACAAATATACATTGAAATGAACTGAATTGAATGCAGAAAGGGAAAGGCAAAAAAACAGAGACGTGATCTTGGTGATACCATTCCAGGCAACTTTTTAGATTTCTTTTTTTTTTTTTAAAGATTTTATTTTTAAGTCATCTCTACACCCAACGTGGGACTTGAACTCACAACCCTGAGATCGAGAGTCACATGTTCTTCTACTGAGCCAGTCAGGTACCCCAACTTTTTAGATTTCTGAAAGTCTAGGGTTAATGCATGAGAGGTCTTTACGTGGAATCTTATAGTCAGCTACCATGATGAAAAAAAGCACTAAATATTGAGTTCTTCTTTCTATAGTAGAAGCTTATTTCATTTCACATACATACATGTTCCCTAAAAGCTGGGTGGGAATGGAATTTTATATATCAAAAGTTTCCCACCCACTGAAACTAAATTTTAGAGCTGCTTTATTTTTCTTTCCAAATGAAGTTCAACTGAGTTTCTTAATATGTTGAGTTTATGTTTCAGGGCCTGATCTAGAAATACGTATGCCAGGAAAGCACTATTTAAAAGAGTCTTAAGAGAGGTAAATTCTTTTAAAACAATAGTAGCAAGTTCCTAATTTATCTGTCTTATGGTTAGCAGTTTTCTTTATTTAGTTCTCTAAACTCAGTGACTGCATGTGGTTCAAATATTCAATGCAAAGCTATTATGTAAAACAGCAAGATGGTTCCAAAACAGTTTATCGATTTATAGAATTATAACCTTAGGGGATGATTCATTCTAAGAGTCTCCTTTTGTATGTGAGGAAACTGAGGTCTGGAGAGGTTTAGCAACCTGTTAAGGTTGCTGCCAATTTAAGAGATAAAATCAAGCATAGACAGAATTGAGGTCCTCTGACTACTCTCCCAGTTCAAGGGTTTTTACTATACCAGGGGTCAAAAATCTTTTTCTGTAAAGGGCCAGGTAAATATTTGAGGCCTGCAGGGAATATGGTCTCTGTTGCAACTATTCACCTCTGCCACTGTGGCATGAAAGCAGCCATAGACGATATGTACATTGCTATGTTCCAATAAAACTTTATATATAAAAATAGGCTATGGGCCAGATTTGGTGCCCAGGCCATAGTGTGCCAACTCTTGTACTACACTATTGCTATGAAAGAGACTGTGGGTACAACACCATCAATCTAGATTTTATACAGGTAGTTCTTCAAACTCCCCAGTTTATTAAATCCTTGACAAAGAAGTTTTCTACCTACTTTAATTTAGAAGGTATACTTTAGTATGTCCTGAAATACAACGATCATGAGTTAAGAAGACTATTCACAATCTGCTAACAGATAACAGACATTAAAGATACAATTTTGTACTAAGCAAATTAGGCAGATTCTAAATTCAAACAAAAAGAGAACTGGGGTCCCTGGGTGGTGCAGTTGGTTAAGTAGCTGACTCTTGGTTTTGGCTCAGGTCGTGATCTTACGGTTGTGGGATCGAGCCCCATGTTGGGCTCCGTGCTTAGCACAGTGTCTGCTTAAGACTCTCCCTCTCCCTCTGCCGCTCCGCACTGCTCTCTCTCAAGTAAGTCTTTTTTAAAAAAGAGAGAGAACTATAAGTAATAATTCTCAACTCAATCCTAACTATTGTTAATGTCAAACATCAAAAGGGAATGCTCCCAGCTAGATGATTCTGTGTCTCATTTAAGGAAGTAGAAAACAAGAAAATGGTTAGCTCAGACTTCTGCTAAGTTAAACTACTGAATGCACTTAAGGAGGTAACAGAGTTACCAAGAAAGGAACAGGAGAGGGGTGCCTGGGTGTCTCAGCAGCTTAAGCGTCTGCTTTTGGCTAGGATCATGATCCCAGGGTCCTGGGACTGAGCCCCGTGTCGGGCTCCCTGCTCAGTGGGGAGACTGCTTCTCCCTCTCCCTCTGCTGTTCCCCCTGCATGTGCTCTTTTTAAAAAATTTTTATTGTTATGTTAATCACCATACATTACATCATTAGTTCTTGATGTAGTGTTCCATGATTCATTGTTTGTGCATAACACCCAGTGCTCCACGCAGAACGTGCCCTCCTTAATACCCATCACCAGGCTAACCCATCCCCCCACCCCCCTCCCCTCTAGAACCCTCAGTTTGTTTTTCAGAGTCCATCATCTTTCATGGTTCGTCTCCCCCCTCCGACTTACTCCCCTTCATTCTTCCCCTCCTGCTATCTTCTTCTTTTTCTTTTTTCTTAACATATCTTGCATTATTTGTTTCAGAAGTACAGATCTGTGATTCAACAGTCTTGGCTTGTGCTCTCTTTTATTTATTTGACAGAGAGAGAGCACAAGCAGGGGGAGCAGCAGGTGAGGGAGATACAGACAGAGGGAGATGCAGGCTGAGGGAGAAGCAGACTCCCCACTGAGCAGGGAGTCTGATGTGGGGCTCGATCCCAGGACCCTGGGATCATGACCTGAGCTGAAGGCAGATGCTTAACCAACTCAGCCACCCAGGTGCCCCTCAAATAAATAAAATCTTTAAAAAAAAGAGAGAGAAAGGAACAGGAGAGTGAATACAGATGAACTGCTGACTTGAAGACAACAGCCAAAAGCCAATACTCCCTTTTTGGTGCCCCAAGCTCAGAAACAAGCACCATGAAGTCTGATAGGCACAAAAGCAGGGAGGTACACTTTAAAAAGCCCAAATACCAAAAAAAGTTTTGAGATGACATGTAGAATAATCGCCTTTGCACCCAAGTGGCAAAATAACAGAGTCATACTGTAATATACCGAGGGGGCAAAACCCATCACAGGGTTATACAAATACTCGCGTCACATAAGGATTTGAGAAAGGATCATCTTATTAGGGTTCAGAACACTGAACTCAAAGCCCTAAAAAGGGTGAAGAAGAACTTGGAGAGGCTGAGGCTGAAGAGAGATGACCAGAAGGCTGGAAAACCATTTCAAGGTAGAAAAGTTAAAGGATGTGGGTTGATTACATGTAAGAACTGGGTCCTCGATGATGATGGTATTGTTGGGTGAGATGACTGATGATGTCTAAGCTCCCAGTACCTCCCCTACAGTCACAGGCCAACGCTGTCATTCGGTCTAGTCAGCACAGCCTAGGTGCACAGGGTACTCAAACGGAACTCAAATGCAGGTCTAAAACCGGGAATTTTATAACATTAAGTCGGGATATCTGATTAAAGGAGGCTGTGCTATCTTCTCTGCAGAAGCTGAATGATGAGACTTCTAAGTGTAGTCGGTATGACTATCTTTAAGAGCAACTGCACAGAAGAGGTATCTTAGGAATCCTTTTGGGTCTGTGTAAAAGTATTTTATAGAGGCGGTCTTTTAATGTACACGATAACTTTCAAAAGCTAGACTGCCTAACTTAGGAAGTAATACATTCTATATTTCAGAATCAGAAATTAATAGAATTGCTTTGTAAAATCAAGAGATCAAAATCACTTCAATTATTACTTAACTGCTCATACCAGGATAACAGTTTTCACTTCTCAGAATCATTGGTGCCCTTTGGATAGCAGACTTGCTGCTCTGAGTAGCTGGAACCCACAACTTGCTGTGCTAACCTCCTGCCTCTGGACCCCTCCTCACTACAGGAGAGGACTGTATGTAAATGCTGGCTTTCATTAGGGTGCAAAGGGCCTCGAGAAATCCCAAAGTTAGCTCTTGTTGAATTAACAGAAAAGGGAAGACTGCCAAAGGCAGCTATTAAAGATTCCTGGTTGACCTCTCAGAAGGTGATGTTTAGGTGCAAGCATTACTCTTGGAGGTGCCAAGATTCCAGATGGTGCTGTACGATGGAACTTTCTGGGATGATGGAAATGTTCTATACCTGTACCGTTCAATACAGTAGCCATCAGCCACATGTAGTACTGAACACTTGATACGTGGCTACTGCAACTGAGAAATCAAATGTAAAATTTTCTTTGATATTAATTAATTGAAAATAAAACCACCACATACGGCTAGTGGCTATTGCATGTATAGTACATGTCTGTAAAGTACCGGACAATGGCATTCCCAAACAAACTTTTTCTAGTTCTGCAAAGTTCAGGAATTTGAGGGACCAACTGATAATTCAGAGAAGCATACAGGCTATATTGCTTCTATTTTTTTTTCTTTTTTTGAGAGAGAGCGAGCATGTGAGTCGGGGGGGGGGGTTGGGGGGGGAAGGGGCAGAGGGAGAGAGAGAATCTTAAGCAGGTTCCATGCCCAGTGTGGAGCCTGATCTCACAACCCTGAGATCACAACCTGAGCTGAAATCAAGAGTTGGATGCTTAACCGACTGAGACACAGTCGGTTGTTGTTGGGTTTTTTTTTTTTACAAAATTTCTTCGACATGCTTCACTGTAGGGAAATTTGTTTTCTAGAGGTAGAAATAATTCATGAAGCAAAGGAGATGATTTCCACAACAGATTCTTTCTTGAGCCTCTTCCCTAGAAAAGCTCAGATGCTGACACACATTCCCCTAGCACCCACCTTCCCAAACCTGACTCCTTGATCAGTAACTCCCAAGTAGACGGCACCCAGGGTTACAGTACAGGTGTGTCTCCTTAAGAGACACCCCCCGCAGAGCACAGATTTTCTAGACAGCCTACATCATAGTCTCATGCATCCTAATATTCAATTTGAGAAAATACGATTCTCATATCTAGTCTTGTACTGAGGCCTATGGAGTTTATTAAAGGAAGTATTGTTTGTAGCGGGTTTTTTAATTTTTTTTGAAGATTTATTTATTTATTTGACAGAGAAAGAGACAGTGAGAGAGGAAACACAAGCAGAGGAAGTGGGAGAGGGAGAAGCAGGCTTCCCTGCCGAGCAGATAGCGCAATGCTGGGCTTGATCCCAGGACCCTGAGATCATGACCTGAACTGAAGGAAGACGCTTAAAGACTGAGCCACCCAGGCGCCCCAGTAGAGGATTTTTTTTTTTTTAAAGGAAAGTATTAAAATTCTAGAGTTTAGTGTAAAACAAAAAGAGGGAGAAAACCCAACATCTGAAATGTCTGATAACCAAAATGAGAAACACAAATTTTCCACTGTCACTCAAAGATGTAAACCAAAATAATGAAAGAGAGGAGAATAAAAAGAACTGTGTGATAATTCAAATCACATGCAGGGTTCCATTAACTTTTTTTAAAATCTACATGTGAAAGATGGTCTGAAAATGATGTTAACGCTAACTGTTCAAATAATTTTCTCATTAGGGATTTATCATCTCCTGTAGCCTGCTGAGAGGTTAAATACCAAAATGAATGTATAAATATGGAAAATAACACTTTTTGATTGTTGAGTATCGATATTACTGTAATGAATAATGAGCCATAATCTTGAAATTTCATCAAAGTAAAATGAGTATTGTTTTATATTCTGGCATAAAAAAGTTCCACAAAACTTTCATAATGAGAAAAAGGTTCAACCTCAAAAGTAAAACTCACCACCAAAAATACATAAAAATTTATTCCAACAGGCATAAGCCTTTTGGAGGGCAAGTTACTTATAGAGATCAAAAGTCTTCGGGCGCCTGGGTGGCTCAAATGGTTAAGCGTCTGCCTTCGGCTCAGGTCATGATCTCAGGGTCCTGGGATCGAGTCCTGCATTGGGCTCCCTGCTCCTTGGGAGCCTGCTTCTCCCTCTGCCTCTCTCTCTCTGTCTCTCATGAGTAAATAAATAAAGTCTTTAAAAAAAAAGTCTTCAATACACATATATACTTTGATGCCAACAATTCCACTAGCACAGAACTTACCCTAAGAATATAATCATAGATATACAAAGGTTTATTAATGATAACAGACAATCCAATAGTATTTTTATGGCTGTGGAAAACTGGAAGTGACCTCTGTGCCCAATGACTGGTTAATTAAGTTATGATATATATATATAATACAATGGAATTTTTTAGAACCATTACAGTTTGTGCTTAAGAGTAAGGATTCTCAATAAGGTGGACATATCACAATCAACCATGAGGCTTTTTCAATAAACCACATGCCCTTCCAACCTCTAGCATAACTGGGGCTGAGGGAGGGGTGGTCCCTTGGGTGAACTGGGTGGTGCAGTGAGCCACTGTTACTATGGCAATGTGTCATATCCCTTAAGTGTACTGAAGAGGCAATCAGTATATAAGAAGAGTATTTTGTCAGGCGCCTGGGTGGCTCAGATGGTTAAGTGTCTGCCTTCGGCTCAGGTCATGATCCCAGGGTTCTGGGATCGAGTCCCGCATCGGGCTCCCAGGTCCTTGGGAACCTGCTTCTCCCTCTGCCTCTCTCTCTCTCTCTCTCTCTCTGTCTCTCATGACAATCATAAAAAAAAAGAGTATTTTGTCATATGGTCTAAAAAAAAGTGGGCTATGTGAAATTTACATAAAATTAACCATTTTAAAGTGTACAGTTCAACGGCATTCAGTACATTCACAATGTTGTGCAGCCCCACCATTTCTGTTTAGTTCCAAAACATCATCACCTCCCCCACCCTCAAATCCCCATACCCATTAAGCAGTCACTGCCCAGCACCTGGCATTCACCAGTATACTTTCAATCTCTATGGATTTATAGATATCAATACCTATTCTAGATATTGCAAATAAATGGAATCATCCAATATGTGGACTTTTATGTCTCTTTTTGCACATGGTATATCCAGTTGTCCCAGCACCATTTGTTGAGAAGACTACTCATTCCCCCAATGAATTGCCTTGGCACTTCCATTGACATCAATAGACCATAAATATAAGGGTTTATTTCTGAACTCTCAGTTCTGTCCACTGATGTACATGTCTACCCCTGTCCCATACTAGTACCAGAATCCTGATAACTGTAGCTTTATAGTTGTTAGTGCAAAGTATGAGTCCTCCAACTTGGTCCTTTTTTCAAGATTATTTTGGCTATTCTGGTCCTTCCCATCTCCATATGAATTTTTAGGATCAATCTGTCAATTCCTGCTTAAGAGATTGTGTTGAATCTATAGATCAACTTGGGAAACACTGTCATCTTAACAATACTGAATCTTCCAATTCATGAACATTAAATGTCTCTCCATTAATTTAGTTTTTCAATTTCTCTCAGCAATAAAAGTTTACAGGTCTTGTACCTCTTTTGTCAAATTTATACTTAAGCATTTAATTCTTTTTGATGCTGCTGTGAATGGAATTGTTTCTTAATTTTAAGATTACTCATTGCTCATATATAGAAATACAGTTCAATTTTGTATACTGATCTTGTATCCTGGGACCTTGCTGGACTTCTTTGTTATTCCTTTCTTTTTTCTTTTTAAAGATTTTATTTATTTTAGAGAGAGAGCACAAGCAGGGGGAGGAACAGAGGGAGAAGGAGATATTCTCCAGCAGACTCCACACTGAGCACACAGCCTGATATGGGACTTGATCCCAGGGGCCCGATATCATGACCTGAGCCAAAACCAAGAGCTGGACACTTAACCGACTAGCCACTCAGGCACCCCTGTTTGTTATTTCTATTAGTTTTTTGTGGATTTCTTATGATTTTCCACATACAGGATCATGTCATCTGTAAACAATGACAGTTTTACTTTCTTTCCAATCTGGTTATCTTTTATTTTGTTTTATTTCCCAATTGTACTAGAGCTTGAGAATTTGTATTTTTTAATAGGTTCCAAGGTGATACTGATGCTGCTGGTCCGGGGACCACACTTGGAGAACCACTGCTTTAAAGAATGTGTATCTCATAATGGAAATGACACTTGAGGCAAGTAATGGAAAAGAAGTAAATATTCCAATATACTACAAGTGTAAGATCCTCTCTACATACTGTGAGGGAAAATGATAAAGTGATTGGAATAGTCTAAGCATAATTACTTTGGAAGAAATACATAAACAGAGATTATCCAGTGAGATTTTTGGTGTTCTATACATTGTATGTATGTACGTATGTATGTACATATATATGTACTTATTGATTGATTGATTGGATTGTAAACTCTGTGTCCAATGTGGAGCTTAAACTCATGACCCTGACCAAGATTAGGAGTTGCATGCTCCACTGACTGAGTCAGCCAGGCGCCCCGTCTATATATTTTAAAGGGCTTTAAAAAACTTCAAAATGTTAACATCAATGACTAGAGAAAAGCTAAAATGGTATGGAGTGTCATTTTGGAATTACAATTATTCATAAACAGAGTACCAAGTCAACGGTATTAACATTAGAATCATAATAAAACAGGGGCGACTGGGTGGCTCAGTCAGTTAAGTAACCAACTCTTGATTTCTGCTCAGGTCATGATCTCAGGGTCGTGAGATTGAACCTCGAGTTGGGTTCCGCACGGGGTGTGGAGTCTGCTTGAGATTCTCTCTCTCCCTCTGCCCCTCCCCCTGAATGCACTCTCTCTTTCAAATAAATCTTTAAAAAAAATCGTAATAAAACAGTAACAACAATGGTAAGGTTAATAACGAGTAAGTGTATGGAACACTTATGACAGCCACATACTGTTCTAACTGCTATAATATATTAATTCATTGAATTCTTACAGCCCTATGAATTAGCTATTATCATTATCCCCATCTTGTAGATAAGGAAACCGAGGCACAGAGAATTTATTTATTTAAAAGATTTTATTCATTTGAGAGTGAGCGAGCGCACATGCATGCCCAGGAGCAAGGGGGAGGAGCAGAGGGAAAGGGACAAGGAGACTTGCGCTGAGAGTGGAGCCCAAAGTGGGGCTCGATCTCACAACCCCAAGTGCATGACCTGAGCCAAAATCAAGAGTTAGATGTTCAACTGACTGAGCCACCCAGGTGCTCTGAGGCACAGCGAATTTAAATGACTTGCTCAAGGTCACACATCTAGTAAGTCTCAAAGCCACGATTCCCCCAAGGCACTGTAGCTCTAGAGCCCACTCTTTCCCATAATGCTGTACTCCTTCTCTTTCTTCTTGCCACAGACGATAAAAATTTCCTTCCTCTAAGTCACAAAAGCAATTTTCTACTGCTTTCTGTAAACTTCCCTTTTAATCATTTCAAAGGGAGTCATAAAAATTAGGTTGTTGTGCAACATTTGAGGTGCTTAAAAACAGTGTCTGGGTAGAAGGATGGGTACCTAGCTGTTCACTTGAAAAAAAGGTGTGTGGTGGGTTCTAAAAGCTAGCAAAATTGCAATCTCTGTTCTAGAAGCTCACAGAAGAGGCAGAATGAGAATAATGAGTTCCTTGAGGAGGGTAGGCATAACATGTTTTACCCAGGATGGCTGAATCACACAAAGGAATAAAGCCTTACCAGAAGCTGAAAAAATCTCAATGACAACCCTGCTGATGT
Source organism: Callorhinus ursinus (assembly GCF_003265705.2). Lineage (NCBI taxonomy): Eukaryota > Metazoa > Chordata > Mammalia > Carnivora > Otariidae > Callorhinus > Callorhinus ursinus. The sequence goes on along the minus strand of NW_027397078.1, from coordinate 7,787,529 downwards.
TCCTAATTCTAGGTTGTTTGGTGGGTCTTGAAACTTTAAATAGCTCTGCAAAGGGATGTGGTAAGTTCATATGACCCCTCTCTGCTGGAACAGCTTTGCCCTGTCCAAATGAATCTTATTAGTCACCACTCTGGCTATTTTAGGCCCGAGTCTGATTCTGTGGCACTGGGAGAACTACAGCATGGGTTTCTTGTGACAGAGTAAACCTGCCGCTATGGTAAAAGGCCTGTACTTGGGCAATGAAAGGTTCAGCCCCAGGGCAATGTCACAAAGGCCAAAGGAGTAGTAGAGTTAAAAAGGCTAGGGAAGAGTTGAGAAAAAAAAAAAAAGGATAATTAATGGTTTCTTTGGGGGAGGAAATGAACTTCAAAAACAGCTGATCAAATTTCACTTTGGATAGTAAGATTCTTTTTTCTCTCTTGTAGGCTATATTGGTTCAGGTGTATATCAAAGATGGGGAAACTTCTTTGGGCGCCATCTTGATAATGGCATGTCATTAATAATTATTTTTGCCAAGGACTTTTAAAGCAAACAGAGAAGAGCCAGTTTGAATGCCTGACTGCAAAAACAATTAGGGCAGAGGCTTAACTGAGAATCATCATCACCAACAATGACATGTTGCAATTTCCCTTGCTGTAGAGTAGCACAATCCAATAGGACTTTTTACAATGATGGAAATGTCCTATATCTGTGTGGTCTGATTCAGTAGCCACATTTGGTTACTAAGCACTTGAAATGTGCTAGTGTGACTGGGGAACTGATCTTTTAGTTTTATTTAATTTTCATTGATTTAAATTTAAATAGCTACACGTGGCTACCAGCTATCACGATCAACAGTTCAGCTCTACAGCATAATATTGTGGCCTAGTTTCCCCCAAATTCATATAAATGTTCTTCTAAATCTAGAGTTGTATACAATTATTCATATATTTCAGGGTTGAATAGTGAATGTTATTGTGATTTATGACATATCTGAAAATTACAAAGTTTTATAGTTGGCAGGAGTCACGGGCTAAGGAGGACTACTAACCAATCACTTAGAGGAGAGAGTTAAAAATTACTTTTTTATAGTAATAAAAAATAATTCAAATATAAGTTAATTTTAAGACCCCAATATAATAGAGTTTCCTCTGTTGGGAAGAGCAGGGGAAGAGGGGAATGCTGTCGCATGAAATTTTTGAATAGTGCTGGAGTGCCTGGGTAGCTCAGTTGGTTAAGCATCCGACTCATGGTTTTGGCTCAGGTCATGATCTCAGGGTTGTGGGATCGAGCCCTGTGTTGGGCTCCAAGCTCAGTGTGGAGTCTGCTTGAGATTCCCTCTCCCTCTGCCCCTGCCTTCTCTCTCTCTCTCTCTCTCTCTCAATAAATAAATAAATAAATGAATGAATGAATGAATGAATAAATTTTTTTGAATAGTGCTAAAAGACTCCATTATTTTTGTTTGGTGTTTTTCAAAACTTTTTAAAATCAAATGGGCTCCCCATATGGATAATTATCATATTTTTTTTGGTGAGGTAGAGGATAGAGAGAGTGGTAAAAGGAGAAAGGTACCTAGGAAGAAGAATAAAGGGTGAGAAAGGTAATTTGAAAATATTTTCTAGTAGACCAAGGTAATGGGGATTTTTTACTACTTTGTGATGGTTGTCCAATTCTAATCCGTTATTGTTTCCATTGAGCTGAACTCACATTTTGTCAAAATATTTGAGAAAATGGAGATTTTCTCAAATCTCCATTTGATTTGGGTGGCTGGGTGGCTCAGTTGGTTAAGTGTCTGCCTTCAGCTTGGGTTGTGATCCCAGGGTCCTGGGATCAAGTCCCGCATTGGGCTCCCTGCCCGTCAGGGAGCCTGCTTCTCCCTCTCCCTCCTCTGCTTGTGCTCTTTCTCACTATCTTTCTCTCTCTCTCTAATAAATAAATAAATACTTAAAAAAATTAGAAAAAGTAATTATATCTCTGCTATGAATTTTCAGGATAATACAAATCTAAAATGTGGTTAATCTTCCATTTATTATAACCTCTTGTTTAGATTCACACTTAGATATTACCTTAAATGATTTAAAAACCAAAATCTTATTGAAATAAGTTTCATAAGTGAGAATTTAGCTGTAAGAAAGCTTTTTTCTGACTTCTTTAATTACCTTTAGTTTCCTCCTTGCATTGAATTTCCTCAGTTGCTCTACTGTTTCTGGAAGATGAATCTTGTAGGCATAACGATCCCGCTCCTATAAAAGAAAGATAATGAACATATGTAGCCATTTAAAAAAGTGAAGAAACTTAATCAAAAACAAGCCCAAATTTCTTAAATATGAAAATTAGATTGAATTCTAGAACACTGGAGATTTTATTCCATGATACTGGTAAACATTCTCAAATGAAGGCTATTAAGGTCAAAAGTGATAGTAAAATAATCTTTTCAGCAATAATAAAGGCTAAAATAATGGGTTATATAATTTTCAGGTATGGCTACATGGCTAAGATAATTAACCATAATTATGAAAGTATGAAGTTACCTTTGATATGATCTTGTCAGGTAAAACAAGCATGTGAAAAATTAACTCCACAAATGATTGAGCATTTGGAGTCATCTGGAATAACTGGATTTAAAAAAATCACAGTATCTTTGAACTAGAACAAACTTTTCAAGGCCATCTAATTCAACCATTTCCCCATGTGGGATTGTCTTCAATCCCTGATGCAGAATTATTCTCTTTGACCTTGTCCAGTAGGTGATCATTATTTTATAGCAGCTTATTACAATTTTAAGAAAGTCAAAATGTTTTTACTTAGCCTGGGCCCATACCTGGCTTGTTTGGGCTAGCTCTGTCCTCTGCGACATGATGGAGCAAACATACTACCTCTTCCATGTAATAACCCTTCAGTAGCTAAGAGGGGGATGATGCTTTCACTAAGTCTACTCTCTATGATGTCTCCAGTTGCCTCAACTATTCCTCATGTATATTTTAAACCTCTTGTCATTCTTTTTTTTTTTTTTAAAGATTTTATTTATTTATTTGACAGAGAGATAGCGACAGAAGGAACACAAGCAGGGGGAGTGGGAGAGGGAGAAGCAAGCTTCCTGCTGAGCAGGAAGCCCAATGCGGGGCTCGATCCCTGGGATCATGACCTGAGCCGAAGGCAGACGCTTAATGACTGAGCCACCCAGGCGCCCCTCTTGTCATTCTTCTTAACACCCCCTTTGGTTCTACTCTAATTTGTCAATGTATCAGGTTTGGGTAAGTATTCATTTCAGAAATATTTCTTGAGAGACTACTATGTGCCAGGCATTGTCCTATGCACTTGGGATACACGAGTAAACAAAACCAATGAAGATTCAGGCCCTTGTGTAGCTCATGTTCGAATAGGAGAAGAAAATACAAAAAGGCGAATTATGGAGTATGATAAAAGTGCTATGGAATAAAGCAAAAAGCAAAGCAGAGTAAGAGGGATTGGGTACACTGCAGTTTAAAATAGGATGGCCAAAGTAGGCCCACTTACTGTGAGGATACCCAAAAGTGGTGAGGGAGTGGTCTAGGCAGGGAGAACCACCAATCCAAATGCCCAAAGGAGGGAGTGCACCTGGAATTTTCAAGAACTAGCAAGGAGACCCGTGTGTGTGCAGTAAATAGTAGATCAGATCAGAGAGGTGACAAGGCTGGGGTAGGCCATAAAGGGCCTTTTATTCTGAGTGGGAGAGGGAGCCACTGGAGAGTTCTGAGCTGAAGTGACATGATCTGACAACTTTAAAGGAACACTTGGTTGTTGTGTTGAGAACAGATTAGAAGGGAGCAAGCGTTTAAGAAAAAAAGGGGGGGCAGGGAGACCAGTTAGAAGGCAACTGCAGTAATCTGGGAGGGGAGAGATGATGATAGATGAAATCAGATGGAGGACGCCTGGGTAGCTCAGTGTGTTAGGCATCTGCCTTCAGCTCAGGTCATGATCCCAGGGTCCTGGGATCCAGTCCCACATCGGGCTCCTTGCTCAGCGGGGAGCCTGCTTCTCCCTCTGCCTGCTGCTCTCCCTGGTCGTTCTCTCTCTCTCCCTGAAAAATAAATAAATAAAATCTTAAAAAAAAAAATCAGATGGAAAAATAAAAAAGGTGAAAAGGAGATAGATTCTGAATATGTTTTGTTTCCTGCAGAAGTTTTACTGAGATATAATTAGCATATAACAAACTGCATGTTTAAAATGTATAATTTGATCAGTTTTGATGTATATAAGCATAAAAGCATCACCGCAATCAAGATGATGAATATACCCATCACTCTCAGAAGTTTCCCTACGTCCCTTTGTCCTCTCCCTATCAGTCCCCAGGCAGCCACTGTTTCTGTCACTGTAGATTGGTTTTGCATTTTCTAGAATTTTATATAAATGGAACCAGACAGTACATACTCATTTTCCAACTTGTTTCACTCAGCATAAAGGTTTTGAACTTCATCCATCAAGTTGCGAGTATCAATAGTTCAGTCCCTTTTATTGCTGAGTGGCATTCCACTGTAAGGATACGCCACAATTTGTTTATCATTCATCTGTTTATTGACCATGGGTTGTTTCCAAATTTTGGCTATCACATAGAAAGCTGCTATGAACATGAACGTACAAGTCTTTGTATGGATACGTATTTCATTTCTCTTAGGTAAATACCTAGGAGTAGATTGGCTGGGTTGTATTATAGGAGTATGTTTAACTTTTTAAGAAACTGCCAACCTGTTTTCCAACGTATTTTATATTTCTAAAGCAATGTATCACTCCCAGTTGTTCTACATCCTCGCCAATACTTGGTATGGTTAGTTTTTTTGATTTTAGTCATTCTGATACATGTGTATATAGAGATCTCATTGTGGCATTACATTGTATTTCTCTGATGACTAATGATGTTGAGCAACTTTGCATGTACTTATTTGCCATCCACATATCTTCTTTGTAGAAGAAGTGTCTGTTCCGAATATTTTCCCATTTTGAACTGGGTTGTGTGTTTTATTATTGAGCTTTAAGAATTCTTCCCGAATAGGGAAAGGGGATTGATAGGTACAAACTCCTAGTTATAAAATAAATAAGACACAGAGATGTAACGTACAGCAAAGGGAATACAGTTAATAATATTGTAACAATTCTGTATGGTGACAGATGATAGCTAGGTTTTATCATGGTGGTCACTTCATAATGTATATAAATGTTGAATTATTATGTTGTATACCTGAAACTGATATAATATTGTATGTCAACTACAGTTCAAGAGAAGAGATTCTTTATGTAATCTAAATATGTAAGTCCTTTATCAGATACTCCCACAGTTCATAGCTTTTCATTTTCTTACAGTGTCTTTCCAAGAACAGAAGTTCTTAATTCTGAACATATTTTGGAGAGTGGCAGGATTTTCTGAGAGATTGATGTGGGGTGTGAGAGAAAGAGAGGAGTCAAAGACCACACCAAGTTTTTCAGCGTGAGCAACTAGGAGTCTGACACCAATGGAGATGGGGAAGAGATCAGGACTGTAGCTTTGATTATGCTTCAAATATCTAAAGTGGAGATTCAAGTAGGTACTTGGACATACAAGCCTGGAGTGGAGAGAAATCTGGGCTGGAAATGAATTTTTGGAGGGTCATAAACATTTAGAAGGTATTAAGTTGGCATTTAACTCTGTCCCAGCCACTCAATTTGGGACTTTCACAGGCATTATCCCATTTCTTCTTCTTTCGTTTTTTTTAATTAAAAAGATTTATTTAGAGAGAGAGCATGCAAGAACAGGGGGAGGGGCAGAGAGAGAGAGAGAGAGAGAGAATCTCCAGTAGACTCTGCTGAATATAGAGCCTGACTCGGGGCTTGATTTAATCTCGAGACCCTGAGATCATGACCTGACTTGAAATCAAGAGCTGGACGCTTATGCAACTGAGCCACCCAGGCGCCCCTCTCATTTATTCTTTAAAACAACTATATAAGATAGTAGAGAGAATGCTACACATTAATTATCTCAAAAGTCATGGCTCAAATGGACATAACTATCATCATCATAGTTAGCATGTATCGAGGGGCTTATTATGTGCCAGGCATTGTTCTAGTGCTTTACATGTTTATGTTACTTATTCTTCACAACAAGGTAGGAACATATCATTATATCCTATTATGCAGCTGGGAAAAAGGAGATGCATTATACCTGATGAAGATTAATTAGTATGAAGTGGACCTCTTAATTTTCTTAATCTGGATACTATATAATATTTGTAAATTAAGTTCAAGATCACATTATTATTTTATAACTAAAATTCATGTTTGCATGTGAGTCACTTCTAAAATTAATGTTTTGGTATCATATGCTGACAAAATTTATTTTTGAATTTAAATGTAGAATTTTATAGTCAATCCTGTCAAAATTTCACCTTATTATCACTGAAATTCCCCAGGAATGAATACAAACACTTTAAAATTTATTTTCTATATTAATGACTAAATGTAACAAGAGTTCTACTGGAGAGCAAAATTATATTTTTCTTGAGTGCACATACAATGCTTGATGTCAAAATGACTACAATTTGTACATCTGTCAGATTCTATATGCTAAACATCTTGTAAATGATTTTATTATCTTTAGGGACTTACTCTCCTTTTCCTGCACTAAGCCAGAACAGGTTCACCAATAGAAGACATAAGAATTTATCGAATAATTAACTAGCAGAGACAAGCATAAAATTAGCATTCTATGACAAGCAATGGAATCTTTTAATGGATTGCTGTTACTGTGGAAGATGGGGTGCGCGCGCACACACACACACACACACCACAATGGACTATTACTCAGCCATAAAAAAGAATGAAATCTTGCCATTCACAACAACACAGATGGACCTACAGAGTATTATGCTAAATTAAATCAGACAGAGAAAGGCAAATACCATAGAATTTCACTTATATGTGGAATCGAAAAGACAAAATGGGTGCCTGGCTGGCTTAGCTGGTAGAACATGTCTCTCAACCTCAGGGTCATGAGTTCAAGCCCCACATTGGACATGGAGCCTACTTAAAAAAAGAAATAAAAGACAAAACAAATGAACAAACAAAACCAGAAAAAGAATCATAAATACAGAGAACAAACTGGTAGTTGCCAGAGTGGAGGGTGGTGGCGGGGGGACAGGCAAAAATAGGTGAAGGGGATTAAGAAGTACAAACTTTCACTTATAAAATAAATAAGTCTTAGGGATGAAAAGTACAGCGTAGGAAATATAGTCAATAACATTATAATTCCTTTGTATGGTGACAGATGGTAACTGCACTTATTGTAGCAAGCACTGCATGATGTACAGAACTGTCGAATTCCTATCTTGTACACCTGAAACTAATATAACATATGTCAACTAAACTTCAATTTAAAAAACTGTAAAAAAAAATAAATTTTAAGTTGTGTTATGCCTTCTGATATTTAACCAACATATACTGAAAAACAAACATCAAAATGGGCTTTGTTTTACTTTTTGAGTAAAACTTGTTTTTGCATTTTGATAGAAAAGAGGGGAAAACAAACAAACCCAGGAAGGTCTTTAACACAAGAAGAAAAAGAACCCAAATGAAAAGGAGCTGTATAATACAGCAGAAAGACAGTGATTTTGGAGTCAGAAAGACTTCTGTTCAAATTCTGGGTCATTTAGGACCTTACATTCTCTCAGCTTTTTTTGGAAAACTAATCTTACAGGATTTTTATTAAGATTAAATGAGATGCTGTATGGGTACACGATCAGCTTTAATGGTGTTACACGCAAACAATGGATCGTGGATCACCACATCAAAAACTAATGATGTATTGTATGGTGATTAACATAATAAAATAAAGTAAAAAAATGATTATTTTTGTTAGTCAACATGTACAAACCTCTGATGTAAAGTAATTTAGGAGTGCTGTAAGTATGTATGTATGCATGTATCAACAAACAGCTTACTAAATAAGTTGGGTTGTTTTCTAAATGATAGTATTTTTCCTATCACATAAGAAAAAGGTAAAAATAAAATATAGTAAACATTACAGGGGACCAAACCTGTGACCCATTTCTAACTGTATTTATTCACTGTTTCCAAAAAAGGGTGAACCAAGTAACAGCCCGTTTTTGAATGAAGAGCCTAAGTCTTCTCTGTCTAGTACAGTAGCCACTAGGCAAGACTATCTAAATTTAAATTCATTAAAATTAAATATAATTAAGGGATGCCTGGGTGGCTCAGGTGGTTAAGTGTCTGACTCTTGGTTTCGGCTCAGGCTGTGATCTCATGGGTTGTGAGATCGAGCCCTGAGACAGGCTCTATGCTTAGTGGGGAGCCTGCTTGAGATTCTCTCTCTCTGCCCCTCCCCCATCTGCATGTGCACTCTCTCAAATAAATATATCTTAAAAAAATTTAATATAATTAAAAATTCAGTTCTTCAAGTTGTACTAGACACATTTCAAGCATATGGCTAGTTGCTACCACGCTGGACAGTTCATATATAAAATACTGCCCTCATGACAGAAAGTTCTTATTGGACAATGCTGGTAGGGAATCTATTACTACTGCTGAATTGAGGTTAAAATCTGTCTGCATTTTGCTTAAACTGATATTACTTAACATTTTAGGTATATGTAATGGAAAAAATTTCCAATGGTATTAAAAAAAAAAGTGTCTTCAGACCCTTTGTAGTCTCTGCAGATAGCACAATGGAGATTGGTTTTCTAGCTAATGCTGAATGTGAGAGAAAAGACAGGGCCTAGGGAAAGTGGCTTGAAAGACATGTGGCATGCCTGGATTCCAGAGCAAGACATAGGCATTGGTGCAGATTTTTTAAAAAAGAGATTTATTTTAGAGAGAGCACGCGCATGCAGGCGTGCATGAGCAGGGGGAGGGGCAGAGGGAGAGGCAGAGGGGGAGGGAGGGAGAGAGAGAGAGAGAGAGGGAGGGAGAGGAATCTTAAGCGGACTCCCTGTGAGTGCAGAGCCAGATGTGGGCTTGACTCACAACCCTGAGATCATGACCTGAGCCAAAACCAAGAGTCAGACACTCAACCGACTGAGCCACCCAGGTGCCCCTGGTGCGGAATTTTAAAGCGCTCCCTTTTCAACAGAATAAACACTTCTTTTTCCAAAGCTTAATTCTTTAGGGTTCTTGATAACAAAGAAATTACTTGCTTTCCCTTCTAAATCACTGCCAGAAGGCTCTGAAAGCTGAAGAGGCAGACTAGGGAGGGAAGCCCAGGACTTGAGGGGTGATCCTTTGGGGATATTGCTGGGATTTTTTTTTTTTTTTTTTTTTTGCTTCTTAACATACCCTCGCTTGGGTGTGAGAGCGGCCTATAACCTGGAATCTCCAAGGACAAAGAACACAGATAAATGAATCCTAAGAAAAGCCTACTCTCTCTAACCAAGGATGGAGAAGAGGTTGGCTCTGCAGGACAGAACCCTTTTGACTGCATCTACCCTACTCCAGGGGAACACCATGAAAGAAGCCGACTTGTTCCCCCTCAGAGCCCTTTCCACCCTCCCAGCCCTGCCTGATGCAAACAACAGCAAGGAGGAGGCACTCTACTCCTGAGAGATCAGGAGCAGGATGACAAAGAGAAGAGAGCTGGGGAAGGGGGTCTTACAATCATGTATGAAGTCCTTGGCACATCCGCAATAAACCCATGTATAAAACCAACCAGGATCAACACAGCAAGAGCTTTAAGACGACACTATGGTATGGAATACCTCCCAGGTTTCAGATTAGCAGTGCACAAGTGGGGCAGACCGGACTAGTACCACAAAGGCTTTGGAAATGAAACTGGCATTAGAACTACAGCCCTAAAAGTGGGCCAGGATGTGTGTTCTGAATTTAATCAGGTTAGCTGCCTACTAAAATAGAAGATTTAAATAAGAATCATAGTCTCATAATATAATGATACTAAAAATGTCCAGCATACTATCTAAAATTACTCTTCATGCCAAGAACCAGGAAAATCTCAAACTGAATGAGAAAAGACAACCAACGGATATCAACACAGAGAAGGCACAGATGTTAAGACTCATCCAACTGGGATTTTTAAGCAGGTGCTATAAACATGTTCCTAAAGGCAATTACGAATGGTTAAAAAAATGCTGACATTACCAAGTGCTAACAAGGACACAGAATGACTGGTTCTCTCGTACCCTGCTGGTGGGAAAGAAAAATCGTATAGCCACTCTGGAAAATGATTTGGCAGTTTTTATAAAGTTGAATATATACTTACCATGGGATTAAGCAATCCTACTCACAGGTTTTTACTTTGGAGAAATGGAAATCTGTATATAGATGTTTATAGCAGCCTTGTTTGAATTAGCCAAAAACTGGAAACCCAAGTGCTCTTCAAAAGATGGATGGATCAACAATGTCTTATACACCCACACAGTGGAGTACTATTCAGTAATAAAAAGGAATGAACTATTGATCTACACAACAACTTGGATGGACCCCAAGGGTATTATGCTGAGTAAGAAAACCTAATCTGTGAAGTAATAACAAATATGTAGGTCTCTGACCCTGGTTCCTGACACTGAGCCCTAAAACCCTTTTATTAAAAGGGCTGCTAGGAGAATCTTTTGTTCTAACATTTAGTCTTTGATTCCAGCTCCTGATGCACAGCTCCTAAAACCCTTGTAATTTCCTAAGTGATAAGAGCACTAGGAGCATCTTCTGTTCTAATATTTGGTCTTTGACTCTAGTTCCTGACAGTTCCTAAATCGCTTGGCATTTCCTGAGTGACAGCAGTGTCTGTTTTAATGAGGTGATTCTTGGTGGGCTCCTGGGAGGGGGCTGGTCACCAGAAAGACCAAGTCATGATTACAAGGTTGGAATGTTCAGCCCACCCTTCCATTTTCTAGAGAGGGGAGAGGGGCTGGAAATAGAGTTAATGATCAATGCATGCCTACGTGATGAAGCCTCTGCAAAATTTCCCAAAGTATGGGGTTTGGAGAGCTTCTGGGTTGATGAACACATGTACATGTTGGGAGCGTGGTGTACCCCATCTTCCATGGGAACAGAAACTTCTGTGCTTGGGACCCTTCTAGACCTTCCTCTATGTATCTCTTCATCTGTATCCTTTACCATACTCTTTATCATAAAATAAACTGGTACACATAAGTGTTTCCCTCTCAACAATCAAACCCAAGGTTGGGGTGGGGTGAGTTATGGGAACCTCTAATTTGTAGCCAAGTCGGACAGAAGTCATGGGTAACCTGGGGACCCACTACTTGTGATTGGCATCTGAAGTGGGGGACAGTCTTGTGGGACCAAGGCCTTAACCTGTGGGGTCTGCATTAATTTCAGTTAGTGTCAGAACTGAATTAAAATGTAGGACACCCAGCTGGTGTCAGAGAATTGCTTGGTGTAGGGAAAAAACCCAGACACACTTGGTGTCAGAAGTGCTGTTGAGTGTGGCAGTTGTGTGAGAGGGAAAGAGAAACACCCTGGAGATGTCAGTTTCTCCTAAACAGTTACGTAAATACTGTATAATCCCATTTATATAATACTCTTAAAAGGACAAGAATTATAGTGATGGAGAATGGATCAGTGGCTCAGGGGTTAGGGTTAGAGGGAGGATGTGATTATTAAGGAGTAGCATGAGGGGTGACAGAGCACTTCTATATCCTGATTATGGTGCTTATACACTTCCATACATGTGATAAAATTTCCTAGAAACACACACGCACACACACACACACACAAACTGGTGAAAATTGAATAAGGCCTGCAGTTAAGTGTTCCAACGTCAATTTCCTAGTTATGGTCATATAACAATATCATCACTGGGGGAAAGAATGGTGAAATGTACATGGGAATTTTGTACTGTTTTTGCCATGTCTTTTTCTAAATTTTTTGAAGATTTTATTTTTTATTTTTTAAGATTTTTATTTGTAAGTAATCTCTACACCCAACACGGGGCTCGAACCCACAACCCTGAGATCAAGTGTTGCATGCTCTACTGACTGAGCCGGCCAGGTGCTCCTGTTTTGCCACTTCTCTGTGAGTCTTAAAATTATTTCAAAATAAAAAGTTTATAAGAAATCACTTCCACTCTACATGCTTGACTCTCCTGGGGGCTTCCTAATTCCAAATACCTCGAATCACTCACTGAGCCTCATCAGTTTTCCTTCCTTAAAATCTCAGTCTGTTTCTTTCCCACTTCCACCTTTACTCCCTGGGTGCAGGCCCCTGTTACCTCCTGACTGGAGAGCCATAGCTTTTACTGGTTTTCTTTGCCCCCAGTGCTTGTACCCCCAACAGACAACCTACCTGCACACAGAGTCCAAAGGAATTGTATGAGCTTACTGCTTGTACTGTATCATCACTCAAAAGCTTGCAGTAGCTTTTTACCATCTACACCCTAATATTTAGAGTCCTTAATTTGGCATTCTGGACTGTAGGTATTCTTCCCTCAAACCAGAATTTCCAGTCTACTACTGCACAATCCTTCAAAGAGCTAACATTTAGGGTACTATACTAGTTTGCTTCCTGTCCCTACCCCCACATGCCCTGAACACTTGGTGATGCTTTGCCTATGCTCCCCTGGACCTCCCTGGAGCTCCAGATGACAGTGATCTGGGCCCATACTTCTGTGTTCATGTGATGCTTCTCCTCTGTGACTTCTTCGAGCTTGTCTTTCTGGGTGTTTATGTTGTATTCGTATCATCTGAAAACCCATTTTGCAGCCTGACTATGCCTTTCTCTCTTTGGTGTGATAAGATTTTTCCAAAATTCAAATTGACTAGTCTGATAGCAACACCCTTTTCATGTTTTATTCTAGTCAGTGTACGTTAGGGTCTACATATGAAGGCTACAAAGGGTGTGAAAAGAGCTCAGTCATCTATAAGGAAAGTACAATTTTAGTTGGTCTTATTTTTGCTGGAATGAATATTCATAGCAAACATCACAAATTTAGATAAAGGCGTTAAACATAGTATAATTTAACAATCATAAGGCATTCACATATTACTTGGTCTATTTACTCAAATTCTTTTTCGATATGACATGATTGAATAGGACATTTTCTTGTGGTTTTACCAACGAAATAAATCTTTTTTTTTTTTTCTTTTGACACCCAGTCATGGTATTATGACTTTGGGCACTCCTCACTACAAGGACGTTCACCATCTTATTTCTTCACTTTGCAGTTATGCAGGAGTTTTTCATATATAAACTATAGCTTAAATTTAGTCTTTACAAAATTAACACCAATTACATCCACAGCAATGATTCATAAGTATACATGGACAAGTATTTAACTATAAGAAGCCTGTGTGCAACAGTTAGATAACATTCTTATGGAATTCTTCCATCTCCAGATGGCACCTAAGCAGTGAAGGTAAATTGTAGTTCAGACATGGCACATGATTCTGAGCTCAAATAGCCTTCTGGAACTTCTTCACTTAAGTCACTGACATTTTCTGTCTGTTATCTTTCTGATGCCAGAAATCTATTATGTATTAAGCTCAAATTATTTAGAATGAGAACTACAATCACTGCAGGGAGAAGGGTTTCCAAAAATAAATGTTAATCAGGATATGCATGGTAATGAGAGCCAAGTTTTCTAAAGGGTCTTAAAAATGACTAATATGGCTGCCATTTTCATCGTCCTTTGGCATTTAAACTAGCTTCTAATGAACAAAAGATCCCCATTATGGAGAAACTGAGACAGGCAAAGGAGAAATAGGAGTCCCCCCTACACTGGTCATTTCTGGGAGAAAAAAATACTAAGAATGTATCTAAGAATTGCTTACCTACTCTTTTCTGGGGAAATCAGGAATAACTAGAACTGAATATTTTAAGCCAAGAATAACTAGAGCTGTGTATCGGAGGGTTGAATGCAGATTTGATAAGTAATATTCTTTTTTTTTAAAAGATTTATTTATTTGAGAGAGAGGGAGGGAGGGAGGGGCAGAGGGAGACAAGAGTCTTGAGGAGACTCCACACTGTCCCACAAGCTCAGAGTCCGACTTGGGGCTTGATCTCACAACCCTGAGACCAGGACCTGAGCCGAAACCAAGAACTGGATGCTTAACCTACTGTACCACCCAGGTGCCCTGATAAGTAAAATTCTTGACGTAGACTCAGGATCCACTGGAATCTCAAAACTGTTCTCTAATATCATCATCCATGTCATTGCCACTAACATACATTATTAATCTACATTTTAATATACCTTATTATTTTTGCATAATTTCTAGGGAAGTAGCATGGTGTAATATATGAACATTCATATACATAATATATGTAAATATATTATAGATTAGAATAGAATACATAATATATGTAAAATATGAACATTCATTTGTTAATTCATTAAATAGTAACTAATATTTATTGAGCACCTACTCTATGCCAGACACTTTCTAGAGTGCTGGATGGAAGTGAACTGACAGCCCCAAATTCCCACTCTTCTGCAGCTTGTATTTTACAGAGGGTAAATAGACTACAAACAAGTAAAATATAGGTATGTCTTATGGTGACAAATGCTATGGAGAAAACTAAGGCAGGGAAGGGGGACTGGGAATACTGGTGGCAGGGGGCATTCCTTCTCCCTAATTTTATTTTTTTTAAAGATTTTATTTATTTATTTGACAGAGAGAGACACAGTGAGAGAGGGAACACAAGCAGGGGGAGTGGGAGAGGGAGAAGCAGGCTTTCCGCGGAGCAGGGAGCCCGATGTGGGTCTCGATCCCAGGACCCTGGGATCATGACCGGAGCCGAAGGCAGATGCTTAACGACTGAGCCACCCAGGCGCCCCTCCTTCTCCCTAATTTTAAACTGAGTGGACAGGAAAGCTCTTACTAAGAAGCTGACAGTTAAGCAAAGATCTGAAGGTGGTAAAGGAAGAAGCCATGACTATACCTGGAGAAGAGTGTTCTAGGCAAAGAGCATGACGAACACAGAGGCACTGAAGCCAGAATGTGCCGGCTGTCTGAGGAACCACAATGAGCCCAATATGTGGGGAACAGACTAAGAGGAGAGTAGTAGGGGATGAAATAAGAGATGTATTAGGGGGCGAGACTGCACACTGGGCTAAGAATGAATCACCCTGGGGAGAGGCCTGGTCTGAAGATATAAATTCAGGACTCATCAGAATACAAATCACACTTAAGACCATTAAAACTAGATGAGGTCTCCAAGGGCCTGAGAGAGAGAGAGAGAGAGAGAGAGAGAGAGAGAGAGAGAGTGTGTGTGTGTGTGTGTAATAAAAACAAACGGTAGCATATTAGATTCAACAGAGCCAGAAAAGTGATGATGCAGGAAAGAGATGCTGGAGTGATGTCCTTGAGTGAGTAAAAGACAGAGGATCTCACATGCAAAGGAAAGCATTGTGGTAGGCTCAATTAAAATCCTGGTTGCACTACGGACAACTTGCTGGAATTACTGAACTGCAGAATGTCTTAATCAAATAGTGCTGTTTCGCTCAAGTCCCATGTTACATTTTCCTTAATGTTCACTCACAAGATGGGAGAGAGAAAGAATTTTAAAAATCGAGCTTCTTCCTAAAACAATAAATCCGAATCTAGTCATCTACTGAAATAAAAATAATGTTATGACCCATACAGTCACATCCCAAGGAAAGATCACAACTTTCTGTCATAAACACAGCAATACTTCCCTTGTTCTTGTTGCACAGCTTTGGGACATGTGTCGGTGGAGAACAAACATGCCTTCCTCCCTGCTATGTTCTGCCTTAATCTGCCTCTGTTCCCTCTGATGGCTGAATGTCACTAGAATGGTATATTCTCTACTCAGATATTTACAGAGGCTGTCCGGAAACAGCAAACAAGATGAACAAAACTCAAAAAAAGTGCTCAGAAAAGAGGTGGCAAGAGTCGCCCTCTAGAGCAATACACTGCTGTCGCTGGAAGCGTTCACACAAAGTGTAGATGGCCACCTGTGGGCTCCCGTACCTTAAGCCATGGGTGATTCAGTGCTTCATAAACAGTGATCCTTTCAGCTGGATCCAGCATCAGCATGCGACGGACTAGGTCTTTGGCACTTTCAGAGATATGGCTCCACTGCCTTGGATTCATCTGAAGAGAAGGAGAGGAAAATTCCATAGTTATCGTCCAGTGAGAAGTTAAATTCACTACGATGTAACATTCCTATGCTGTTTCAATGTGAATAAAATTCTCAAAGAACAGAAATCTGATTCTAAAGGCTTGCTTTCTAAGGAAGAGGACAAAGGCAAAAGTCTTTGGTGGTTGTTGCTCCCTCTATGAGATTTTGCATCAGTAAATATCCCTTACATATGTTCTGTCACCTAAGTTATAATATTTTTAATAATTGAATAGAATGCTCATGACTGTAGTTTCTACCTTAGCTGAAGAGACTAGTACTTTGCTCTAAGAAAGGACTAAAATTAAATTTTTAAATTAAAAATTTTAAAGAAATTTTAAAACATTTTCTTTTTAAAAATTGGAATGTGCAGTAATTATGAAGTTATGCAAAGTTCTTAGTAGGATATTTTGGTCACTGTACATCAATTTCAGTATTTAGGAACAAATATACTGTTACTATAGGCCCTACAAAATAGCCAAATCACTTGTATATTGTCTTCAGTGTAGTTACTTTTGTTCTTCTTATAGAGATGAGACAACCAAGTCACAAGGTCAATTGACTAAAGTCAAACAAATGAACAAAAACTATGAGTTGTTCAAAAGACATAAGACTTGTGAGAAAGTGGATCCGGGAGGAAAAGAGTTAAGACGGCTCCTGGGCAAAAGGGAATGTTTGAGACCAGGAAGCAGAAAAAAGGGAAGGGATGCTTAGGGTTTGCAGTTGGGGAGGTCAGTGGGGACAGGCAGGGAGAGACGAGTAGGGTTTCATTCCTTATTTAATATCAAGAAGCCAAATGATTGGGTGAATTTATGTGAGCTGCCTGGTGCCAGGAGCTAGCGATGCCATGGCTTGAGCCAGAGGAGACCTAGGTCACCTTCTAAGGGAGAAAGATGGAGAATAAAGTCCATCACAACTTAAAGCCAAATAAAATCACAGCTGGCATCAGTACACAGGAATCATTATAGTTGGCCAAGGGTTAGCATTAGACACTTCGCTCTGGCTATTGTGAGGCTCTATACTTGTAGACGGGGAATGAACTATGTTCCTTGTTCTTTTCCTAACAGGAAGAATTCCAAACAATAGTCACTTCTGCTTCTCAGATCTCTTAACTAAAGTGAGTGCCATACTGCCATCATACTATTAAAACTGTGATCAACTAGTCCGTTTGAAATAATGTGGGTGATTAGATGAGGCTTAGTCTTGCTCCCTCTTCCCCACCCTGGAGCTGATGTGCTCCTTAAAGTCGGAATGATCTGTCCTTGGGGAAAGGGGCTGAGAGGTCATCTGAAAGTGGTGGTAAGATTTCTGAGGTGAGTAGAGGTTGAGAAGTATATGCCCTCATCCTATTTATGAGGGAGTGTGATCCAGGCTTTTCCTCTTCCTTTGGCTGAAAGAGTAGCTGAAATTAATCTGGGAGGTTGAGTTTATAAGGGGAACAAAACAGGACAACAGAACACTCTCACTTCTTTGAATACTAAATCCATGGGTGCCTCGACTCCTGATGTGGAGCTACCAACTGGCTATGCATAACAAAGACAGAAGATGGCACTGCATCTTGTACATACTTTGAGAAATATATTTTTGTCTTTTATAAGAAAGTTCACTGATATTAAATGTTAGCATGTATTCCAGGCAAATAGTATTCTCAGATATCTACCTGAAAAGATCAAGTAAGCTAGCAAATGAGAATAAAAAGTTAAATGAAAATCACATAAGACCAGCAGTAGTTGATAAACTATGACAGTTTTTAAAAGATGCCATCAAGATTTTCTTGAAAATACCCCCAGAGATCAAGGATTTTGCTCATAGTTCTTAAGAACCACTGGGGTGATGAAATTATATTTTGGAGGTTGGCTTCAAGATAATCTGGTAGTATGTAGAATATAGATAAAACCAGGTTGGCTGGATGTAGCTAAGTATTGAAGCTGGGGGTTCACTGTACTGTTATTTCTACTCTTTTTGTTTGTTTGAAATTTTCAGTAACAAAAAACTGTAAAAATAAACGCTGACAGAATCACAGCACAGTGTGTGTGTGTGATGTATACACACACACACACATACACACACACACACACACGTAAGGCCCACCAGGTTTATCATTGATGGTAGAGATGGATCTATACTTCAAACGAAGCCGCTGAAAACGTGGGGCTTTTGTAAAAAAAAAAAAAAAAAGCCGTGAATCCAAGTGAGAGATAAGGCTAGCCAAGTAAAAGAGTAAATAAGTTATTAACCTCAAAGCTTCAAACCTCCAGGTGCAGAAATGATGATATAGCTGTCACGTCCATCTGACTTACTATAATACTAAAAACGGGGGTTTTAAAATCATTTAATTTTTGGCATGTGTGAACAGTCCAAATTTCTTACAAGGAAACAAATAAAACTATCCAGTGCTTTAAAAATAGAGAAAATCAAATACCAGAGGTTGTTGGAACAAAGCACATTGTCTTGGAAACCAGGAAGTTAGCAACTGAACTAACACAAAGGAAGATTCTATTATTAGCAAATATATAGCTCCAAAAGGCAGGTGGGAGATTTTAATGTATGGTACCATGTCAGAAGTCGCTGTGAGGATAAAATGAGTTCACAGGAGTGCTTAGCACAGTTCCAGGCACATACTAAGTCCTATGTATGAGGCAGCTCTCATTATTATTATGCTGGTGCATGGCTAATTGTGTTTGTTTTCCTATGTTAAGTATCTGTGATTTCACTTGGCCAAATTCGACCAGAAAGCCATGGCCATGCATTCCTCAGAGCCACTCACAAACTTCCAGGGATTTGAGGGGGAGGACTACTTACAAGCAGTTTCCTGAGATATTTAGTTACCTTGGAAGGATTGATTTTATTCCCCAGTGGCCAACTGACTCTAAGAGAAGCAGAAAAACCTCTATTTCAAACATCTTCCTCTGTTAACAGAGTTTGTCCAATCAAAATAAGAGGTAAACCTGCAGGCCCTTATAAGCTGGTGATGCACAAGCCTAAAAATGAAAGAATAACTCATTCTCACCTGCTCACCTTGACAAGTTTCACTTATGGTTTCAAAGGACAAGGCTACAACCCCGAAGCTACTTCACCTTTCATTTCTACCCCCTCCCTTTTCTTGAAGTCCCATATAAAATTCTAACATTAGGGAGGAAATGAAAAGAAAACTTAACAGGTCTCACAGTTTTGGAGTCTGGTGTTACCCGAACCTGTGTGTTTGGTTTTTATGCTGCCAGGCATGGCTGAAAATGAAACAGTGCTTCTGTTGAATAGAAAGTAGGGGTTTCAGTAATATGGGGCGGAAAAAGAACTTCCCCAACATAAGCTGTGCCGAGCTGGTATCCAGACACACACTCCCCCATGTTTCCCATATACAGCATTTGATTCTTCGGCCATACGGGATGGTATAGGGCCATGGAGTGTAAGAGCTGGGGCAGTGAGACCGACCTTAAGCTTATTTATTTGCAAGCATACCTTAGGTCTTTTTGGTATAGCCACTCATAGTGTCAGTGACGAATTTTTAATTTTTTAATAAGGAAAGTAATAATATGCTAATCACAAGTCTGTGAATAGTCTGTGCGGTTTCCAATCCACGGTAGCCAAAGAAGAATAGAAATGTTTAAGTCACACCAAAATGGCTCTAAATTATATTATGAGATGCAGTTGTGATCCTGGCATTTCAGTTTATCCTGGAATGTAAGTGGCAAATGTTTCAGCTGTGCTCGCCGACTACGTAAAATTGAACAACATGTGTGGCAAAGCAAAACAAATAAAGGCAGATACTAACTATAAAATAAAGAATTACTAAATCACTGGGATGAAATTTCCATTTTCACTTTACAAATTAAGCAAAAAGCTTTAAAAATGAAGCCTTTTCCTCAAATTACACAAAGAAGGGCCCAAGAAGTTTATTTTCCAGCTGAGCCTGAAGAGGAGGTTTGGTCACCACACAGAGAATGGATACTTTTAAACCTGGGCTCACATCTGTTGTGAACACCTCACCCAGGGTAAAATAAAAGGCCAAATTCTATTATAATAAATTCCAAGGGTCATTCCAAATTCTTTCCCTGAACTAGAATTTTATTTGAAATAAGTAGGGCACCAGCCAATTTCTTCGACCTAGCTAAATGGGCAGTTTTGCTAGAATGTATTGATGGTAAAAGGACTGGCTTTGTGAATCTGAGGGCCCATGACTCCTGAACTGTTGACTTGAACATACAGATACGGTATCAAAGAGGACTAGGGTCCCTGCTTTTCAGCCTAAACACAGGGTTGGGTTCCAAACACGTGGGACAGAGTTTGGCCGCAGCACAGAGGGAGGGGGAAGGCCCTGGTTGTTATAAAGCCAGTCTCCTGTCTTCTGCCTAGATGACAGTGCAGCTGATAGTGATTCACAAATTTACTTGAGGCCCATACTGTCTCACAAGGCTAGGGGTTCAATGGTGTCAGCAAAGAACTTTTCTCTGACTGGGTAACTACATGACAATCAGGAAGTGCAGATAGTAACTTCATATTTTCCAGAGAGTAATTTAATCTCAATGTAAAAATAAAACATTCATAATATATTACCTTATATTTTCCTTTAATAATGCCTTCAAACAATCTTTCCTTGGTTCCATAAAAAGGCAAGCAACCACTTAGCAGGATAAAAAGGATCACGCCACAACCCCAGACATCTACAGGTTTTCCATAAGGCTCTCTTTTGACGACTTCTGGGGCCATAAAATGAGGTGTTCCAACACGTCCTACATTTAAAACAACAACATCAAGGAAAAATGTTTACATAAAATGGCCTTTTTTTTTCTCATTTGAAAACTGAAAATAGAACAATAACAGTCTGAAGGAAAAGTTTAACAATATAAAGATTCTCTTACTACCTCCTCCCTCCTCCATAAAATCAAAGGGGGAAAAAAAGCAGAAGGAAAAAATTATCTAATCACCTCTTCAAAATACTGAGCCCAGGATAGATACTTTGTCTTCTTCCTCTTTTTTTATTTAAAGATTTTATTTTTAAGTCATTTCTACACCCAACATGGGGCTTGAACTCACAACCCTGAGATTAAGAGTCACATGCTCCACCACTGAGCCAGCCAAGCACCACGGTACTTTGTCTTTCTAATACTGGTACTGCCTATTTCATTAAGCAGGGTGCATGGTACTTACCTATTTCTTGTTTAATGAAGTTGTTTAAATTTTCTAATTTTCACGTTTGAAAATCACTAAAAATATAGAGTAGGGGCAGGGGTGGGAGGGCAGGAGAAGACATCCATGGAGAAAAAGACTATTTTTGACTGCCAAATGGAAAATCTCAAAGTAAATCTAAAGTGGAGAACTTTTATTTGGATATGACTCAGAATCTGAAATCCTGTTCAACTGATTTTAGGAATTGACTGTAGCAATTAAGAATGCTTAGTAATATTCTCTTCTATAGGATTTTTAAGCTTTCTCTGAATGTTAACATTTGGCAGGAACGACAGCAGACACAGGACATAAACCAAAGCAAAGTCATGAAGCTCCTCTCATTCAATCCCCTTTGGCCTCCATCTTCTTTAAAGAGTTTTCTCCCACCCCCACCCAACAATGTTGGCTTTCAGGAAAGAGTTTGATAGCAGTTATTTGCACAATGGTAATCATCTTTACCTCGGTATCCCTAAGGGAGTCTTTTCTTCTACTGTAGAAGGAAAGGTTGTGCCCTGTAGGGAAATAACCATGGAAGGGGCACTGCCCACCAGACTCGGCAGCTCGTCTTGTGGGCAGGCCCCAGCCTTCTTCCTCCTTCCCCTACCCCTTCTCTCTCATCATACTGAGTCCAAGGTAATTGTTACTTTGAAGACTGCACAATACTTTACCTAGAGCTCAGAATTGTGGTTTAGAGTTATAAAAAAAAAAAAAAAAAAAAGACCTTACAGATCTTCTCATCCAGCTAGAGAAAATATACCATAAGGTCCAGTTAGTGACTGTCAAAACTCGGTTGGGATGGAAGGATAAAGCAGCTCTTAGCTTGTGTACTGGGGATATTCCTTTGCTTTGGATCATTATGGTTCCTCTCTTCCCACATAATAGAAGAGGTTAACTTTGGGGTTCAGAGAATGAAAATATTTTCATTTAAAATGTGCAGTAGAGCAGTGAAAACTGTACTGGTTAGAAGGGAAGATTTTTATTCCCCATTGCCCCATTTTGCTTCCTCTGGTAACACAAAGAAGCTCAAACGATGAGAGCTAAGCCTCGTACTTCATTTAACAGCCTTTGTCAGGGCGGGGCTGCTGGAGAATCCGCCTCGTGCTGACGGCAGGAGATCAAGGTACCGGTGAGCGTGCGGGTACCATGGCACCAGTCTGGTACCTTCTTATAGGTGGGATGATGTTTTGCAACTCAACTTGACTCCTATCACTTCCTACACAAGAGTGAGCTGAGCAAATCAAAAAGGAGCTTCTCTCCATTTATCTGTATCGAAGACTACTCCATTCTGGAGAATTAGTGTTAATCCTTAAGGAACATACATGTCTTATGGTTCAAAAATTTGCTCAGGGATGATGGAGGAAAGAATATATAGGAATGAGCTTTTTACAGTATTTTGTGCAGATCAGTCAAATGTAAAGGACTAGAGTTAACCTTTAATGTATACCAACCTTCCTGGACTCCTTGTTTGTGATAGCTTGACTTTTTCTTCTTGGTGGTCACTTGATTTTTATGACTTTGACTTCCTGTTCTTAGAATATTGTGGTCAATTACCAAACCATATTAAATGTCACTGTGTATGACATACTTCAGATATACACTTAAATATTTAAATGTTAGACTTTGGGATAATATAGTAAGACCTCTCTACCTAGGTCTTACCTGAGGTTAGAACCTCAGGTAAGGAGCGGCTTTGAATAGCTAGGACTTGAATCTTTACACACCCAAAGCTTTTTAAATAATTTTGGATGGTTATCTTTCTACAATTTTCTGACTTCTTTTACCTAAGATGCTGCACATAATGCAACCTTTTCTTGATGACTCAAGATGACTGTCTTGTGGCTATCAATGAAAGAACTATGCTACAGAACAGAAAATGCCCTCAGGAACTTCAGAGGTAAGCAAGGGTTGAGTTCTTCAGTATTAAAAGGGGGCTGTGCTTTCTACATTTTGGTATCTGCTCAACATACTTTTCCTGTCAGGCTTTTGTGTCTTTTCTCTCACTGTGCTTCCTCTAGCCTGTCTTCTCCTAATTTGTTGCATAAAATCTGCTATTAACCAGAAACTGATTAGCAAGCAGGTTCTTTCATTTAGAAACAATTTCCCAAGTGCCTGCTTGGGTCCTAGACACAGTGGGAGGTGCTGTGGACATACAGAAGGATAAGCTGTGATGCCTCTTGTCCTCATAAAGCTCAGTCTTTGATACGACTACAAATCCCTGCATCAAATACTACATGGAGGTATGTAGCCCAGATAGTTACGGTAATATGGAAGAGAAGGAAAGGGTTACCTAACTTGGGATGGTGAAGATCAGCTTGCTTTTAAGAGGGGAGGTTTGTCAACTCAGTCTCTCAACCTTCAGGAGCAGTAAGAGTTACATAGATACTGAAAATGACAAAAGGTATTCCAACCAGAGGGAGTAGCAGGTGCCAGGTATGAAGGCACATGAAACCATAAAACTATGGAAAATGGCAGCATGCCAGCTTCAAAGAGTATGCTCTTAGGATGCCCATTTGAGAGGCCCATGAATGGGTGTTAAGGTCAAGAAATGTCTGGCTGCAAAAATAATTTTTTTTTGTAGGATCCTAGTTATCTTCTGCATAGACGAGTTTTCCAAATAGTGGAATTTCAGGTAGGTTAAGTGCAAATACATGTAAGTGGTTTCTACAATATGGAACATATAAAGGAGAGAATTCTTTTCTATTTCTATTCTACTGAGTAATCAAAGATTCCAACTGACAGGAAAATAGCTTTCTGTTAATAAGCATTAGCAAATGAGCTAATATTAGTGTAATTTCACAAGTACCTTAAACAATAAGAAAGCTTTCTCTAAGAGAAATCATTTATCCCTTGTCTACACATGTTGTATTTTTAAAGACACTATAATGCTTCAAGTAGTTATTTCAAGACTGGAAGGAAAGATACGTGAAGAAACGACACTCTGACCATCAGAAAGTATTTCAATTCTAGAAGCACTGAGAAAAATAAATTTTGTACAACTGACACACTCTAGGTTCAAAATCAGCTTTAAAAACATACAATTTAGGAGAAAAGCTCAAGGACTTTAGGAAAGTAGATTAACATGGAGAAGATGTCTAGGTAAATCCAACGAATCCGTTTTTCCCCTTCAATCAAGATGCATGGTAAAATATAAGCTGATACCACTCTGAATACTAACAGGATATGGATCCAGACAAAGAGAAACAAAGCCATTATATGTGGCCAGTATAGAACATATAAAAGGACTTTGTGTCATTTCATTTCATCCCATCAGTCTTGGGGATGTAATCATCAGAAGTTACTTGTTATAACTGTGTAGTCTTTTTTAGAAAAGATTATTTATTGTCATTTGAGAGAGAGAGAGAGAGAGAGAAGCAGAAAATCCCAAGCAGACTCCCTGGTGAGTGTGGAGCCTGATGTGGGGCTCGATCCCACGACCCCGAGATCACGACCTGAGCCAAAACCAAGTAAGTGTCAGATGCTTAACCAACTGAGCCACCCAGGCACCCCTATAATTGTGTAGTCTTTACAGAGGGGTGATATGTAAAAATATCAGATTTAAGAGAGTTAGTTTAATAGCAACAATTGTTTAAACACAACTTGGGAGTTGTAGTTAATTGCAAGATCAGTATGAGCCAGTGGTATTATGTGGCTGTCCAAGAAGCTAATGCAATCTGGGGAAGCTGACAGAAATATAAGGCTCACAGCAAAAGAAGCAACAGTCCCAGGCTCCTGTGTGCCGGACTGTACCTACAGTTGTGCTCAGTTTTGGCTCCATCCTTTGCACACGTGAGAGTGAGAGTCTGCACCAGTTTATGTGAGGAATGGCTAAATTAACTTAGGCAAGTTAATTTGGATAAGACTTAGGGGTACACGATATTGTCTTTAAACATCTGAATGGTTATCATGTGGCAGAATTAAAATTGTTCAGTGTGGCTCCAAAAGTCACAATTAGCACCACTGGGTGGAAGTGATAAGAAGACAGATTTCTGTTCAAGGTAAAGATGAATGTTTCAGAACTCAAGGAGCTTTCTAAAAATGGAAATACAGTCCTGAAACACAGTGAATTCTTCGCTATGTGAGGAATTAAACTAGAGCTCAACCTTTCGCTGGGAATTTTATGAAGGAATGCGATCATTGGTTATAAGACTGGAGATGTTAAGGCCCCCTTGGAATCCTGAGATTCAATGAGTCTATGATTAAATGATGTGCTACTACCTGATCCTATGATTAGTCCTTCCAATCACAGATGGAAGTTTTGAATTAGGAAAAAAACATCAGTTTTTAAAACTATACTCAACTTGCAATTTTTCATATTATTGGAAATGATTAGCTTGAAGAGAATGCAAAATTAGAAGAAAATCTAGACATAATTTAATTTTAGAGGGCAATGTGATGAACTAACAATTTAAAGAATACAACTATGACTCCTGGCTCTTTTTTCAGAACATGGTCTATGTTAACGCTGCTTTGGTGTTTAGTAATATGTCTATTAAATTAAATGAAATATCCTGTGTAATGGATTATTGTTTTGATATTTATCATTTGTCAGGTATCTGAACTTAATGTAAGTATTCATGGAAGATGACAGGTTCAAAAAAGTTCTGCTGGTATTTTTCATATTTTTCCTCTTTGTGTTTCCATCTGGAGATGGAAAATCGAAGGCACTGACTAGAAGACTGATAAACTATAGAGTGAAGAACTAAGTCATTTGCAAAGCTAAGGAAGAGAACTAAAAACAGGGTAGCATTCTGAGCTGGAGTCTATTGAAGGGAATACATAAAAACCCAAATTCCTGGATCTAGAATTAGTATCCACCTCAGCATGCTACTGGAGAAAATTTCTATTTTTAAATTTCTTACTTTTTTTTTTCTGGCATGGGAATTTTCTAATTATGTTTTGCTTTGGCTAATAATAAAAATCAGTCTGCATTTACATCTGCTTGCTCTTCCCAAATACACAGATTGATGGCTTGAGCAGGACTCTTTCACAAATAAGAAGAGGAAAACAATATGAAATTAAACATTAGCCACTAATGTAAACCTGAAAGTGGTTAATCTACATGCTTTAGAATGGACTTCGTTTGGCCAGTTCAACTTTATTTATTTTTAAGTAAGCTCTATGCCCAATGTGGGGCTTGAACTCACAACCCCAAGATCAAGAGTTGTGTACTTCACTGACTGAGCCAGCCAGGAGTCCCTGGCCAGTTCAACTTTAGAAGTCACCTTTCCCCAGATAACACCTTCTTCCAACACTGTTTTAATCTCTGTACGCAGGGTCACTTCTCTGCCAAGTGGTGGGAATACAAAGAGTAAAAGCACAGGGTCTATTCTTAAGGTACTAAAATTCTAGTTATAACTACAGTTATTAAATTCAAAACTATGATAGACTTTCTTGGGGGTGGGGTGGGGGGTGGAATGGGTATGAAACACTGAGGATGAGCTAATATTTAGTTTGAAAGTGTCTTGAAGGAAATTTTTAAGAAAGTGTTCTTACCTCCAGCTACAAGTCCAGACTCCCCTAATTGAATAGCTACCCCAAAGCCCCCAAGTTTAACAGGTGCCGAGTTTTCCTTTGAGGCGAGGAGAACACAGTGGGGCTGGAAAGAAAAACAGACAAACAACAAACCAAAGGATTAATTGGAGATGAGCAATTCAATTTACACAAAACTGAGTAACATGACTGTATAGTAATACATTAAAAACTCCTGGAATTATTTTGGATGTTCGAATTATTTGTCCTATTCTCACTTCTGGTTGATTTCTCCAAAGACTTACCTGTGTTATCAAATGTTTTTCAGGGATTATTTGCTTCTAAGATTAGGGTAGGTGCTAAGAATTACTCAGGAAGCAAGCGTGTTCAAGTATGGCGGATGTATTTTCTGCCCTTTCATGCAATATTCTTTTTTTTCTGATAGCCTACATTTAAGGAAAAATATTTTTTACACCTCTTGCCAAAATGTTTCTTGAAACCCCTGACTTTACCTACAGAGCCACTGTATCGTAGTCCTTAGGGGATGCTAATGGCTCTTTCTTTGTCCACCCTCCTACCATCCTCTTGCTTTACTTTATTCATTCCATCCCCAAGTAAGAAGAGCCAGATTTAATGACTTTAATTGAACCCGGCTCCCAGGGAATTCAATGTTCTCCCTGGGCATGTCTTTTCTCTGGACCTGCCCTTCCTCTTTGTGGGAATGGGAAGGGAGAGAGAAGACGACTTGGCTGGCCTCTGGTCCAGGGCAAAGACATCCTTCCCAAGGAGTAGCTGTGTGACCAGGGCTCCCTAAGAATCATATGCTTCGTGGTCACGATGAAAGTTTCTCTGTAGGTCCTGGTCTCAGGAAAGCATTTAACTGTGTGGACCTTTGGTCTCTGCTCAAATACTATGCTCCCCAATATGACTGATGTCACATATGACCTGCTTTCAAAATATGGGTTATGAAAAAAAGCAAGCTTCTTCAGGCATGGAAGAGAAAAGTATTTTTGTTCTTTCCCATACTTGCTCATTTATAACATGACACAGTTTTAGCTCAGTTTAGCCTATATGATAGTGGTCCCCCAAAATCCTGTGCAATAAAACTCTGAACTGGTATACCCAGAGAGATGTTTGACAATGATACAGAAAAGTGGGAGGGCTCCTTACTCTGCTCAATGAAAGCATCAGGGTTCTACTTTG
Source organism: Callorhinus ursinus (assembly GCF_003265705.2). Classification (NCBI taxonomy): domain Eukaryota; kingdom Metazoa; phylum Chordata; class Mammalia; order Carnivora; family Otariidae; genus Callorhinus; species Callorhinus ursinus. The sequence continues at coordinate 7,759,641 of NW_027397078.1, read as the reverse complement.
GAAGTTACTTTTTTTTGTCCAAAGACATTTAAAGACCTTATAACAGAGGCTCTAACACAAAGAAAGATGAGCCCTTAAATATAAATGTGTGTATGAGAGAGAGAGAGAGAGAGAGGGAAGGCAAGTGTACATGAATGGTGAGTGTGCTGCAGCAAGACACAAAGTAGCCAGGAGGGTTTATGGGAGAGCAAGCAAAGCTCTGCAGAAACCAACCAATAAAGACTGCTCTTCATAAGAACTTTCGGTTGGTTTAAATAGAGACAGATGACAACAGACCAGAAGAAGTGATAGCCCTAGCATGAGTCTAGTGTGGGGTGCAATAAATGAACAAACCTAGAAAACGAGGGGCATGATGCAGAAGAAGAAACTATAAACTAAACCTAGACAGGGTCTCCTGGCCAGTTCTATCACCTTATTAAGGAGAAGTAGAAGCTTAAAACAGAATTCCAAAGTATACCCTTTATAATTTGTTGACTATATTTATTCTTAAGTTAATGTTACACTAAGATTTATGTAATTCTCATCAGAGTGTGGATTCTGTCATTCTCAATAAATCCTCAAGTCATAAAATTGGAGGACAGAAACAAAGGAAACCAATACATATAAATGAATATAAGAGACTGGGTAGTGTTAAGTGCATTAGGTAAAAGCTGGTGGAGGTCAATGTTATAGGTTTGGAGACTAGGGAGCTGCTATTTAGTAAGGGGGTTGGGTCAGAGAAGGCTTCTCTAATAGGGTAATATCTGAGCCCAGACCAGAATGAAGGGGCAGAATGGGTCATGTGGAAGCAGGTTCCAGGAGGGTGGAATAGGATAGTAAGTACAAAGACCTAGAAGCACGAGGAGGGTTGGTATGTTTGGAGAAGAGTAAGGAAGCCAGTGTGTTGGGGGAAAAAATGAGCAAGGGGAAGAGTGGTAGGAAATGTGATCCAAATGGTCAAAGGCTATATGGTCTGGGGCTTGGAGCCATGGCCAGAACCCTGGGTTTTATGCTGAGTGAGATGGGAAACCATTAGAAAGTTGTGAGCAGGGGAGCATTATGAGCAATTTCAGGTTTTGAAAGAATCACTTGGGCTGTTGTGTGGAGAAGAGATTGCAAGGGCATGAGAGTGGAAGAAAAGATACCAGGTAGGAGGCTTCTGTGGTTCTCCAGGCAAGAGAAGATGGGGATTTGAATTATAGAGTGACAGAAGCAGTAGTGGCAAGAAGTGGTCAAATTCAGGATATGTTCTAAAGGTTAGGCTGACAGGCACTGCTGCTGGATATGGGATGTGAGAGAAAGAGGTAAGTATGACAACTTAAGTTTCTGTTCTGAGCAACTAAATGAAAATGAAGATGCCGTTTACTAAAACTGGGAACACAGAAGGAAGAGTTTATAAGAGGGATCAAGAATTTGGTTTTGTACAAATTGAGTGTGAGATCTTAAAAGATGGGAGAGGGAAGGCCGGAATTAGAGATATAAATTTGGGATCAAAAGCACACAGTGGTTTTTTTTTAAAATTTTTTTAAATATTTATTTATTTGACACAGAGAGACACACCAAGAGAGGGCACACAAGCAGGGGGAGTGGGAGAGGGAGAAGCAGGCTCCGCATGGAGCAGGGAGCCCGATGTGGGCCTCGATCCCAGGACCCTGGGATCATGACCTGAGCCAAAGGCAGATGCTTAATGACTGAGCCACCCAGGCACTCCGCACACAGTGTTTATAGCCCTCGGACTGCCAGTAGGAAAGAGAAGGGGGTGGGGCGCCTGGGTGGCTCAGATGGTTAAGCATCTGCCTTTGGCTCAGGTCATGATCTGTAGGTTCTGGGATTGAGCCCCAGGTCATGCTCCTGGCTCAGTGGGGAGTCTACTTCTGCTTCTCCCTCTCCCTCTGCCTCTCTCCCCTGCTCATTCTTTCTCTCTCTCTCTCTGTCTCAAATGAATACATTTTAAAAATCTTAAAAAAAAGAGAGAAGAGAAAAGGTCGGAGGAATGAGATTTGGTGCACAGCAATGTTTGAGGTCTGGAAGATGACAACAATCTAGCAAAGGAAAGAGAATGCCTAGACAGCGAAGCAGGCAGGAAATCAGAGCAGTATGGTGTCCTGAAATGCTAGTGAGAGGCCATTTAAGATGAGAGCTGAGAACAGACCATTAGATCTGGCAACCTGAAAGTCCTTGGTGACCTGGATAAGAGGGGTTTTGGTGGGATGATATAGACAAAAATCTCCATTGGATTAGGTTCAAGAAAAATGGGAAGAGATGATGTGGAGATAGTAAATTCAGGTATCTTTCAAAACCTTACCGTACTAGGAACAGAGAGATGGGAATAGAATGTAGCTAAAAGAGAATGAGAAGCCAAGGAAGTTTCTTTTTAAAAACTTTTTAGTATTTGCCATTAGAGAAAGCAGACTATTAAACCTCCATGTACCTTTTTAAAAAGATTTTATTTATTTATTTGAGAGAGAGAGAGAGAGTGAGAGAGTGAGAGAGTGTGTGTGCTCAGGCAGGGGAAGCAGCAGCAGAGGGAGAGGGAGAAGCAGGCTTCCCGCTGAGCAGAGAGCCCAACACGGGGCTCGATCTCAGAACCCTGGGATCATGACCTGAGCCAAAGGCAGCTGCTTAACCAACTGGGCCACCCAGGTGCCCCCTCTTCCATCTCCCAGCTTTAACAGTTATTGACATTCTGCTATTCTTGCTTCGCCTATCCCCATTGTTTTTGTTGAAGTTTTTCTTTTTTTCAAAAAAGATTTTATTTATTTGAGAGAGAGAATGAGAGAGAGAGCATGAGAGGGGGGAGGGTCAGAGGGAGAAGCAGACTCCCCACTGAGCAGGGAGCCCAATGCGGGACTCAATCCCGGGACTCCAGGATCATGACCTGAGCCGAAGGCAGTCGCCCAACCAACTGAGCCACCCAGGCGCCCCTTTGTTGAAGTCTTTTAAAACAAATATCATTTCACCTATTATTAGTTCAGTATTTCTAACAGACGACTTAAGAAAATAACCATATTACCACATCCAATACAATTAACAATTCTTAAATATCATCTAATACCAATCCACATTCAATTTTCTTTGACTATCTCAAAGATTTTTTTCTTTCTTTTTTTTTTTTTTTTACAGTTGGTTAGTTCAAAATGGTATTTAAGGTCCATACATTGCATCTGATGGTTATAGGTCTTATATCTCTCTGACTCTATACCATATCCTCCTCTTACCTTTTAAAAAAACGTTCATGCCACTGATTAAGATAGGAGGTAATTTCCCCTTCCCCTGTGGAAATCACCTACAATCTGGACTTGGCTAATAGCACCTACATGGTGTCATTGTAACATGTTCCTGTGTTTTCTGTAAATTGGTAGTTAGATCTAGAAGCTTGATTAGATTCACGTTCAATTTTAGTTTTTTTTACACTAATACTTCAGTTTTTTGTAACACATCAGGAAGAACATAATGTCTGGTTGTCCTACTTTTAGCAACAGGATTGGTCAGTGGGTTCAGGTATTGTCTGTCTTGATCCATTTTTACAAAGTTCACCATTGACATTTCTTTCATGATTCTGGCAGCCAGTGATGCCCAGCTCCATAATTAGGGGTTCCAAAATGGAGGTTTTCCCCAGTATTTTGTTATGAAGACTATCAAAAACAGAGAAAACTGAAAGAACTGTAAATAGCCACATACTCACCACACAGATTCTACAATGAACATTTTGCTACATTTGCTTTATCAAATATCTATTCATCCCACTATCCAATCATCACTCCATCTTTTCACTATAATTCAGTACATGTCATTAGAGTTTAATATTTTTTTTTGAGAGAGCGAGCGAGCAAGCGTGCGTGTGTGCAGGGTGGGGACAGAGGGGCAGAGAGAGAATCTTAAGCAGACTCCACAAAGTGTGGAGCCTGATGTGGGACCCAATCTCACAACCCTGAAATCACGACCTGAGCCAAAATCAAGAGTCAGATGCTTAACCAACTGAGCCACCCAGGCACCCTTTGAGTTTAATATTTAAAATTATGTTTAAGGTAAAATTTACATGCTGTGAAATGCACAAATCTTAAGAGTACCACTGGAGAGTTTTGACAGCTTGCAAAGAACTGTGTAACCTATATCCCTATCAAGACGTTATCATTCCAAAAACCTCCCTCGCCCTCTTACCACTTAATCTCTGCTGCTACACCTCCAGTACAAATGACTATTCTGATATTTTTTAGAATAAGTATTGCTTATTCTGAAAAAAAAAGTTTGTTTTGCTTATACTAGAACTGCATATACACAAAGCCATATAATATGTACTCTTTTATGTAAGGCTTCTCTCACTCAGCATGTTTCTGAGATTCATCCATTTTGTTGTGATCAGTGGTTCATTTGTTTTATTGCTGAGTAAATATTCCCTTGTATGAATATACCACAGTTTGTCCATTCTCCTACTGAGGGACATTTGGGCTGCGTCTAGTTTGGGGATATTATGAATAAAGCTGCTATGAATGATTTCCAGAATAACAAGTTGGTTGCCAGGCAACCCCCAAAGGTGATCAATGAAGGGTTTTTTGGGTATTATTGTGAATTTATAGGTTTTTATATATTTGATACATTTAAACCAATTACAGTCCTTATTCATTTTGATGCTCAAATTATCCCATTTTTTTTAGCCAGCAGGAGCTCTTTTAAGTCAGCTCTTATGCCTTTTTGTAAGTCTCTAAAGTCTGATAAGTTCCTTGTTTTCAGGCAGAAGATGTCTGAGGTTTGTCTTGTCCATTTCTTGCCCCAGAGCTGGAACCAACCATTTCTCCAAGCAGTCCCATTTCTGTTTAGTGGGAAATGGTACTTAAATTCACAATATGGGTATTTGGTATATTATTATTACTGGGTTATCCCTGCTTTGACTTTTCAATGGACAGTGCTAAAAAATATGTACTTTTTGGAAGGAGAAAAGTAAATCAATTCCTACTGATTGTATAGGTTTTTTTAAAATAGAGTTTTTACTTGACTTCTTCGATTTTGTTAAGTAATGCTGGTACCTAATGACATTAACACAATTACTCATTTGCTTTATCCCCTAGGGTGTGTGTGTAAAAGTACACATTACCAGTAACAACAAAACCACCATATGCTGTTTAAGATTTTTTTGTGGTTCTTTTTGTTCTTTATGATATATCCTACCAGGGATGTCCAGTCAAATTATTGTTTTGCTATTGAATAAAGTAAGAATTCATGAGTCCATGCTGATATAAATAATAAGTAAATAAACAGAGAGAAGGAGAAACTTTCATGTAAGTAGAAAATCAACTAATAAATGTAGAAGAAATTCTAGCATTAGAAATCACCATTTGGCAGTTATCATTATGATAACGGATTCAAATGAGAGCCATCAAAAGGTAGTTCCTAGTGGGTAAAAGTTTGAAGAGTGACAGATATTTGTATAATCTCAGAGTAGCTCCCCACAGGATACTTATTAATTACAAAAGGTAAAATAGTAATTTTCCAGAGGAGCAAACTGGCAGACACTCCTATCAAAGTTACTACTGCTAATAGTGGGACTAATTAAGAGTTTGTGCTTTCTTCACTGACAAGCACTCAGCAACACTCTGTGGTATTCGTGCCAAAGGACATGACTGCATCAAATCATGAGGAAACATCAGACCAACCCAAACTGAGGGGCATTCTAGAAAGTACCAGGCCCATGCCCATATTCTTCAAATACTATTTCAGATGAAAGGGATCAAAGGAGACAGAAGAGACTGAACAGCTAAAATGCGCTATATAATCTTGTTTTTATTTTTGCTATAAAAGGATATTATTAGGACACCTGATGAAATTGGGACAAGGTCTGTAGATTACATAAATTCCCTGATTTTGATCATTTTACTGTGGCTATTTAGAGAATTCCTTATTTTTAGGAACTATATAGATGGACAGAGAGAGAAGAGTGAAAAACTGAGAAAGATAAAACAAATGTACAAAAATGTTAACATGGGGAATCTGAGTGAAAGGTGATGGGAATTCTTTGTATTACTATCAGAACTTTTCTCCAAGTCTAAAATATATATATAAAAAAAAAACCCCAACCCCACCCTATTTTTATAAAAGATTCTATTTATTTAAAAGAGAGAGAGAGAAAGCATGAGTGGGGGGAGGGGTAGAGGGAGAGGGAAAGACTCTCAAGCAGACTCCCTGCTGAGTGTGGAGCCCAATGTGGGGCTCTATCTCACAACCCTGAGAATATGACCTGAGGTGAAATCAAGAGTTGGACGTTTAACCGACTGAGCGACACAGGTGCCCCCCAAACCACCCTATTTTATAAAAGAATTCTCGGAGTCCATAGTCTCTCATGGTTCGCCGAGAAACTGAGGGTTTTAGCGGGAGGTGGGTGGGGGATGGGTTAACCCGGTGATGAGTATTAGGGAGGACACACATTGCACGGAGCACTGGGTGTTATACGCAAACAATGAATCATGGAACACTACATCAAAAACTAATGATGTACTGTATGGTGACTAACATAATAAAATAAAATAAAATAAAATAAAAATAAAAGAATTTTCCTTGTGGTTATGCTTTCAGTTTGTTACCCAGTGAGGCCAATTTGTTTGAATTAGATTTTGACTTGATTTGATGTTTTGATTATATAAAACATATACATGGGCGCCTGGGTGGCTCAGTCTGTTAAATGTCTGCCTTCGGCTCAGGTCATGATCCCAGAGTCCTGGGATCGAGCCTCACACTGGGCTCCCTGCTCAGCAGGGAGTCTGCTTGTCCCTCTCCCTCTGCCCCTACCCCCCCCGCCCCGCTCATGCTCTGTCTCAAATAAATAAAATCTTTAAAAAAATAAAACATGCACATAATTCCAAAGTCGAAACTGTAAACAAATTCCATTCAGAGAGGTCTAGCTTTTGTACCTTCTCCTTCCCCTTAACCTCTCCTTCCTCTTTTGTATTTGTATTATTTTTTGGTTTATCCTTCCATTGTTTCATTATCTTTTATGAAAACAAGAAAATACATATAAATATTCAAAAATTTCACATAACAATATGATTGACGGCTCCATAGCAGCATCTCGAGATTTTCTGGGAGATTTGTTTTTGTTTTGTGTCTGAGAGAGGGACATTTGTGTGCTGATGGGAAAGACCCTGTGGAAAGGATTATACAGCCTCCAGGGGAAAGAAGGGGTGGGATATAGTGTGCAGGCGGGGAGAGGGTTTGGCCCCAGCGACAGTGAGGAAGGCAGGGTCTGGGAGCACCTGTAGATGCAAGCAGATGGGGATGCAGGAATATGAGGAAGTTCTCTTCTGAGTACTTCTGTTTTCTATTTACGTTGAAATAAAAGTGATCATCAGGCAGGAGTGGGGAAGCAGAGGGGGTTGTTGGCAACTTGAGAAGTGTGAAGGTGTGAAAAAAGATTTTCAAACAATGGGACAATGAATTGACTAAGGCAGTGGTTCTCAAACTTCAGCCTCAGAATCACACAGATTTGCTGGCTTCTACCCCCAGAGTTTCTGATTCACAAGGTCTGGGATGAGGTCAAGAACATGCATTTCTAACAAGTTCTTGAGTGACGTTGATGCTACTGGTCTGGGAGCCATGCTTTGAGGACCAACAGACTAAGGAAATATAGCAGGACTGCTGGCAGCACAGGGGCCCACTTGAGGTTTGTGGTCATGAATGTGAAGTGAGAACAATCAGTACGATTGGGTGTGTACCTAGTAGCCCTCATTGCAGCCAGCAGGGTTCAGGTCTGGAGTAGGTGGTGAGCTGAATTTAACCAGGGTTGGAATTCAGATAAAGAGAGGATGGTGATATCAGTAACAGATGGTGCCAGACAAACGTATCCATTTATTTATGCTTTTCTACTTCTATCTTCATATAAAGAACAAGCTAAGCTACCAATAAAGGAGGAAGAAGATACATGAGAATGAGTTAAGAAGAGACAGAAAGTAGAAAGCTCAGAATGAATCGGAAAAGGCTCATGGGAGGGAAGAACCAGAAAAAGATTACAGATCTTCCTCAATCTACAATGGGGTTATGTCCTGGTAAATCCACTGTAAGTTGAAAATACTGTAAGTTGAAAATGCACTTAATACACCTAGCCTCGCGAATCTTGTAGTTTAGCCCAGACTACCTTAAACATGCTCAGAACACTTACATTAGCCTCCAGTCAGGCAGACTCATCTGACACAAAGCATATTTTATAATAAAGTGCTAAGTATCTCAGGTAACTTATTGGATACTATACTCCGAGTGACAAAGTGCTTGCTGACGCTCGTGATGGCATGGCTGACTGGGAGCTGTAGCTCACTGCCACTGCCCAGCCAACACGGGAGAGGATCAGGCCACATATCGCTCGCCTGGGAAAAGACCAAAATCTGAAGTGCGGTTTCCACTGAATGCACATTGCTTCTACACTGTTGCAAAGTAAAAAAACTGGAAGATGAACCACTGTTAAGTTGGGGACTGTATGTACTCAAATCTGGTCATAGTAGGGTCACCAGGGCACTGAAGATTAAAACAGAATTAGTATTTTGCAAACGGAGGCTAAGGTGTGGAAAAATAGCTAGTATAACATAAAAATATTTATATTAGATTTAGTGAAACAGAATGCTAAAAAAATACCTATTTAGTTATATATAAAAAAACAACTCTGCCAGGATCACCAAAACGTATTTGCATAGTCATTTATATCACTGCATTAGTCACAACAATAGCCAAGAGGTGGAAGCAGCCCAAATGCCCACTGACAGATGAATGGAGAAAGAACGTGTGATATATACACATACAGTGAAACATTATGCAGCCTTAAAAAGAGGGAAGTCCTGTCAAATGCTAGAACATGGGTGAACCGTGAGGATATTATGCTAAACGAAAAAAAGCCAGCCAGAAAAGGACAAGTACAGTATGATTGCACTCAAATGAATTATCTACAATAGCCCAAATCATATAAAGTAGAAAGGTAATTGCCAAGGGGTAGGGAAAGGGAGTGTTCAGTGAGTGCAGAGTTTCAGTTTTGCATGATGAAAAAGTTCCAGAGATGTGCCGCACGAGAATAAAAATATACTTAATACTACTGAACTGTTTAAAAATTGTTAAGAAAGCAAGTTTAATATTATGGGGTTTTCTTTCTTTTTTCCTTTTTTTTTTTTTTTCCCTCACACCGCAGACACACAAAATTCCTGCCAGACCAACACAGTAATCCTCTTCCTTCTCAGGGGTCCTAAGGGGAAGAGCTACGAAATATTTTCATTCCAGCAATTTTAAAATATTCTGTCCCATGTGTCATATTCATAACAAACCAAAAACTCTGGAGAATATGAGTTCAGGAGAGTAAATGTACCCAGAAATAATTAGAATGTTAGATAAAGCCCAATGAGTTAAATATTATTTAGGGTAAACAAGGCTGCAGGGTAACAATTATGGGGAGGATAAAAACTAATCTTTCATTTCAGATGACAATGAAAAAAGGGAAATGCCATGAAACTGCAGGGCCAGCAGTTACATAGACGGACAGACAGTCATTAAATACTGGACGAGGACCAAAATAAAAACTGTAGAATCCCTTCATTTTTTTTTTTAAGATTTTTAAATTTTATTTGACAGAGAGATAGAGAGCACAAGTAAGCAGAGAGGCAGGCAGAGGGAGAGGGAGAAGCAGGCTCTCCACTGAGCAGGGAGCCCGATGTGGGGCTCGATCCCAGGACCCTGGGATCATGACCCGAGCCGAAGGCAGCCACTTAACTGACTGAGCCACCCAGGCGCCCCCTTCATTATTTTCTTTAAAACAGACATTTCAATTTACTTGGGAGAGTTTATCGTAGTGATAAAAAGGGGAGAATACCATCACAAATCTCATCTAGTCCTAAGAATGTAGCATTGTTTTAGAAAATATATCCAAGGTCTTAAAGGGATACATGAAAATCTACTAAAATAATGTACAGATCAAATAAAACTTAAAAAAACTAAGGAATAAAATAATTCATTACTGATGTTAGTACAGTTCAAAACAGGACTGCCATTTTATGTGAATAACTTAATTTCTAAAATGAATCCTGAAAGAAACAGATATTCAGTGCTTACTATGCCTTGTTTCTTAGGAAAAATAGAAAATGCATAATTCTGCTTAGAATTTATAAAACTTCGCTGGCTCAGTCGTTAAGCGTCTGCCTTCGGCTCAGGTCATGATCCCAGGGCCCTGGGATCGAGCCCCGCATCAGGAGCCTGCTTCTCCCTCTCCCGCTTCCCCCTGCTTGTGTTCCCTCTCTCGCTGTGTCTCTCTCTGTCAAATAAATAAATAAAATCTTTAAAAAAAAATAAAATAAAACTTCTTTATTTGGGGGGATAAGGGCAAACTTCCCACAACTGTGAAGGTGAAAGGTATTCATATAAAAGATAGAAATAATTTTCTAAAGTGAAGTGTTGACTGAGCTTACACATAAAACAGTTGCATGCTGGTGAGCTTTTGAACATTTTCACAAGGAATCGGGACGGATGGCATATTGAAAAAAGAAAAGGGAAAAAAAACTTATTACCACATGCAAATATATATAAAAAAGACAACCTCAACCAATTGTACCACGACCGGATGGAGGAGCCCAGCTGACATACAAAGACTAGTCTCTGTGTTTAGGGAAGCTTGGGGTTCCGCTCCTTTTACTGCAAGAGAGTCTGACCTGTGAGTACTCCTTGATTTCAACTCTATAAATGACCCATTATTTCAGTTAAAATTTAATTGTCTGAATACTAAAAGTGAAACCTGCTTCATGGTGACTAGCAGTGCTTTGCTTTTTAGAGACCTGAGTAAACTGCTTGAATGATACCTCTCTGCCTTGATTTGACTTAAAATAAGGCTGTCTTCTTAGTGACTGGAAGTACTTTGGGTCACTGTGGGTACTGAAGCTCATCCTATCAATATTGTCACGTTGGTTATACTGTCTCTTGTATATTGCCATAAAGACTTGCAGAGCTACTTGAACCCATTAAGAGTTATGCTCATATGCAACAAATTTTATCTCCAATGTATTTTAAATGATCTATCACTTATTAACTTTATTGTTTTGTTGCCTCCCTATTTGTGCCAGTTGTACTTTATTATATTGTTACTATTTTTTGGTAATTGCCAGATGAATTAAATTTTAAGTTTGGTGTTTCAGAAGTAAATAAGGTGAATATCAGAAAAAAGGAAAAGCAAAATACATGTTAGTTAATTCAACTGAAATTTAAAAAAATTTTTTTTTAGACACAATTAAGTTTTAACAAAACCTAATGAACTACTAATAGTATTATTTCCACAGTAACGTGCTTCCAATTTTTATTCTGTATGCAGCAATTAATGCAATTTTTGAAGCATGGCCTGAAAGACTCGGTCATCAGCAAGTCAAATTACAGTGAAAGGTTGCTGCCATTGCCAAATAGGTATGTATTTTCACATAGCAATGTGATGTTTTCACAAACATACCCAGAGTGCATTTAAGAAACCTTGGGCTCTCTGGCGGCCACAGCAGAAAAGTATTGGGTGCTGCCCTCCAGTACAGCAGCTCTGACATGAGGCAGTTGAAAACTGTTGGCCGGGGAGTGGTGGTGCTGGGTACAACGCAGTACTAATACAGGGGGACAAACTTCAGGATTTGTCAAGTAACAACCTTCAAAAAAAACCCTTTACCATCTACTCTCAGAAAACCATTGTGACCATGTCAATATAGCACACGAGTCACAAGTAATGCCCACTGGGAAATTAGTCCACTATGCGAACACAGTGGCTTGTTTCTTGTTCTCATTGGCCATTCTTAAATCAAATGAGTAGTTTTTAAAACATCAATAAATGGCGTTAAGAACAGTGAGTGATTGACACATTGTAAAGAAGGCGAAAATCAGCCATTAACTGTAAAACAGAATCTAATCTGTTAATTTGTTAATAAATGACTGGACACTAGTCATCTAATACATGGCTCTAAATGATGGCCATTATTAGTATTTAAACAAATGCATTGCTTTTGCTTTATTTTCTTTAAGCTTACAAATAAAGCAAAACCAGAAAAGTTTACTGGCAACGTTGTCCAACTATTATTAATTTATTTTATTGGCAGATTAGAGCTGGGGCAAATGGTTTCAGGATATGTGCTTTGTAGAAATATCTTGATGACGGCTTTCTAGAAATATCTTTATGATGGCTCTCAGGCCTAGAAGTAAGTTTGAAAAGGTATGCTCTGGGAGATAGGCTGAACATTCCGATGAATGATTGTGATTCTGTAAACTCTGGACTTCTTTACTTATTAAAATGGACAGAGCAAATGAAAAGAGTAATACCTTTTTACAAAGAAGTAAAGCTAGAAGGTATAATAATCTCTTCTTAAAATTGCTGGTGTGAGGTGCACCTGGCTGGCTCAGTCGGTAGAGCATGTGACTCTTGATCTTGAGGTTGTGAGTTCGAGACCCACACTGAGCATAGATTACTTCAAAATAAAATCTTTTAAAAAAATCACTAAAAAAAAAACCGCTAATGTGGAGAATGTTAAAGGAATCATGTCTAAATACTGCTGACAGAACTCAGCATTAAAGAAGAAAATGCTGATCCTATGGGATTAGGAGGAGTGAGGTTTAGCGAAAAGGATCATGGACCCTAAAAGCTAGGCAGATCTGAGTCCCAGCTTGGGTACTGCCATTTAAGAGCTGTGTGGTCATGGGTAAAGTTCACAACCTCTTGATCCCTCATTACCTCTTTTGTAATACCGACCTCACAAGGTTACAATAAGGATTATGCAAATGAAGTAATATAAATGTGCCTGGTACACTGCAACTGCTAAATAAGTATTAGTTAATGGTCCAGCCATCCAGCTCAAGGGTTCAATTCTGGCTGCTTATTAGAATCCCCTGAGGAGCTTTTAAAGGAAACCATTGCCTGGAGCCCATTCCAGACCAATTAAATCAGAAGATCTGGGGTTGGAGCCAGGCACTGGTATCCTTAAAAAGCCCTCAAAAGGATTCCAATATGCAGCCTGGAGTGAGAGGCAGCGAGAATCTTTTCTACAAAGCACCCATCAGTGGTAGTCTTGAGATCTCTGGTGCTAAGACCCCTACTGCCTCCCAGGATAGACTGTTTCATTCTAGAACAACATTTCCTTAATAGGAGGCAGCATCTGTCTCTGCAGTTTCTATTCACTAGTCCTTGTTCTGCTTTCTGAAAACACGGATCACAGGGTGAAATCCATCTCCAGGGTGGGAGGTGCTTGTTTCCTTCAGCTTGCTCCTATGACATGATTTGGGCTTTTGTCCCCTTTTGTTCTGTGGCAGTTTCCAAGTGTGCTGCTGGGATGAAACACTGCATTCCAGGTGAGGCCCTCCCCAGCTGGCAGTAACACCCTTCAGATGAGGAGTAACGGTCTTCATTTAAGACACTCCCTATCTATGAATTTAACCAAAGAAGGGGGTTAGTTTTTGCTGCAGGCGCAGCGTGCTACCGACACAGCAACCACACAGTCCATTGCAATTTCGTTTCTTACTGTAGCTAAAGCCCTTCCTGTACTTGAACTGCTGATTTTGAGATCCGCATGTAGAACTTCACCTACTCTTCTACTGATTTCCCTCTTTCATTCAGTAATATTTATTGGGCTGAGCACTTGGTACACAGAGGCAAACGAAAAGGACTTGGTTCATAACCCTAACAGAGTTTAAAATACAGCATGGGAGAAGGAAAAAAAAAAAAAAAAAAAAAAAGAACCACTTACAGAGGAGTCCTTGCAGTCGTTTTGGCTACCTGAGCTCTCAAAATCCTATCACTTGCCATCAAGGTCCCTTTCATCGGGGGCTATGAGAAGTTTCTACCTGAGCTTCTGCGAAATCCCCACGCAACCACACAATGCAAATTCCTCCTTCAGGCACCCTTTTCCTCTTCCTGGTAATCTAGATCGCATTTATCAGCTTCATTTTTTGGCAGCCTGCCATTCTTCCTAGATGGCCCTTTCCTTTTAGAATCTCGGATCACCAGAAGCATGCCTGTAAGTTTCTATAAACGTTGCCGACATCGGTCTTCCTGCAGTTGAGACACAGGACAGACTAGACTTGGTCCTCCTGCCTCCCTTCCCCCAATGACCCGAACTCTGCAGACAGGCTCTTACCAGGGATTACATAACTTCCTCTTCACCAGTTGGTTCCTCTTCCCTGGAATCAATTTTCCCCCTTTGACATTTTAAACTGGAATTTTATCCTCAGTGACATGGTTTCTTCTCGATCAAATTATAGATAGAAGTTTAAGAAAGGCTAAGTTCTTCCAAATGTTTTTTCTCTGTGTACCATGCCACATCAAGAAGTTACTGTAATTCAAATCCACTTTACATTATAGCATTCAGAATTTGAATGCACATGCCTACAAAAAACATTCACTGAGAGCAGGATCTTGGTCTTGTTCACCTTTGTTTTCCATGTAGTATTTAGCCAGGTGTGAAATATTTACTAAAATGAGATTAGTCCAAAGGTTTGTTTTTTTTTTTTTTAAAGCTAATTTTCATGGAGCACTTTTATGTGCTAGGGTTAAGTTCTTCATACACATTGTGCATTCCTACAGATAAGAAAACTGAGGCTTAGAAAAGATTAATTGGTTTGATCAAGGTCACAGAGTTAGTTAGGTCTGATTTTGGTAACCTTGCTCTGAACACCTTTATGTTACTTCTGCTAAGATGCTGCTGTAGAGAAAAGGGGCAGTCGCTCTAAGAAAGGAAAGGGATGAGACCTCCTGGAAACTTCTCTCCTTGTCTTCTAGCTCCTTATGATGGCCTCCCAGGCTGAGTTCTTCATAGCAATCAATGCCCAGGAAAGGGCCAAGAACAGGTAGCATTATTAACATTCTCTGCTGCCACAAACAAGTGGAATCCACACTCTATCTCTTGTAAGGTTCTAGCAACAGTTGCAAATTACCTAACCCAGGGCATAGTAAGCTGCAGTTAGTTATTTCAAAATCCTGGAATGCACATCCTGTTTTCCATCTAACTATCACTCTAGGTTTCTAGGTCAGGAGACTGCTTGGCCTAACTGGCGGCCGTTGCCACCTGACTTGCTTTTGTTCGCCTACTTTGCTCTCCTGTTGCAGTGTTAGAATAGTCTGCTTAAGGAGGCAGGTGCTCTGCTCTCTTGGTCTTTGTCCGCCTGCCCTGTAGGCAAATGATTTTAATACACCCAACTGGGTCTTAGGTTGCAAAGGAAGACACTGAGGACTCTTTCTTCTATTCCCACCCTGGAATGGGACACTGACACAGTTTATCTGTCCTATGCCGTGTGGTAGCCCTTGTCAAAATGAATGATTGCCATATCTAAGGGAAGGCATCAAGGCAGGAAGCTGGGCAGGGGTCAGCAGTGGGCCCAGCTCACTCATGGCTGTAACTACTTTTAGAGAAATTGACCCTTATCTTTGAGCAGTGTGAGCTGTCATTTCTCTTCACCTCCATCTCTATTCCTATAACAAACTCCCTATGGAAGTTTAAATAAAACAAACCTTGAACGTATAGTGCAGCCATAGGAAAGGCAAATGACTCGATGTTGCATTCTGTTGTAGGAAAAATCTGAAGACATAAAAGCTACACACGAGGAACATGTCATTTAGCGCCTCCGCTTTTTGATCCCTACACCGGACAATGAGAAGTCACATGGTAACAATGCTGAATGCTACAGCCCGCAGTTGGCCTTCCTCCTCCCAGAAATGCAGCTTTATGGCTAATCGCAGCAACCAATTGCTGAACCCCTCAGGAGACCCAAATACTACTACTGCCTGTTCCATGGATGAGAAACTACTTTCTAGCCTGTTAACAATATCCTACTCTGTTATTTTCATCATAGGACTGGTTGGAAACATAATTGCCCTCTATGTATTTCTGGGTATCCACCGCAAAAGAAATTCCATACAGATTTACCTACTGAACGTAGCCATTGCAGATCTCTTACTAATCTTCTGCCTGCCTTTCCGAATAATGTATCACATTAACGGGAACCAGTGGACACTCGGTGTGATCCTTTGCAAGGTTGTGGGAACACTATTTTATATGAACATGTACATTAGCATTATTTTGCTTGGATTTATCAGTTTGGATCGCTACATAAAAATTAATCGGTCTATACAACAGCGGAGGGCAGCAACAACCAAACAAAGTATTTACGTTTGCTGTACAGTATGGACAGTTGCTCTGGCCGGATTTTTAACTATGATTACTTTAACCCTTAAGAAAGAAGATCATAATTCCACAATGTGTTTCCATTATAGAGAGAAGCATAATGCCAAAGGAGAAGCAATTTTTAACTATGTTCTTGTGGTAATGTTCTGGCTAATTTTCTTACTAATAATCCTTTCATATATTAAGATCGGCAAGAATCTACTGAGGATTTCCAAAAGGAGGTCAAAATTTCCCAACTCTGGTAAATATGCCAAAACAGCCCGAAATTCCTTTATCGTACTTATCATTTTTACTGTATGTTTTGTTCCCTATCATGCCTTCCGATTTGTCTATATATCTTCACAGCTAAATAGGCCGTCTTGCTATTGGAAGGAAATCATTCACAAAACCAATGAGATCATGTTGGTTTTCTCATCTTTCAATAGCTGCTTAGATCCAGTCATGTATTTCCTGATGTCCAGTAACATCCGCAAAATAATGTGCCAACTTCTTTCTAGACGATTTCAAGGGGAAGCGAGCAGAAGTGAAAGCACTTCAGAATTTAAACCAGGATACTCCCTGCATGATACATCTGCTGCAGCTAAAATTCAGTCTACTTCTTAAAGCACTTGCGGTAAACACATTAAAAAGGATGAAAAAATACAACCTCTTAATTCCTTAAAGAACTAAAAATTATGAAACAAAGTTCTAGCATTTGCAAAGCTCAGATCTGCTCAAAGCTCTTTGCTTACTTGTGATATTTCATTTGCTTAGTTATAAACTATTTCAAGGGAAAGAAAAGCTTATACTTATCACTAGATTTTAAATCTGTATGTAAAGTCTTTTCAAAGTATGCTGTTAACACTCTTAACATAGATTACAGGGTTAACTGAAATTTATGGTTTTAACAACAGAATAATTGAAATGCCATGGTTTTTCAAGTCACTAACGTAGTTACTCAAAATCAAGCACTTAATACTAATTTAAAGTGCATTTAAAAAGTAAGTTAAATGACTGGCGGACTGACAAAAATGTCAGAAAATGCATGTTCTTTCTCATTTAAAAAGCCTGTATAATTTGCTACTGTATTCATTTATGCCTAAACCTTTATAACAGATGAAATAATAAATTCTAAGTATAAAATGAAATCACCCATTATCTATCACTCTTTAGATCAAATAGAAAGAATTTAAATACTGTACAGTAAAAATCAAACAACAGATGAACTAAGAATTTGATAGCCTAGCAATAAGGACTTGAACCCACACCTTACTTAAAACAGATTTATAAGTGACTCAGCCATCTTGGACCATGCTCTGATAGAGTAAAATTGAAAACAGGCACACCCTATGAGCCACCAAGTCTGATACTAGGTATACATCTGACAGAACCACTCAAACATGTTTACAAGAAAACTTATACATAATGATGCTCAGTGAACTGTTGGTTCATGATAACAAACAATTGGAAACAACCTAAGTTGGGTATCCATCAGCAAAGGCATAGAGAAATAAACTGTTCACAAAATGGGGTATTATACCGCGCTTCAATGAAATGAACTACACCTGCATGCATCAACATGGAGAATTATCAAAAACAATGTTGAAGAGAAAAATACCCCCCAAAACCCAACTGCAAAAAGGTATACACCATGTGAAATCATTTATGTAAAATACAAAACCACATGAAATACCATATTCTTTATGGATCTATAGATACACAATAAAAGTATAAAATGTGCATACTATCCACAGCATAACACACCAACTTAAAGTTAATGGTTATAGCTGGAGAGATTTGAAGCAAACACTGCAAAATGTTAATGTCTGTTAAACCTGTGTGATAGTACTTGGGTATTTGCTTTATTATTTTTGGTATACTGCTGAGTGTTTGAAATATTTTATAATAAAGGAAAGTTACAGATTAGAATTAAAGGGAGCAAATTCTTAAATGTTCATGTATGCTCAAAATTAACTGGAGAGTAAGCTCTAAGAGAAAGGGCTCGTATTTAGCAAGGGCTCCTGGGAACTTAGTGTGTTGCAAGGCACACAGGTGACCAATAGGTATCTGTTGAATAACTGAATGAGTGAACGAATGAGATGAGTGAGAAAGGGAGGGAGGGAGGAAGGGGGTGCTTAACAGAATTGAAAAACTGGGTGTATTTTATTTTTTCCTAGTCAATGTATCTCGATATAGCTGCATTGGACATCATATGTTGTAATCAGGAGATGTAATTAAGGCAACTGTTCTTAAAAGTTTGTCCAGCATTTATTCAGTTTTTTGGTCACACACAGAACCAGAATGCCATTGAGTAAATATGTAAAAGCTATTATGACAAAGTCCAAGGATCCATTCATAAGTTTGTCACAGAGTAGGAGAATTTCTTATAGTTAGAATAATTCTTCAAACTTCAGGTGGGCCAATGGCTGGGGAATCAATGTTAAAGAGTATGAAGAATTTTGTTAGGGTTAAATTTATTTTAATGAGATTTGGCTTGTATACAATTAGTGTGCAGCCATATATTAGTAAGTGCATGCTATTCATTGAATAAAGACCAGGTCAAAGCAGAATTATATTAAAAAAAAAAACAAGAATCATTTGAGGATAAAAATGGAAATTTGCAGAAAAATTAGTGGCTCAGAAAAAATTTATATTACTCTGCACTGACAATGTTAGCAAATACCACCAAACTGAAATTTGGTATTTCTGTTTGTATGGTTTTAAAATATAACAATACTAAATTTTCCCTCATGTTCTCAAAGGTAAAAAAAAATTTTTTTACATTACTGGTAAGCATTTTATATCCCTACATGTCTCTACTATAAACATAACAGCCTGAATGGTTAAATTACATTGCGTGTGCGCTCACGAGTGGGGGAGGGGCAGAGGGAGAGGGAAAGAATTCTGAAGCCATGGAACCTGACACAGGCAGATCCTACGATCCTGAGATCATGACCTGAGTGGAAATCAAGTCAGACACTTGGGATGCCTAGGTGGCTCAGTCAGTTGGGCGCCTGCCTTTGGTGCAGGTCATGATTCCAGTGTCCTGGGATCGAGTCCTGCATCGGGCTCCCTGCTCAGTGGGGAAGCCTGCTTCTCTCTCTGCCTGCCGTTCTCCCTGCTTGTGCTTTATCTCTCTCTGACAAATAGATAAAATCTTAAAAAAAAAAAAAAAAAAAGAGACACTTAACTGACTGAGCCACCCAGGTGCCCCACACAATGGCATTCTTTTTAAAAAAAATTAAAAAGTACATTAATTCTTGGTATAATATTTGTGGTAAAATAAATTTTGATAAAAGTCAATCTGAGCTTAAGTTTATAATGGATTTTGTTTATTGATAGAAGTTTCACTAATAACGTGTCTTAGAGTAACCTGAATCCTGCAAATGTTTGTAAATTTTTAACATGCTACTGACTTACTGAATTTAAGGCTATTTGTTATATATCATCTTTTATTTCTTACTGAGCGTTAGTGTTTGCAAGCAGGAAACACTTGTCCCTACATCCCCCAACCCGACGTTTAGTTCTAGAAGCATTTAGAAAAAGGAAATTCCCAAGTATATACATATCCTCACCTTGCAAAAGATACTCAGAACAAGTTTATAAATAGCATCTCACATACGCAAAACTAAACAAGGGCAAAATTAACTGCCTGGCTGCCAGACTGAGACCCAATGCTGAGTACTGCTGTTCATTTTGTAAAAGTATTCGGTGCAGAGCTGGGTTTGATGATGGCTAACTTTCTAGGATCAGGTCAACAGAAAAAGGAAATTTTGTTCAAGTACAGAAGGGTTTATTTTCAACTTCTTTTTAAGATGGATTCTTCAGTCCTGCCAGTATAAAAGTAGAACTAATAAAATTATAACTCTTTGAAGCAAAGTCTTACTGAAAGTTACCCACAAGAGAAAAACAGCATGAAATAGAGTTCTCCCAACAGGCAACCTGGATTTTGCCGAAACATATTAACAGGCTATTTTTTAAGGTTTTTTTTTTTTTTTTAAAGATTTTATTTATTTATTTGTGTGTGTGAGAGAGAGAGAGAGAGAGAGAGAGAGAGAGAGAGAGAGGAGAGAGGACATGAGCAAGGAGGAGGGGCAGAGGGAGAGGGAGGAGTGGGCTCCCTGATGCGGGGCTCAATTCCAGGATCCTGAGATCATGACCTGAGCCGAAGGCAGACATTGAACCAACTGAGCCACCCAGGTGCCCTAGGTTTTTGAAATATGAATGGAAACTTATTTTACCAGATATTATTAAAATATATTCTTATCTTTCAATAAGGAGAACTCTGTGCAGCAGATACAAGGATAAGCTTATCACTGGAACAGAATACACATCTCTAAGCAGACCCTCAATGATACAGGAGAAGATAATATGACATAATTAATGTGTCTCAACAGAGTAGGGGCAGGAACAATCAGAGGGAAACCTAAGATTCTGTTACTCAAGATGTGCTAGGATCTTGCAAAATGGGGTTAAGTGGATTTTTGAAAACCTGAGTGAGTGTGACAAACTTCCCTCCCTCAGAAAGAACCACTACAAATAAAGGGAGACAACAAGAGAAGCATAGGGGAAGGAAGGGATGGATTAATAAAAAGTGCTGTGCTTATTAATCAAAAGTCAGTTTACAGCCTCACCTGTCACACACAAAACATTATGAAGTGGATTAGACTGTTAAATGTAAATAATGGAACCATGAAAAGATTTAAAAATAGGTGACTAACTCATCTGTATATGGGAAAGAACTTCCTACTAATAAAACAATAGAAATAACTACAGGGAAAATGCATAGCTTATTTTTTTTTTTTGTCAAAAACCACACACAAACATAAACGCAAAAGCAAGAGTGGGAAAAACATTCACAACAGACGTGCGTGACATCTATGAGGAGAGCCTTTTAGGTCAGGCACCAACTCCAGATGCCACAACTTGCCAAGAAACTTCTATTTTTCATCAGAAGAAAGCATTCGAAACTCAGAATGTAATCTGAATTGTGTCATCTCAGATGAGATAGAAACCAAGGCATACTCTCACGTTGGCTGAGGCCACGTCTTTTTTCAGTCTGGTTTGCAGATGAAGACAGGAGGGCTGGCTGGGGGGTGGTAACAACAGACTCAGAGCTGGAAAGGAAGTGCTAGGTTTGTCCTAACCTTCTGCTATGCCTCTTATTTCCCCCCTTTCAAGTTCACATGCAAGAAAATGAGAAACAAAGTCAGAGATATTTATATTATAAATAGAGATATTATATGCGCCTTTACACTGTTAGGCACTGGACACACATTATCATCATTTAATCTACACTGCAGTGGTATAAGGAAAACTACCTTTTACACAGGAGGGGATGTGAGTTAGACTCTGACTCCATAGACATTGTCTCCACTAAGACAATGCTTTTTTGTTTTCATTTCCTTCTGCCCAAGCCCAATGGTTAACTACTGAGATGTCTTAAAAACAAAAACAAAAACAAAAACTATGTATTTGGGACAAAAATTCTGCTTATCACTCATCCAAACTGTGTGAGGTCAAAAAGCCAAAATCTTAAAGACTGGTTTTCTAGCTGTGGCACATTTGCACGTTCCGGGAAAGCTCTGCCTGAAACATGGACAGTAATCTTGTACAAAAGCCTACAGGCTGAATGGGGGAAAAATAGTTTTAGAGCACCTCACCCTTATTAATTTTGCTTCTGGCCAAGGAAATGCATCAAGAACCATCCTAAGATGAGATTTGGAAGAAGTTTCTAATTATAGTTTGAATATAGGTGTGGATGATACATAGAATCTCTTTTTGCTTTGGTAAGTCATACAGTTATTGCAGGATATACAGTCAACTGTTATAGTTCTACTCTGGTGGGGTCATTCCATGTATCATCTTTTTTTTAGTTCTAAAACATTTCAAACATCCAAAAGGGGGAAAACACGATAAAGTAAGCAGCAAGCACCCATCACCCAAATTGAACAGATGTTAACACTTGGCCCTATTTGCTTAACTGTTCTCTTGTACCCAGACATAACCCCCAAAGCTAGATTCACTAAAGCTCATCCTGAGGTATCCTCTTCCCTGAAGTTAGTAGTATCATTCTGATGTGCATTTTTATACTTTTATAACACAGGTATATATAACAATATGCATTAGTTTTTGTTTTTAAAATGGACATAAAGAGTACCTGACTACTACATCCTTTTGTAACTCTTTCACTCAATTTCTGTTTATATTGATATATGTAGGTCTCATTCATTCATTGCACTGATAACACAGTGTTTCACTGTGGGAACAAACAATAGCTCAATTCTCCATTTCACTGACAGTGGGCCCTTAGGTGGTTTCCACTTTTTCACTATTAGAAACCATGGTCTCTTGCACACTCTGTGCACATGTGTGGAATTTCTCTATGGTTGACACCTAGAAGTAGAAATGCTTGCTCATAAGGGTATGCGCATCTGCAATTGATCTCTGTTGACAAACCGTTCTCCAAAGTGATTTTACCAATTTATACACCTCTCCCACTAGTGAGACATGAGTCGAGACATGAGTCTAGTGAGACATGAGTTGTTTCCCAATACTTGGTTTTGTCATATTTACTAACTTTTGCCCATCTGGTAGGTGTGAATGGCATCTCCCTGTGGTTTTAATTTGTGCTTCCCTGATTACAACTGAAATGGAGCATCGGCTCATGTTTTGTCCCCCCCCCCCGCCCCCATTCAGGTTTCTTCTTGGGTAAATGGCCTGTTCATATCTGGGCCTCTCCCCCCTTCCCCCTTAATTAGTTGCCTCTCTTTTCGTTTCTTTCAAATTGTTGAAATGGCATGTATTCTGGATACTAATCTTTTGTTGTTTATATGGTTGTTAATCACTTGTATGGGTGTGGGCCTTCTCCTTTCCTTATGGTTTCTTTTGCCAGACACCACAAGCAAAGTAAGACGTTTTCTCTTTCGCTTGAAAGAAACTTTCTAATAAAAAAATCTAGATAAACCCTGGCCTTTTTTTTTTTTTTTAGAGATTTTATTTATTTATTCAACAGAGAGAGACACAGCGAGAGAGGGAACACAAGCAGGGGGAGTGGGAGAGGGAGAAGCAGGCTTCCCGTGGAGCAGGGAGCCTGATGCGGGGCTCGATCCCAGGACCCTGGGATCATGACCTGAGCTGAAGGCAGATGCTTAACAACTGAGCCACCCAGGTGCCCCAACCCTGGCCTTCTGATACACAGCTCTCAAAGACCACGCTAAAGAATTTGCAGACGGAGAATGAGATGATGTAGCCTTAAAGCAGAAGACTAAAGGAAAGACATTACAGCAAAAATGTGTGTGTGTAGCTTCAGAGAGCAAAAGCTGAAAGAGTATCGGTGAAGGATGGGAGTTGCAAGAGGTATGTTTCACCAGATCGTAAGAGAGGGTTTTCTAATAATTACAGATCTCAAATGAAATAGAAAGCCGGTGAGTTATTTGTTAATCGAAGCGTTTCAATATAGTACGGATCCCCAGCAGGCTGGGAAAGTAGCAAAGTATTTCAGGCATTTAATAAAGTTTGGATTAGATGTTCTTTAGATCCCGTGAATAGAAATTTTGGGTCTTGCAGAACATTCACTGCCTCAATGATTGGCAAGCAGGGGCCACCTGCAATCCTGTTGTGCCATCATATGCTAATGCAGTAATGCCCTCAGGGCTACTCAGACAAGTGCGCGTATGGTGGGGGGCTGCTTGATGTATGGTCACTGGTCCCCAAGCAGTTTCCCTCAATCTTCTTTTGTAGTGAATTTGACCTATGTCTCTTGCTCAGCACGTAGTAGGCATTTTTATTGCTAGAGAGATTGTTTAAACTAGATCTAAAATGAGTTGATGGATTCTAGGAGCTTTGTGACATTCATGTTAGGTGCTTAGGTTTCTTTGCTTTCTTACTGACCCGTGGTTTTGTTCGGTAATCAGAGTGCCCAAATGGGTCACCACACTGCATTCTGAAATGGGGACAAGGCACCTTTGCTATAAACCAGGCTCAGTAGCATGAACTCAGGTGGGAATGGCAATCACTCTAATGGGTTATATTTTCAAATTTTATCCAATGGCAAACTTCTGGACCAAGAGATTTTAATGCCTTCCATTAATACCGCTGGCAATGCTGCCATAGGCCCTTTCCTGTTACAGACATTTCCTTTCTACAGTTCCTGCCTCTTCTCGTGTTCTATTACTAAGACCTTCTAGTACCCCGGTCCCCCACCTCTGCTTTGTTCCTTTCCTGTACACAGCAGCACCTCTTTCTCTTCCTCAATTCAATTTTTGCCATTTTCCTACTTTCTCTTTAAACTGCCTTTCTCACAATTTAGTGCTGTCTTCTCTTGTGTGTCCCCTGATCTGTCAGAAGCAGAAATGCTGCAAGCTGTTTGTACTCACAAGAAAAACCCTGTTTCCTCTATATTAAAAAACAACTTTCAGCTGGTTGCAAAGGGAACTGATGAGGTTTGCATGCATGTTCATATTCAGTTCCCTTTTGTGGCCAGTCTTGAAAAACACTGGAACACACAGGTCAGCTTGTGTTGGGGGCTGATTACAGAGGTCCAAATATATGTGGCAACTAGTGAGAGAGATCAGCTAAGTAAGTAAATGTGGGTCTCATGCTCTGATAGTTTCCATTTATGATCCTGCAAATAAGGAAATCTTGAGTAGTGAGTACAAACCAGCGTGGTGGTGGTGGTGGTGGTGGTGGAGCTACCAAAGGGGTGAGCTAGACTAATTGTCTTTCCACATCCTTCTAGGCTTTCATATTGGAGAGATCAATGAATTTATCCAGCTTTCAGGATCACACTAGCAGAAACAGACTTTTCTTCTAGTTTTACTGAAAAGCTAGATTAATATTCTGGAAACAGAATGAGTTCATGATACTTTTGATGCACTTTGTAATATAAGAAATAATCAAAACAAAACGACAGTAACCTTAACTTTTCTTTTTGAAATATTGCCCAAGAAGCCATGAACACTGAGGTACACATACTATATTAACCCCCAAGGAAAGAGCCAATGCAAATGCATTCTCAGGGAAAGACATAAAAATCTAGTTAAAACGTTACGTTACCATTGCAAGCACATTAAAAAATGTGGTGGATTAAAGAGGGTAGATTAAAATTCTCCGCAGCTCCCATTCAGAGGTGGAGTCTTTTGCCCACCTCTTGAATCTGGGCAAGTATGTGACTTGCTTTGAACAATAAAAGGTGGTGGACGTTGTAGGACATCTGAGCAAAACCTTCAGAGGCCTTGCAGCTTCCAGTTTTGCCCTCTTGGAAGCCTGAGACCAACACATTATAAATAAACCCAGTAGAAAGATCACATGGAGACGGACAATCATCAGCCTGCACAACCATCCCAGCTGGGGCTCTAGACACAAGACTGAGGCCATCTTGGACTGCCCAGTCTCAGCTGTGCTGCCAGATGACTAAGCTATACATAGCTGCATGAATGACTCCAGGTGAGACTGACAGAAGAACTGCCCAGCTGAGCCCAGAACAAATTACAGAATTGAGAGTGAACAAATGGTGGTTGTCCTAAGCCACCAAGTCTGGGGGTGGTCTGGTATGCAGCAAGAGATAAACGATGCATATAAAATATAAACAAAAATTATGCATACTACTTCTAAAAAGGCAACAGTGAATACAGTAAGTAATTCATTAACAAGAGAGACAATGCCTTGAATTATTTTACTTGAAAGCTGTGTGTGAGAGGAAGAGAGAGAGATACTGATTTGCTAAACCACTGTAGGGTGGGGAGTGGCAGGGTTATTAAGGACTTAAACAAACCATGTGTTCTCAGAGATAAAAACAAGCATATGCTCCCCCCTGATGGAGAGAAGGGAATAACGAAGCAACCGATTAGGGGGTTTCTTAAATGAAAGGATCTTCAGAGTGTGTTAAGCTGCCAGGAGGAAGGACTACAGGGGAGAGAACAGCGCCTATACTTTCTTCATTAGCTGAAATGTACTTTAAATTACATTTATTAATAGACATGTTTTCACTACAAGCCTTTCAGTATTCTTTGACTTTTAAAGCTATGTCCATGAATTGCTGTGATTAAAAAAAAAAAAAAAAAGCTCAATAAAACTAGAAGATATGATTACAACTTTCACATACTAAAATGTCAGACTTTATTTTTTACTGCTAGGATGATTGTAGTTGTGAGTGTTTTACAAAGGCGACTCTTGTGATAATCGCCGGTACAAAACAAAAAAGTCCCCAAAGGCCATATCCTGTTAAAGGCAGAATGAGTGGTAATGGGTTTTCATCTTAAGGACAGAAATCCTTGTCCACACAATTACTTTTACTCTATCACGTTTGATGTGTTTTTCAGCTAGTAAAATAATGACGTTTATCATTCTGTTAGAACTTAAAAAAACTAAACTTTTAAATGGTTTTGAGTTTCTAGCTGGAAAACAGAGCAACGTGGGCAGCTTCTGCTTCAGCCTTTAATTGCAAGAGAGGTTTAACTAGGGCTGGTAATACACTGCCCTCTGCTGGCCAGAGCACTGCCAAAGGCATGCGTTGCAGACTTAGGTGCGAACATTTAACTGTGGTTTTTCTTTTTTCCAGTTTTCTCTACCAGATATTTCTGGAGGTATGGCACTCCAGAGAACTTATGTTTCCTGGCCTCGATGATTTATTTGTTGGTTTATTAAGACAGTACATTTTAGGCTGGTTTTTGATGGAGGACAGGGAAGAAGAGAAAATATGGTAATATTAGAAGCTATGCTACAGATAGCACTGTTTTGAGAATTATCTCAGCACCAAGACTTGTTTAGAGTGATGCCTTCAAGTGACTACTTCAAAGCTAATATATCTGTGTCCATCACGGTAAGAACTAATTTAGGCGAGGATCATCAATGAATGCTAAAATCAACTGAGTGAAAGGAAAACAATACATACTCTCAAAATAGGACCTTCTGATTACTTACCAGTTACAAAGGCAAAAAGGTACCTCTACAATGGGAGAGTTGGCAGGAGTTAATAAACTTCCAGACTGAAAACTGCAAACTGGTATATAAGTGAGATATATTTTTGGTCACTGGGGATACTTGGTCACCATACCCAACACAATAAACCAGATTCTGGCGGCAGCTAAGAATATGGGCTCTGAAGTCACACTGCCTGGGTCCAAGTCTAAGCCCTACGCTTTCGCAGTTCTATCACCATCGGCGAGTTATTTCTCTTCTGTGGGCCTAAATCTCCTCATCTAGTAACTGATAGAATAGTATCTAGCTCAGAGAAATTTTAAAAATTGATCGAAAATATGTAAAAAGCACTTCAGTGGCTGCCATTTATAAGCCTCCTAAAAGTGGCTCTCTAGGAAAGCTTGTTACTTCAGTACTTTGGGCTCTTAAGAGGAAATGAACCCAGATACTAACGGTACAGGTGGTAAGACCTCAGGTACCCAACTGCCCCTTGCCTTCCCTTCACATCTGTTTTTGCCCCCTTGAATAAGGACAGGAAGTGACATGGAGCAGGGGACTTAACCTCAAGACAACTGTATCTAGAAATCCAAAAGAAATGATTGGTAATAAACTGGCCAGGAAACCTTGGGCTTGGGAAGAAAGGGACAGTGGTGAGAGTTCCAGGGAACTGATGTGGGATACCTTTTCGGTTCCCCAAATCTCACTGCAATCTGAGGTGTTGTTTCCCAGGGCAGAGGTGTAGGGATGTATCTTCTACCTGGGGCAATATGATGGCCTAAATTATTTTTAGAATTCTATCATCAAATGTTTCATTTTCAGAAAATTTTCTATCTACTTTTGGCTTTTCAAAGAACCTTAAAAAAAAAAAAGCTTTATTTGAGAGAGAGTGGGAGAAGCAGGCTCCCCACTGAGTCAGGAGCCCGATGTGGGGCTCTATCCCAGGATCCTGAGATCATGACCTGAGCCGAAGGCAGACGCTTAACTGAGTCACCCAGGCACCCCTCAAAGAACCTTAAAAAAAAAAAAAAAGAATGGTAGGTTCTGAAGCAGGATATGAATTAAACTTAACTGACTCAAAGATGTTGAAATTCAAAATCTGACTGTCCTCAAAAAGATTTCTGCCTCATCTAATCCAATGCTGAAGTTTCTTCCCTTTCCCAAACCTAATTTCCCATCTACTTCCCTCTGCCGCCTCAGAGGGCATTCCAGTTCTTACGACCGCCGCTGAGACTGCTACAGTGTTATTGGGGTGTGCAATTCTAGAAGACCATGTCTATCTGGTGCACAGAAACCTATATAAAAAGACAAAGCCCAAGGTGAAGTATAATGAAACTTCGATTAGTAGGTCCCTTTATGTTTTGTCACTGGACCTTCCTTACAAAGCTAATCACTTTTCTGCACGATTATAAACCTTCAAACTCTGGACTGTAATTTCTGCTGTTTTAAAAATAGTTCTTGAGGGAGATACTTCCATGATTTGCTGAGAAATCAGCTCTTCAAAGTAGAAGTTCTTGAGACCCTGATTAAGGGTGGGACGGCCGTAAGTACTGCTACTCACAGTAGCAGCAAGGACCTGCGAGCCGTGCAGTGGAGATGGGGCTGTGGCCAGACACCACATCCTGAAGGGAGCAGGGGGCTCAGTGAGCCTTGAACAACCCACAGCTTTGAGTATAAGGTCTGTGTTTCACTCCTCCTAAAGGTAACCACTGCCTTGGGTGTGCACTGAACTGGATAAAAGGCTTCCACTGCCTCCCACCCCCCCAACCCTGCTCCTTTGGAGAACCACTTATCTTTCGAATGTGATGTTCTAACAGACTATGTGAGGCCAATCTGCTCTTTCTGCACACCAGCCTCCCGATGCCCTGAACTGCTGACTGGTCAGAAAGAGTACTCAAAAAGGCTAACTGCAGCCAGCTTAGACACCAGCCTAAAATAACTGTCTAGTTGAAGCAATAAAGTTCAGGCATGAGTGATGTGTCTTGTGTCCTCTGGGTTCTGGCTCTGATGGAAATTGATAAGGGACCCTAATTCTGACCTCTATAATCCCTGCGAGTCAGGAAAAGTCTCGTACACCCTTGCTGTATACAGCTCCCCATAGGCTGTCAAAATAAATCACCACATGCCTGCCCTCTGAACCATTCTTACTGAACGACTCCAAATGGGTTCTGGGGCCAGAGTGAAACATTCGCTTGACACTCACACAAATATCTCGAAAGCAGGAAACTTAATACAAGGCAGGGCTTAAATTTTTTTTGGGGGGGGGAACTACTCTAACACCTCAAGAAATAAATCATAAGGGTCAGAGCAGAACACCCAGGGGATCAGTACTTGGCAGATGATGTAGCAAGGAATTAGAAGTGTTGGACAAGAGGATTCGCACTTGGATAACAGAAGCGCAACTTTGAAGAGGGCATGGATGGGAAAGACAAATGAGAAACCAAAGAGAACTACCGGTGGCCTGAGTGAGGAAAAGTCCAAGGGGCCACTTGTACACAGCACTTGTAATCTTCAATATGTCTACCTGACAAGTTGTATTTTGGTTAATTTTGTATGCTCTGACATTTATGCTTTTCTACCAGTTGTAGTATTTCTTAGAAAAATATAAATTAGAAAATTCCTTTTATTTCAGTTAAGGAATTCAAAAATCGCCTCAATCAAAAAGAATTTATATTGCTATCGATGGGATACAACTTAGCTTAAAGTCCAAAGCTTTCAAAAACTAGAAAATTGGACTTGATTCCTCCCATAGTCAATTCTGCTACATCAGAGCACAGGACGGGAAGCCCTGTTTGAACAAAGTAAAAAGTATTCAAAACTGGACCCCGGTTTACTTACCATAAGTACCACCAGGTACAACTAACTGACCCTTGAGAAAGGCCAATAATTTCTGCTTTCAAAGGCAGAGAATGAGACTGAAAAAAATAAATACACATGCTTTCAAGTTAATTTACTAGTTGTGTTGCCTTGGGCATGTTATTTAACCTCTTTGAAACTGAATTTCCTCACATGTGAAATGGAACCTCTACCACCCACTGTTAAGAGTTCTTATATGTAAAATGCCCTGCCCAGTTCCTACCTAGCACAGAACTATAGCTTAGCATGTGTTCTCTTTCCTTCTAGTTCCTTGACCTTCCAGAACCATTATGATTCATGGTTTTCTCCTTTTTCTAATTTGTAGAGCATTTAAAGTCTGTATCACACATCACACATTATTAATCTGAATTCTCGGCTTGCTTGTGGAATCGCTTTTGAATTTCCGGAGACCCTATGTTAGCTTGTGGCTAATATACTTCTGTGACTTCCACACACCACTAGAAACATAGTAGGAACTCCAATAAATATTCATTAAATGAATTGCACCGTTTAATACAGAGCACTAAAAATCAAGAGACAGGAAGATATGACAAAACGTACACCCATCCAGGCATTCTTGCTCGATAAATGATCAGCTGCCTGACAATCATTTTCAGAAGTACTTTTGACTCTTCCCTGGTCCAATGGTTGACTGACATCCTGTGGTAGCCAGCTTCTTAGATGGCTCCCAGTGATCATCACCTCCTGCTATTTACCTCTTCATACTGAATCACTGCTGGCTCCGTGTGGCCAAGATAATGTCACAGCAGAAGTGACAGTGCTGACTTCAGAAGCTACATTAAAAAAAAGACTGCAGCTATGGTCTTTTTTTCTTGAATCACTTGCGCTCTCTCTCTCTCTCTCTCTCTCTCTGTGTGTGTGTGTGTGTGTGTGTGTGTGTGTGTGTAAGCGAGTCACCATGTTGTGAGGACAGATGGCTGCATGATCTTAGGCAACTTAAGTGACCTTTCTGAGGTTGTTCTCCTTAACGTTTAAATTGAATATATTTCATACTATTTATTTCACAGGGTATTGTGAAGATGAAGTAAGACATATAAAACACAGACCAGGATGCCTGGCACATAATAAGCTTTCATTAAGTGTGGGTACTACTGGTGGTGGTGGGAGAAGCTGCAGGAATTGACTGGATGTGAGATGTGAAGGAAACAGAGGAATCAAGGATAATTCCTAGGTTTTTGGCTTGAATAATGAGGAGGTGATAGTATCATTTACTGAGTCTGGGGACAATGGAGGAAAAGTAGTGGAGGGCAAGGGCATTCTCTCTCTTTTTTTTTTTTGGCTAAAGGTGCTTAAGCCTCAAAGTGGTAATATTAAAATGATCTCTCAATCACTTATAAACAGTATTCCATTTCCATTCTTCTCTAAATTAATTCAAACCGTTTTTTTGTTCTAAGTAATTCCTTCCTGGGACATGCGAAATTACTGAAGTAAAAATGATAGAGGAGTTCCAGAGAGGCCAAATTACTCTGCAATCCATGGCCATATAACCCCAGACGAGTCACTGTTCTTAATGAAATGATGGCAAGCGTTACAAAGATGAACAGCAGCAGAACAAAATCCACTCAGGTAGTTCTCACTTTTGTTTTAGAGAGAACAATTAGCAAACATTAGGGAGGATTTATGCAATCAACATGAAAGAAGGTACACACTGGGGATTATGAGAAATGGCAAGGTCCTCCTATTAATCTTAAATGAAGATTTACTAATAACTGAAGTGCTCAAGTTTGATGAAATTAGATTTCTGTTCCCATTCTCAGACACCCCCCTCCCGGTGGTTTCACTACACAAGGGAGGGTAGCATGTGACACAAGTCTGGCTCCTCAGCTGTACACTGAGCTTTCACTTAGTTACCAGTTCAGACTCATTAAACAATCTTATATATAAAACTGGATTCTTTATAGCATGATGTAACTATTCATTTTATCCGAGGAATATTTGGTCTTCAGATTCTGGCACTTTTCAGGATTCTCCAAATCCATTATGAAATGCTCCAAACAATGTACACTACTTTGAATCTGAATGGGGGACTCACAGGGCAGTTGGAAGTAGAATGGGTTAGTTCACTTAGTAACCAAGTTGGGACCTAAACCCCTGACTTACAGTGTGCTGCTCTGGGTCTCACTTCTTGTTTTGTTTTGTTTTTTAAAGATTTTACTTATTTATTTTTGCGGGGGGGGGAACACTAGTGGGTGGGAGGGGCAGAGGAAGAAGCAGACTCCCCACTGAGCATGGAGCCTGATGTGGGACTCGATCCCAGGACCCTGAGATCATGACCTGAACTGAAGGCAGATGCTTAACAACTGAGCCCCCCAGGCACCCTGGGTCTCACTCACTCCTTTATCCTTAAAACGAAGGGTCTGTACCCATAGATGATCATGAAGTTCTATTCCAGCTCTATGGTATCTAATTCTAGTAAGTTGTTACTGGTAAGAAAACTTTGGGTTTTGTTTCCTTTTATTCTTGATAAAGATGAACTGCAAATAAACCATCCACAAGTGATTTTACAGACAAGTTTGTACCAATATTTTCTTGGGTGACTATGAAGTTGTTCCCTCTACCACTGTGATGTATAAAACCAGCTATGGGGACTAAACCTTTGAACTCAACTTCAGCCAATCATGCTAATATAAAGCTACTGAGGTAGAGCTGGTTCATGAAATAATCATAAGGAAGTACAATATATATATATTGTCCACCAACTTCCTCCCACCACAGAAATAGAGAAATGAGGTTTTTTAGAGGTAGTTGCTACATTTACCATAACTATTGAATTTCTTCAATACTCTGTTTAATTTCCTTTTTCCCCCCACTGTAGTTGGTGTCATGGTCACACTGACTAGAATTGAAAGATACTGGATGGTCGGAGAATTTTAAGTCTGAAATTTAGCATCCCTGCCCTGAACAACAGAGCCTTGATTGGTGTAAACTACTTGCACAGGTAAGACTGATCACTTACTTTTAGCTTAAAAGTTAACCCTATAAAAACTCTAACAGGACTAAAATGTTTAAATTTTGAAAACTGATCATCACTTTCTCCCTCCTTTTTGTTTGGAAGCATTTGCTAGTGTGAAATAGCAAAGCAAGGCGACAGTAATAGGTGATGGCAGATGCTGTCTGAGGTGGGCTAGTTTGAAACTAGGGGAATACAATCTGTGAATACAGAAGCACTATTAGCTTTTCAGATTTTAGTATATAATGCATTATCTACACAAGGCAGGGGTAGTGTTTTTCTTTACTAGCACCATAAAAGGAAGCTCCATTTCTTTTTTTTTTTTTTTTAAAGATTTTATTTATTTCTTTGAGAGTGAGAGAGAGAGAGCACAAGCAGGGGCAGAGGGAGAGGAAGAAGCAGGCTCCCCATTGAGCAGGCAGCCCGACGTGGGGCTCGATCCCAGGACCCTGGGATCATGATCTGAGCTGAAGGCAGATGCTTAATGGATTGAGCCACAAAGGCACTCCAGAAGCTCCATTTCTTATATAAAAATCTACTTGGATTGAATAAATTTTTTGTGGGAAATAAACTGGCTTATTTCACTCTCTGACTGGTTTTTAAATCAGTCAAGGTACAGATTAGGATTTACATATTTACAACTGGTAGTACACTAACTGCAACCAGATTCCAATTTGCTGGGCTGCACTGGATTCAGACACAAACTCTCTCTGAAGCATCTGGACGGTTTTCTAAATAAAAACTGCAAAGAAATAAAATGATAGACACTGGTAGACATTAGTGAAGGGTCTCTGTATTGGAACCTAGAGACATTGTACAGCCCTCAAGCTTTCAAAGTCATTGTGTGGGGATTGCTTGGTTTAAAAAATTATTTAAAAACTTTAACAGTGTATTTGGAAAAAAATCCTCCCTATTTCTGTAATCCATGATGCAAAACTTAAAATGGCGACTGTGAAGAGGGGTAGAGAGTGAAACAGCTCTGAGGGGCTGGGGGCATATAAGAAGGCAGTGTATGGCATCTCAGAAGGCAGATGCACAGCAACATTTTTGTGTTTATCAAAAGAAAGAATGTGATTTAAAAAAAGATTTAAAGAATCCCCACTCTAGATTTTTATAAACGAGAATGTGGTACCTAGAAAGCTATGGTGATAAACACAGAGAAATGTGGCACATTCTGAATAGAGCTCATGATTCTTACTTGACCAGAATCCAATAACTTGTTATTCCCACCTGAAAGAAATAAGGAATGAACAAAATAATGAAAAAGAGTTTGTATGTGACTCTTCAACACTTGTACCATCTGATGAAAGAAAGATTAAAAATAAAAAGAAAAGGAAAGATTTAAAAATATGACATAGGGGCGCCTGGCTGACTCAGCTGGAAGAACATGTGATGCTTGATCTCAGAGTCCTAAGTTCGAGCCTCATGTTGGGTGTAGAGATTACTACAAAAAAATAAACTTAAAAACAAAAATAAGACATAAAAAAGCAAAAACCATGCCTGCATTTATGCTGTGATTAAAATATCTTCTAAAAAATCATATTCTCTGAAAAACCAAGGTACTAAAATTATACAAAAAGACACATGAGGGCACTCTAACCAACAAGCATAGGAACTACAGTTTTGACATAGAATTTTAAAGTAAACGTTTTAAAAAAATTGAAGTATGGTAGTTTAACATTAAATATTTGAAATAGGAAATTACTGATGCCTTTTGGTAAAGATCTTGGGATTTTGGTGTCTATCCTTGGTCACTATACTTGCCTTCTGTTCGATTCAGGATCTTGTCTGAGTGTTTGTATAGGATTAAGTTTACTTCTGAAATACAAAATGAGACTATTCTAATGGTACTAGATTATAGAGAGGTGCTTTAACCTCATCATGAAAAGACACCATTTTGAAAAGTATTTATGTACAGTTTATGTACAATTAAGGTGATAATTTAAATTAGTCTTCTATTAAGGTGGCCACAAAATACTTATGCCAACACTTTCCTTTGGCCAATATGTATTGCTTGCATGTGCCTTAAAATATTTTTATTACCTTTCTAGGCAAAAAAACCAATCAAAGAATGATAAACCTCAGGCCTTTAACTATTTGTATCAAATCTGGTTTTTTAGACAAAGATACTACTCACAATCAAGTCTTTTATTTCCACTGGACGACTGTGATTAGAAAAGGTGAGAGAGCATCTATACTCTCCCTCTCCCTTCAAATACATTTACATTACTTTTATTTCATCCAATGCTTTTAAAAAACTATTCAGTCTAAATACCATCTATAATTTTAATATTAAATATCTGCCATTCTGTTCTAGCTCCTGAGACAAAATTCCAAGAAAATCTGATATAAATGAGTAACAACTCAACATGTATTCAACCATCCAGGATCTCTTCCATGGCTTTGCCAATCATTTATGCCTTCCTTTGCATCATTGGTCTCTTTGGAAATTCTCTCTCTCAATGGGTATTTTTAACAAAAATAGGCAAGAAAACATCAACGCACATCTACCTAGCACATCTTGTGACAGCAAACTTACTTGTGTGCAGTGCCATGCCTTTCATGGGTATCTATTTCCTGAAAGGTGTTCAATGGGAATATCGATCTGCACAATGCACGGTGGTCAATTTTTTGGGAACCCTATCCATGCATGTAAGTATGTTTGTCAGCCTCTTAATTTTAAGTTGGATTGCCATAAGCCGTTATGCTACTTTAATGAAAAAGGATTCAGTACAAGAGACCACTTCGTGCTACGAGAAAGTATTTTATGGCCACTTACTGAAAAAATTTCGCCAGCCCAACTTTGCTAGAAAACTGTGTGTTTACATATGGGGAGTTGTACTAGGCATAATTATTCCGGTTATCATATATTACTCAGTTGTAGAAGCTACAGAAGGAGACGAGAACGTGTGCTATAACCAGCAGACGGAACTAGGAGCCGTGACCTCGCAGACTGCAGGCCTCATTGGAACCACATTTATTGGATTTTCATTTTTAGTTGTACTAACATCATACTACTCTTTTGTTAGCCATCTGAGAAAAATAAGGACCTGTACATCCATTACGGAGAAAGATCTGATTTACAGTTCTGTGAAAAGGCATCTTTTGGTCATCCAGGTTCTACTAATAGTTTGCTTCCTTCCATATAGCATTTTTAAACCCATTTTTTATGTTCTACACCAAAGTGGTAACTGTCAGCAACTGAATTATTTAATTGAAATTAAAAATGTCCTCACCTGTCTTGCATCAGCCAGAAGTAGCACAGACCCCATTATATTTCTTTTTTTAGATAAAACGTTCAAAAAGACACTATATAATCTCTTTACAAAATCTGATTCCCCACATATACAAGCCTATAGTTGACTTCTGAATAGAAAACACCACCAAATAGAAAAGTGTTTATATGGCTACTAGGGATACTGAACTACATGATTAACGGGTCACAACTTGCTTGAAAGCTTGAAAGAAAACCTCTTTGGTTTTAGAAATAATCATAAAATTCACTTTATAGCTCTACTAATACTGCAAGTTGAGATGGCAGAGACTCTCAGAGGCAAGTCAAGCATGTTAAAAGGGATCTCACTGCATATGAAAGCAACAGACCATCTTCTCTTTAAACTCAACTGTGTATGCTTTTATTTAGAACACAACAGGTCATGACTGTAGGATAAAGCAGCAAATGGTTTATGACTTTTCTGCTTTCTAGTAGGTGCAATATAAGGGCCCATCTATGGCTAGTGTTCTGTTGGTAACTTTAAAAACGAGTAAAAGAAAAAAGTGAATCAGAAATTATCTCGCTTAAGTCCTATCTAGATGTATGAATAATAGAGTGCAAAAATCCAAGGTTTTATAAACGCATTATCTTGTATCATCTGCTTATGTTACTTCAAGAAGTAATATTCGTTGAGTCCGGTATTTATTAAGTTGGTGTTTTTATAAATATATTTAAATATTCGGGTTAGGCTTGGTCAAAATAAAGAGCAAATACAATGTCATTATATGCCTATCTTCACCACATCTTGTAAACTTCCCTCTGTACTCAATATAAATAATGTGATTAATGACAAACAGTACCTGGCATGTAGATATGTTCAATTAATTTTTGTGAAAACAGATGAATGAATAATAAGGGCAGTATAATAGTATTTTTGTTGAGAGACTGGTCTCTGGAGTTAGATTCCCTGGGTTCGATCCTAGCTAAACCTCTTATTTAGCCAGACAATCCTCAGTAAATTACTTACCCTCTTAAAGCGTTAATTTCATCATTTGTAGAATGGAAAAATGCTACGTAGTTCATAGCTACTATTATTAAGTCAGATGATGTTACTATTCTGAGTAGCTGTCATTCACTAAGCATTGTTATGTGCCAGGCACTCTGCTCATATGCTTTGCATGTATTTTAATCATCACCACCATAAAGCATGCCAATTTGCTGATGAAAAAACTGAAGTGCATAGCTAAGTCACCCCAATTTTCTCCAATACCTAAATAAATATTTAAACAGTAAGCATTTCTCGGTCATTTCTTTCTTTCATGTAGTCTTGTCAGGAAGATAAATGATGGGGACTATACTCTGTGCTATATACAGTCTAATTAAAAAAATTTTTTTTGTGTTTTATTTTCCCAAAAAGATCATAAGCGCCTTTTGAGCAGTAGTTTGCTTTCAATTTCTACACCCATAGCACTTGCATTCTCTGCTCAGATAAGAACCAGACAAAAACAGTTAAATGAAACTGAAGCTGAATAAATGTTAATGGTAACCTGTTACTTCATTAGAGACTGCCCAAAGACTCATTTATTCTCTTCGTGGTCATTTTTTCGATGCTCGGAAAGAAGTTTAAAGTAAGTTCACATAGCACTTCCAAGGCTTTAATCTCACAGCATGTTTTGTTCCTAAATTAAAAATGTAGAAACAACACACTTGTACAGATTCCCCAAGAGCCATGTGTTCAATGCCACTAGAGGTTTTTCTAACACATCTGCATAATTTTCATTAAAAAAGAATAGTTCAATGCTTAAATGAGAGAAGAAAATGTTCAGAAAAAAGTCTGAAGAAAATGCACACTGGCTTCAAATGTTTACAGTGTACATCTATTCTTTCATAGCAGCGATTTGATCTCTGGCGGATTAATTTGCCGACACAAAGGCAGACCTGGGAACTCTAGGTGATTCCCTAAGTGCTGGCTATAAACAGAGGTGTCCAATCACTGCTTTCATTTTACGTAAGTGATACAGTATTAAATCTCACTATATAACATATATATATATATATACATCCTCTAAAAATCATTATTAAAAACATCACTTCACCTTGCCACAACTTTAAGTAAAAGATATAAAGTATTATCAAAGTAGAGTTTCCTACATTTAAAAAAGGCAGGAAAAGAGGTATGCAATTTCTCTTTAAGTTACTCATTCTGACAGAAAACTCCCATTTTAATTCTGTCCTGAGCTTATTATCACTGTGTTTACCTTCACACCACAGGCACTTTCCTGAACAGGTAATTGTAAATCATGTTGAACTTTTTTGTGTAATTGACAAAGTGGCCACTTAATATCACGGTAAATATTTTATATGAAATACTACTTTCTAAATTACCTTTATAAAGTGTAGATTTCAGCAAAACTGTGCTCAAAAAATTTTTATTATAATAGTTGGCATACGATGTCATGTTATATGTTAGATTAGCTTCAGGTGCACAGCATAGTGATTTGACAATTCTATACATTATTCAGTGCTCATCACGGTAAGTGTAGCCACCATCTGTGACCACACAACGTTACTACAATATTATTGGCTGTATTCCCTATGTTGTACTTTTCATCTCCATGACTAGTTTATTTTATAACTGGAAGTTTGTACCTTTTAACCCCCTTCACCTATTTCACCCATTCCCTCGCTCCCCTGCCCTCTGGTAACCACTTGAGAAAAACAATGTTTTTAATGCGTGGGTTACAGTCAAACACAATTCCAGAAGCCCCAAATTTTGGCTCGTTGGCCAACAAACAAGATTATATCTTCCGTACAGAAAAGAGGCACGACAAATGTTTGTTTTCCCTTTTCTCCTTTCCATATACACACTCTCATTAAGGTGGCTTTCAAACTACTAATTAGGAACACAACCATTGAGACTAGACAAGCACACTTACGGTTAGACTACTCAAGCTGGAAGAGCTTCTACTTCCTGGGTGGAAGAGGAAGATGTCAATCTCCTTTATTTGGTAAGGACTCTCCCAGCCTATCCCTGGCCTTGCAGGCTGCAGGGTGGGGGTTGTTGGGAACAAATGTGGGAAGACAAGCTGAAAGGAAATCTGGCTCAGCAAACCACAAAAGCAGCACAGAGGGATGCTGGTAATTTGCTAAGCATTTCAACCCTGCAGTCTAATGCCATGGACCTTCCTCTGACTGCCCCCAAATTCAAACTGAATTGATATCGGTGGGAAGAGTTACGACAGCTAGAAAGGTTTTATGCCTGACAGGAGAAAATGCTTTGGCCATTATCATACATGTTTGCTGCCCTGGCTCAGAAGGAGAGCATCAGCGAAAGAATTCACATCTAATAAGCAAAAGACACAGGCATTCCTATTTTTTTTTTTTAAAGTAATCTCTACTCCCAACATGGGGCTTGAACTCATGACCCCAAGATCAAGAGCTGCATGCTCCCCTGAGCCAGCCCGGCGCCCCTCATTCTTTCCTCTCTAAATCAAGGAGTTGATTTTTTTGGAAGGGTGGGGTGGGAGAAGAGAAGCATAGCAGTTAGAAACACAAGATAAATTTAAGATCTTATAATTCATGAGATTTTTCTAAGTACAATTATTAAAACCCCACATTCAAGCTGAACATGTGCATTATGTTCAACCTTGCAAAAGTAATGCAGAAGATGAATCAGTGTGCCTTATAATAAAGAATAAAAAAAAGTGTTTTCATTTTCATGAGAATTTCAATTTCTTTGTACAACATGAGGGACTTCTTGGAAGTTGGGGTAAGAGACGTAGAAGAAATGTCAGCAACCAAGAGCAATAGGGGAAGAAATACTGTACGAAATCCATAATGCCATGGCAACTAGTGTGATGTGATGAACACCTGTTTATAAAGTCAGGTGAAAGGGGAACTGAGAACAGAAGGGGGCCAAAGAGCAGCCAGGCGTGTTCACCAGTTAGGAGGAAAACCATTTCAAGGAAGCGCATGCAGAAATGCTTGGGTGGAGGCTTCTGGCTGAGTGTCTATGACTGTCTGGCTATGGGGTTTTACACAGTTCTGAGAACTAAACACCGAGCCCGAGCCCCCAAACCTCCTGGGCACAGGTCCCACTCGGAACAGAAAGTGACTGTGCGCATGGCCATTTGCATTTAGAGAAGCGGTGTAACTTCAACTTCAGCTATTAAAATTGGATGTCAGTAGGTCAGAGCCACAGAAAGGTCTAAGAATGCTTCGTCTCTCCACGCCCAGGTGATGCAATGTAAAGCTGTCTCCAGGAGTTGGGGGAGACAAGAAAAACCCACTGACTCTTAATGCTTAATAGCGCCAATGAAGGCAGGCAATGAGCCAGGCTCTGCATTTACCTTGGCAAATGTACTATTTCTTTCTAGAGTTCTTTTAATTTCAGGGCGAGAGGAAGAAAAGAGAATGATGTGAAACATAATGAAAGTTTTCACATCCTCTCACAAGAAAAAGGAATAAAAGGGAAGGGGGGGGAAGAAATGAGCATGCATGCCTTAATTAATGCCTGTGGGGAGGTGCAGTGGGAAAAATGTAGTATTCTACAGTGGGTCTTAACCAGGGGCGACTTTTGTGCCCCCGGGGACATTTGGCAATGACTGGAGACATTTGATTGTCACAGCTAGGGGGAAATACTACTGATATGCACTGAGTTGAGGCAATAATACACAGGCCAGCCTCCCACAACAAAGTACCTGACCCAAAATGTCGCTAGTGTGGGACATTTTGGAGTTGGGAGAAACCTGTACTAATGAAGATATGCTTCCCTGAATTTCAAAGGTTTACACAATTGCCTCTTATGCAATTTATGCTTCTTCAAAGCAAGTTCCCACTGCAGGTCATGAGGTACCATATACTCAAACCAAACATTTTTAGACTCAATTATAATGATTTCAAAAAGAAATGCCTATCAGGTTAAGAAAAAAGTATTACTAATCAATAAAATGCCAGGATCTTTGGAAAAATCTAATGCTTTGGGATCGGTGCCAAGGATTCTGAGAGAGAAAGAAAGGGAGAGAATATGAGAATATTCTTGGCAAGATGAAACAGATGATTAAGTAATCTAAATTCTTCTAAAATGAATAAAACAGGGCAATGCTCTTGTATTTTCTTTAAGTGAAAAGGAAGAAAACTTTGACAAAAACAAACTACAGAAACCAAAACCTATACAGAAATCTACACGCAGGCCAGTCACTGAACATAGGTTATCTGAACATGAAGAAAAGCTAAAAGGCTGCTTTATTAGCAAACATTAACAACATGTCAAATAGAAATTTGAAATTAT
Source organism: Callorhinus ursinus (assembly GCF_003265705.2). Taxonomy (NCBI): domain Eukaryota; kingdom Metazoa; phylum Chordata; class Mammalia; order Carnivora; family Otariidae; genus Callorhinus; species Callorhinus ursinus. The sequence goes on along the minus strand of NW_027397078.1, from coordinate 7,718,287 downwards.
TAGCCATGTGAGATGTACCGTCATTAAAGTTTTATAATGACCACAACGTTGGAGAACTCCTGTGACAAGGTCCTGAATAAAACAACTTGGGGTTACCTGAGTTACTAAAGTTATATTAGCAAATCCTGTTGACATAACCTTCAGAATATATCTGGAATCTACGGTTTTACTCCCTCCACTGCTACCACTCTAAGTCCAGCCAGGCAGGACCATCTCCTGTTTCCCTGCTTCCACCTGTGAGCCCCTGGTTCACAGTCTGTTCAAAACCCTCCAGGGAATCCTCATTTCTCTCAGAGTAGAAGTCAAAGGCCCTCCCCTCCTTTCCTCTCTAACCTCATCTATCTATCTACTCTCCTCATGGCTCAATTCACCCCAGGAACACTGGCCTCCTTGTTATTCTGCAAATAGGTCTGTTATGCTCCTGCTTTAGTGCCTTTGCACCGGCTGTTCCTTTTACCTGGAACGCTCTTCCTTTGGATATCAGTCAGCCCACCTTCTCTCCTCCTGTGAGTCCTTGCTCAGGTGTCATCTTCTGAATGTGGCCTGCTCTGACCACCCTGCTTAAAACTGCAACCCCTTCTCTAAGCAGTCCCTATCCCGTAGGCCGCTCTGTTTCACCTGCAGTCCCTTTCACCTCCTATCCTACTATATAGTTGACTTATTTATGCTCTTGGTTAGGGCTGGTCTCCCTGAACTAGAAAGTCAGTTTGCTCCATGGGGGCAGTGATTCTGTCTGTTTTGTTCATTGACAGAGCTCTGGTTCTTAAAATAGTGCCCCCCACACAGGAAGCACTCGATGCATAGTTTTGGATGAATGTCTTAAGAAAAATCTACCCAAAATCAAAATTACTGATTAGCTAAATGTGAGTATTCCATTTACCCATACAAAACATACAGATTTCAGGCACTGAAATATAACGAATGTTAAACATTAATGTGTGCTCTGTGTTGAGTCCACTTGCCAACTGGGTGATGGTACTTCGTCGGGACGTTTCTTCTTACCTGCAGTTTGAGAATTACTTCTATCTTCCCTTCCTCAACACATTTCTGGGTGTTTCCTCAAAATTATTTGGTATGTGCCTTAGGGATAAGAAACTAATAAAATCCAATGCAAAACTAATTTTGAGCCTTTCCTTGAAATGCCCTCTTGTCTTCATGTAACTTCCCCATGACTCAAGACCAGGCTCAGACATGACCTCCATAAAGTTTCTCTGGCTCGGTCTTTTAATGCTATTTCCCACCCTCTACCTTGGACAAGAATTATTTGTTTTGCTTGTCTGTAAAGACGGCCACAGACAAGTTCTTATCCTTGTGCACATATGTCACACACACCTCCAACGAGAAGGCACAATCTATCTTTCCACCTCTTGAATCCAGGCTAGTCTTGTAACCTGTTGACTAACATAATGCAGAGAACATGACAGTGTCAACTTCTGGCCTAGGCTTCAAGAGGCCTGGCAACTTCCACCTTTGCTTGTTTGGAGCCCTGAGACACCGTCCTGCTGGAGAGGCGGCCCCACGAAGACAGAGAGAGAGGGAAGAAGGAGGGAGGGAGGAACACCCTGAATGAGAGACTACAGAGAGGGCCCAGAAAGCTCCTAGCTGTTCTGGTCACTTCAGCAGACATGCCACAAGAGGGAAGCCTATGTGGGTGCTAGCCATGCTGCCTCAGCCCATAGTCTGTCAAACAGAATCAAGCAATCCCCATCAAGCTTTGCCCAAAACTACAGAACTGTGAGCAAATAAACGGCAGTTGCTGTTTGGAGTCACCAAGTTTAGCTGTGTGTTGATCCGCAGCCGTCGGTAACAGATACACTGCCTCATCCCCCTACTGACACCATCATAATACCTGTAGGGCTCCAAGCACAACATTCTGCATGAAGTAGGCACTCGAATATTTGTTGAATAAATCAATCAGAAGGTAAATGAGAAGCTGAAGCATGACATTCAAATATAACTACTTTGTGATTTTATTTGGTTTGGGATTATCATATCAAATACCATGACTAATCAAAAGCTGACTGTATTATTGAAAGTATTATAGTACAGTATGTTGTCAATCATTATGTATTATATGATATTGATATAATTACTCTTAAAGAACAGAATTCAAAATAAAATTGCCTCTTGAGCAAAAGTGTTTCTAACGCAGTGCTATTATATGAACTAAGAATCTGTTTATATATTTTAAGTTTTCAAAATGTCATTTTTCTCATCTATTTTATAACATATACAAGGAGATATACTTTACACTTTATATATGCATTTTCTTAAATTAATTAAATGCAGAAGAGTAACACAGCCTGCTATCATTGACAATTTCCCTTTAATTTTTCTTACACTTCTTATTCTCTTTGTTTGCATAACTGAAAAATACTTTTATAAAAAAGTGTTAATGTATCCAATGGGTTGTTCAGTGCTGAGTATTGATAATAATAATTTCCTTTTCCTATCAGCACATGTGAAAAGAGTAAGATATTTTACAACTAATGTGTATTGTGTATGTTTCTCCAATGATTTTTTTCATTTGCTATGGTAACATTCCACTAGACTGTTTTGGAATTGCTCATGCTTTATCTCAGCTTATAACCACAAGAATTTTAGTTAAAATTTCCCCAACGTTTTAGACAATTTAACTAAACTCTACTTCATCTTCTTAACCATTAAAATACAGTGAAGAAGCCAGGCCACTGAGAGTATGTTTTGAGGGAAGGAGAGCCCCATGTCTGTAGATGCTGTGTGTTAGAGAGAGGCCAGTAACAAAATACCAGAGAGAGAAAGTGGACACTAGGGCTAAAGAGACCTCAGGGGCTCTTAGCGATTCGGGGCCTTGGAAGGGGCTGGGCATCAGGAGGAAGGCCCACTGGTTTACTTTCTGGCCTACCTCCATGTTCTGGCTGACACCATTATGAGCCAGGGACTGACAGTTCTCATGAACTTGATACTGGGAGCAAATAGGCAGAAAGACTGAATAATAGTAATATGTACATTCCTAAGGGTGCAAAACTGTATTACGTTTTTAATTATGATTTCAGACTATGTTAAAAAAACTATGTGCAAAAAAATGGTGACTATTTATTCTGTATTGCAACACTACGAAAATATAAGTATATGACGAACTTTTACTATATAAACCAAATAACCAATATAAACCAACCCTCTCCCACAATTAACTTAGGATATTGTTTGGTTCTTCCTATTTGTCGGATTTTTTCATTTCTCTCTTACACACATAATGGCAAAAGAGGAATAAAAGAATTTCAGAATACATGTACATTTTAATAAGGAAACTGAAATGATAAAAGTGTTCCTGTTAAGAATGAGTATGACTCTTCAAATATAAAGTAGTTAAATAAATGTTTATTTGGAAGTAAAGTTAACCTTAAGATGCTCTCTATAAGAACATTAAAGAAAAACTTCTGATCATTATCCGTGTCATCAGTTTCTCTTCATAAACATTAAAATTAGTGATAAAAATGACTTACCTTCACATCCCTGTGAATTATGTTATTATCATGACAATAGCGTAGAGCTTCTAGTATCTGTCTCATGTAATGACTGTAGAAAAACAAAAGAAATGTGAAACTGTAATAAAAACTTTTTATTTTTAAAACTTTATATACAGTGGCCCTAGTTTGTAACTCCCACCTTCATATTCACTGCCCATGGACACTTTTCATTTGAGTAGACAAGACTGGTGGATGGCGAGGCTTAATAATGAAAAAGTTGGCAGACCCATGAGTTTATAAGCTTCATGAAGAAATAATGTGTTCTATATTTTCTAAGATAACCCAGTCAAAAGAATTTCATACAGTTCATAAGTAAAATAGCTCCACAAATGAAAAATTCAAGCTGAAAACATGGGGCGGGGGGCAAGGGGGGATGCAAGTCTCCGACCCTCGGTTGACTGTACTTAGTTACCGCGGATTGCTATTAAGTGAACAGTGCTCAGAGGGACACCATGGATTCTGACTAAAGGAGTGGCAGTCTTTTATCTGCCAGCAGAGGCTGGCTCTCTGCCTTATTTCCATTTAGCTTTGAGGACAAACAATAGGAAAGAACCTCTTTATGTGTACAATTTCTTTTTGTGATGTAATCAAGTTTTAGCTGGGGCATCTTTTAACAAAAGCAGAGTTGTTCTGGGCGGAAATCCTAGGAAGTCGGACTCATCATGTGGCCAGCAGGGGGCTGCAGAGGTTCTCCCCGCCCCCCCCCCCCCAACCAGGTCCAGGTGAAAAACACAGGAGGAATCAGCATTTTAAAGAACAGTCCTTAAAAATTGCTAACAGGGTCAACTAGCAACAGGGTGTGACGAGAGTGAGACGTGTATCCAGTATTACTTCAGAGCTTACTTTGACTTCCCTCTGTCTGTTAATTCTCAAGTTCTTCTTCCTCTAATTCTGCTATTTCTCTCTGTTGAGTGTCGTCTTACCCTCTCTTCCCCTCTATTTTATTCCCTTCATCTCTTTCTTGTTTTCCGACGATCCCCCGTCCTTTTTCATTTTCCCCTTTTCCCTCCCAACCAGCCATGACATAGAAATGCAACATATGCAACATTATTTATTGTATAGTATTTATTGAATTTTATCTTTCTAGCTCTTCTACGCCTTACACTTTAAATAAAAATGAAATAATTTACCAGTGCTTTCAAATGCCCTTGTGTGTATCCTTGTGATTCAAAAAAAAAAAAAAAAAAAAATTCCCCACTCCTGCGATACAACTAAGACGCATTTCCATGAAGTTCCCTCTTGGGTACATTACTATCAAAACTCACATGAATGTCCCTCTCCTTGGCATGTGCATTACTTCATGTACTACAATTGATCAGAAGGTTCCATTTCTTAAATGAAAGGTAGGAAAAAAACCCAAATCAACCCCATATGTTGTTCCTATACTTATCATTGTCTCCCCACCCCTAGGCTCTAAAGCAGAGAACTTGGCTCATGCTGTCCTTAGTCGTCGTGTCAATTTTTTCTTACTTTGCAAATGCACACAAAAGGGGCTGTGGTCATATACTCTTTGCCTGGGCCTGCGCAGCCTATAATTAAATTTAAGTTACGGGATCTTAACTTGGCCCTTTCCTGGCTCAAATCAGGCTTTGAAGGCTACGTGGCCCCCTGAAATGGCAGAGACAAATGTGAAAGTGCTTTGTAAACGCTAAACCATGCTACAAAGGGTAAGTTATTATTATTACAATATTATTATTGTTAAGTTTAGTCAAAGGTTTAGGAACAGCCTATTTGTGCATCTAGATATGAACATCAGAATAGTGGGTAAGTTTAAATTAGGTAACGTGGACATAGCTTATACCTACAGTATGGACTGCTTTGGATACATAGTACTAAGACAGCCACTTACATGTCTTTAGCCTGAAGAAAACTCCTATCTCAAAGCCTCATTAAGAAAAAAAACCTCAATGAATGAGCATTTTTAATCTAATTATCAGAGTACTCAATTATTTGACCCAAATATATATGCATACCAGAATCTCTCGAGTGTGTCGGGTGAGGATATAATTTTTTTCTCCCCAGATATTATAGATTTAAAGTGATCTTTCTCCACCCTCCCAGTCATGACTCTGGGAGGCTGTGCCTGGGAACAGTGTGCAAGCAGAACAAAGAGAGGAGCAAAAATCCACCCACACTGCCTAGAATTGCTGCCTAAACTTTAATTAGAAAACTTCATTTTCATGAATCATCATGGTGGCCTATACTTTCAGAGAAACTTTGCAATATATAAGTTTGTCTCTATCTCCTGTAAGGATCAAGAATGAGGACAACTCAGTGGAAGGAAAGAACTGAGGCCTGCAATCCATTCACTTCCTATGGAAGCCTGCATTTCTGGGGTGGTGGAAGAAAAGAGGGGAGGAGATTCTAGGTAAAGAAATTAACACTCTTGCTAGGCAGAAGAGACCTTCTCTGAAATGTTCTTAAGAGATGTCCTGGGCTAAGAATTACCTATGGTAAATAGAATCTAGGATCTTTGAGGTATGGCTGGCTTCCTGGAGTAGGTCATGGAAGCTATACAACTCCTTGAGGCATACAATGGAGACATCTTGCAACTGCAATGCTCCCCTCCGTGTGTGGGATCCCACAAACCTCATGTAGAGACCTCATCTACTCTGGGCCACAGGAGCATTTCTGATGTGGGAAGCTGCCCTTGATAACCCAGACCTCTCTGTTTCAGCTGAGCCTTTTGATTGCCTGTATCCCTGTAATTATTTAGTAAAGCTTGGTATAGGTAAGAAGACCGCTCTGATTTGTAACTGTCTGATTTGATAATCTGATTGTGTATGTTAGCATACTCCACAACTCATCGCCCCTGAAAGAACAGAGGTAATCACTAATTGGGTGTAAGGACTGTATGCAGTTTTATTTTATGCCATGCTTTGCTGCTTCTCTTGAAGCTCAGCTAGTTGGAGAAAAACATTATCAATTTGATTATTTGGTGCCTCGGAGTCTTCTTGCAGTTGATCTCACTAGAATACTGATGCAAGCTAAATTTCCCAACGATGAATCACAGAATCAGAGGAGGAGGAGGGCAGGTTGGAAGTCATCTGGTTGAATGCTCTACAGCCCAAGGAAGGCTCTACATGCCCTTCTTGTATGGTCACTGATCCTCTGCAAAAAGGTACATACCTAATACTACTTTCTGAGGATGCCCCTCCCTGCCTTTTGTCATTTTTTAGGAAGGGCCTTTAATAAATTGTGCCAAATTTCTCTCTCTGCAGTGTTGCCGACTGGTCCTGAGGCTATGCTTTACTGGACCATTCTGGAAAGCTTCTTTCGTTTCACTGTATGGTATCACCTCTACATGTGACTATTCTCCCTATCCTGATGCCCAGGCCAGTGGCACAGACAGGCTCAAAGTTGAGGAAAAGCCATACAGACAAGTGGGGAACAGAGTAAAAGTGGTACTGCTTTAACATCAACCCCAACAGCACATGCACCAAGTACCCAAGCGTTATTGTGGTTCAAAAGGAAAAAAGTCCTCCTTCCTTCCTCAAGCTTCACTGTTCTATAAAAATCAACATCCAGAATTTTTAGTTTTCCCTATTTGATGATGTTGTTGTTGAAAGAGATCAATGTGGGAAAGTTCAAAAGGCAGGTAGCCTCAAATTCTTGAAGAAGTAAATATGAACAAAAATGCACAAGGGTCTGACAGTTTAATTTAGTTGGATAAAGTGGTTTACCACTGTATCATAAGAAAAATCAAGACAGCATTGACTATTTTGGTATTAAAGAATGCTTTTAAATTCTGAAGCACAATACAGAATAAAAATTTTAAATTGTAACACAAAGTCAAAACTAATAGAAAAATGGGATTAAAAAAAAACCCCACTAGAGTTGCGGGTTTGAATCCTTCGACATATTATGGTTGGTGACTGAGGAGACCCCATGTATTAAAAAGGCAACCCACTGAAGTGGGTGTTTATGATACGATTGAATGCCACCAAAGCAGAAAGCTATATTGCTCTAAATCTATAAGCAAGTGGCCTGTGCATGTCTCCTGTAATTTTTCAACTTTACTCCTTATTTTGAGCCATTAGTTCCTTACAACAACTTGACTTAGAACAATGGCCACCATTCGCTTGGGAATCACACACTGGCCTGAAGCAAATATTTTTAGCAGGAAAACTGTGCTTCTACTGTTCTGTGCATTTTGTCAGATTAATTGGCCACATAACAGTTTGCTATCACTAAAAGGCAAATGAAGAACTAATAAGACACATCTGCCCAAAATAAAGATCGAACACACAAAAAAACCCCAAATTTGATTCTTCATAGTTCTTGAGCTATCAAATTCCTCTTTGAACAAAAGTCATCAGAAATGGGAAAGACAGCAGTACTATGTTAAGCTGTAAACCCGTATTAATAGATAAATGCATTGTTCCATATCTTGCATTTCCAGTCGCTACTTCGGTTCCACTAACACACACTAAAACAGACATGGCTCCTTGTAGGCAAGAGTGGCAGTATGCTCATCATCAGTTCAAGAAGGCAGGTCACTTCGTGTCATTTGTCATTTCCTTCTTTTATTTCCACCTTGACCTCTGAGGAGTCCATACGAATGACGTACCTGGCTACAGCTTCACTGTATACAAAACCAGCATCAGCTCGCTTTACGATTTCAAAACACAGATCTGCTCCATCCATACTGTGGAGAAACGTGAAAAAGAATGTTAAGAGGAAATTCCAGGAAGAAAACACTGAAAATGAATACGTTGTAATGAAGTTATTAGTTGGCTTACAGCTAATGATTCTAATAAGTTATTTAAATCTCCTTTCTTTCAACGAAAAATAGACAAATTATAAAGGATGTTATAACCATCTGAACACCGAAAATCTACATGGAAAGAAATACAAAGAACAAGCAAATGGTAGCATCAAATAATGTAAGCTGTAGAAAATTGACCATAAATTTCCTTTAAGTTATCGTAACAAAAAATCTCAGAAAAGGGCAATGCTGGGGGTTGTGAGCATATTTTTGAGTCAAGTTCCAAAATTATCGGTACCTAGTCACGTTGTGTAATATTTTAAGAATCCAACAAGGATTCTAAAATATTTCACTATACTTATCACCGCTAAATGGGAATTCAGGCTATATACTGTTGAGGGGAAAAAAAGTAGCTAAATCATAATTTATTTTTGCTTATACTTCAATTACCAAAGTCAATTGCTACAAACATATTCTAACACCCTGATGTGTTGGTGGCGGAATGGTACTATCTTGCCCCAAACTTAAAAATAGTTCTTTTCTATTTCTCAGCAGATCGGTAAGGCCTCTGTTGTGTCGGCCCCCCCTTGCCTCTTCCACCTATCCTATCTAATGGCTCTTCAAGGATACCTCACTCTCTGTGCAGGCTAGACTTATTACTATTCCCTGAACACACTGTTTCCTTTTTTGTCACATGCTTCTTCGTATATTGCTCTTCATATTCAAAACCTGCCTTAATCCAAGGTCCCATTCCAATCCCACCCTTCCCAGAGAGTCCCCTCAGTGGATTACCAGCCACATTAAGGCTTTCATTTGCTTAAATTCTATAACAACCCTATATGCCCATATCATAGTATTTGGCACTTACACACATTTAGCATTTACATACATATATATGAAACTTTGCCAGATTATATCTATTAATGAAATTATTCAAATACTAATAGTTAGCCAACAACTTCATAATGCTTTCAGGCTTATGAAATGTTTTCAAATCCAGTATTTTACTCATTCACTTATTCAGGAGCTCACACTGCAGTATACCTGCTATAGGTATTACCCTGAAAAGATAGAGACTTCTAGAAGGGAAAGTAGAAAAACTATTCATTACTATTACTATAATTAGTAATTAGGCATTAGTAATAAATCATCATTACTAATATTATTCACCAAGCATCACTGGGAAACATTCCTTGTTATATCTCCATTCTTACAGTCACCCCATGACGTCAGCATCCTTCTCATTCTCAAATAATTTGTCTAAGTAGACAAGTATGTGACAGGGACAGGATTCAAATCTGTATCTATATTCAATGCTCTTCCCATTATCTACAGCTACACCTGCTGGGTGTGCAAGGAGCAAATGCACATATTCAAGCTCAACAGTTCAATAATAGTGTAGAGCCCTAAAGAACGAGTATGTTTTATACTTTCAAAATACTCTCACCCGATACCCAGCAGAAGACTAAGCACACAGTAAATATTAATGAATAATTGACTATTATTTAAAACTTGGTGTGGTTTTAGATAAATGAAAATACTGTCACATTTATACAAGGCTTTACAACATTTGCCTGGTTTCCAATTCACAGCTAATGAACATCTTCCAATGTCAAATAAGATTCTTCTGCATAAAATGATCTTCGTGATGGCTTAGTCTACTCTGAAGAATGGTGGTGACCATTTTCCACCATCAGAAATAAAGCCTGAATGAACATGCTCACACATCTCGTGAACAATCCTGATCACCTGTTAGAGTAAAAGTCCTATAAGCGGAGTTGTACTTGTCTTATATGTCAAGGGGCACATACGATAACACTTCTGATACACTCCTGGTGAAAAGTTAACATAGTATTCCTGCCCCCACTAATTGTGGAAGTGTCCTTTCCTCTCCACCTCACCTCCACTAGGATGACTATTCCTTTTGAATCTTTGCCAGATAGAAGGGGAAAAAAGTCACAATTGCTTTAATTTGCATTTCCTTGATTACCAGAGGGTGAATACTTTTCATTTCTTTGTACTGGGGGGAGGGGAAAAAATCCTATTTTTAAAGCAGGCTGCAGTTTAAGCTGGTTGCTTCATCTAGGAGCACTAAAACACCCCTGACAGTGATGGAATTATAGTTTTTGCTTAGGCGGTTTCCTTTTTAATTGTGAAATGTGAGGATGAGCACTGTTCAGCTCAGATGAGAGAAGAGTTAGGCAAAGGAGAGGTGAACTGATTGTACCACCAAGCAGTAAGAGTCTGGGAGCCCTCCTGAGAGCTGGAGGAAGATTTTTTGGAGGGACCTGTAAGAGGGGAAAAAAGGAGTCTTAGGGGTAGAAGGTAGTCAAGTGGTGAGAGGCCAATGCCTAAAGGAGGAACCAGTCAGTGAGAAACAACTGGAAATTACTTAATGCCCTGTAATATAATTACCAGCATGGATCAGCCCATTTTTTTCCCTGGTCATTCTCTGAAATACTATTTGAAATGATAGTATCTACACATGCCCAGACACACGTAGTTTCAGGTTTCTACTCTTTCCCACTGACCCATCTATTCTTGTATCTAGTACCATACCATTTTTTTTTTACTGTAATAATGTTTTTTTATTTTAATTTTTTTTTTAGGTAACCTCCATGCCCAACACAGGGCTTGAACACATGACCCTGAGATCAAGAGTTGCATGTTCTACTGACTGAGCCAGCCAGGAGTCCCTGTAATAGTGTATTTTAATATTTGGACAAATAAGTCATTTCACTATTATTCTTAGTCAATATTTTCTTATGAATTTTTTCTCCCCGCTGAACTTTAAAATTAGTTTGTCAAATGCTAAACATTTTTAATATTTTGGTGGAGACAGTATTATATTTATATATTAACTTCTAGAAATTAACATTTTTCTCATATTCTCACCTATGAACATGATATACTATTTTCTTTCATGTCTCTAAGTTGCAGTTTTAAGGTTTTCTTCATATTGGCTCCAAATATTGATTACTGGGGTTTTTCCCCTAGGACACTTTTAGTTGCTCTTATAAATGGGATCTTTTTGGCCACTGTACGTTTTTTAATACAATGGTTCATAACCAAGGTACCAAACAAAATCACCTGTATAACTTTTTAAAATATGCAGGCATGTTCTTTGAGGAGCTAGTCTGAAAGTCAGCCATCACTATGAAAAAAATCTTCTATTAAGCTGTTTGATCAGTTATTTCTATCACTGATATTAAAGTAAAAGAGGCAATTCATCAGTTTTAAATTTTATGAGATACGGAGAAACTAAAAATACTATTCACACACATTTTACTCATCACCGAAATTTAAAATATATTCATAATATAATCCGGATATAACAACTTTGAACAAAAAGTTTGATGCCACAAACCTTTGATAATTTTTATTTGATAATTCTTCTAATAACAAGTTTAAGGCTTCTTTTATTGCTTTTCTCTTTCCTTCCCATCTTAAGGTGTTTTAAGCCTTGGGCTGCAAAGCTTCAAAGAGTGTGTTCTAAATCTCCTTGCTTGGTTATATTCCAAGGGAGTAAAATAAGAGGGAGAAGAAACCCTGCTTTAGAAGGGTATGGGGAACGCTTCTATCCTATATGTAGAGAGGTTTACTCTGACTTGTAAAAAGTGGTGGGATCATGAATGATCTTAGCTGTCCCTTCCTTTCGTCTGTCTGAATTTAAAAAATTTTAAACATACACTACTTCTATAATTAAAAAAATCCAAACAAATATGCCCAATAAAATAGATCACAGGTCTAGGGGCACAATGTGTGGCTGGTCGTATGTGGAAGGGATCAGAATATGCCACCCCAAAATATGCTACTTTGGCATAGGATGATTTTGAGCTGAAGGGAACTGAAAAACAGCAGGAACAGGAACAACAGGAAGAACTCTCTCCTCTCCTCCACTCTGCCTAAAAACAGGGTTTAAATGTCCCTTTGTAAAGGTGTTCCCCTCTCACATACTAGGAAGACAACTATTCTGATCTGTATAACAAATTTTACTAAACAACTCTTATTTACCATACATTTCTTAGTCGCCTTCCCACAACTTAGCTCCAACCTGAGACACCCAAACTCCCCCCTCTTCCCTTGTCTAGTCTCTTCATACTTTATTACTCTTTGTTAAAATGATATATTAAGTGTCTGGGTCTAACTACCTTTTTGTGGTTTTCACTTTTTTTCCCTGTGAGGCTGCCCCCCAACCCCACTGGTCCTGCCGTGTACAGACAAAATAAATCTTTTCTCCTGTTAGTCTGGTGTTGGTCAGTTTAATTCACAGACCTAGTCACTTGACCTAAAGAGGGTAAAGGTTTTTTCCTCTTCTACAATGTATTTTCAGTAAAAGCAGAAAAAGAGGGGGCTTGTAGTATGCAGACTCACACTTGATTGTATGAAGAAGTGCTTCTCAACTTAACTGTGGTGAAGGACCAGTTTTTTCCCCCCTCAGGTATGTTATGAATTGGTTCTTTTATAAAATACAAAAGTATATGCTATGATTTCACAGCAATGTCAAATTGCTCTAACAGCTTCTAAATGTTTGCTCTCAATTTCTGTACTTACCTTGGTATAGACTGGTAACAGTTGGTAGATTGGAACCCATCTGCAAACTATTCTTTGAGGAACACTGTAAAGGCCAGACCAAATCTGAATTTTTCTGACCAGCATTTCCTCTGAAGGTGACAAAAACAACTACAGAACTGGATTAAATTAAAAAAATTTTTTTAAAAAGCTCAAAGAATTAACAGTATAGTGAGTGAAAAACTATCTAGTGAGGACGGGGAAAGGTTTTGAGCTCAAAGAGGTGAGCAAGAGCTGCTTCTGCCTTTGGGGTAGGCAGCGGGCCCTGACGAGGAGGCACCCACGAAAGGGGCGGGATGCATATTTGGGGAACTGAAGAATGGGGGAGGTAGACTGACAGGGTGAGATGTCAGATTGATAGGGTCCAACTGCTTTTGCGCTAGGGTGTTCTGAGAGGAGAGACAGAGCTATTCTTTTGGATTACCCCAGAGGAGCCTGTCAAGGGCTAAGGACGTGATAAGACACCCCATGCTCTGCGCTGGGGTGATAAAGAGTAGTATTTTGAAAAGCGGGTTACAGAATATATTCTGGTATGTCTTATTAGTAGCATAGAAAAATCCCAGTGTCTACCATGAAGTGAAAAGCTCCACTTAAAAACGTCAGCAAGGATCAACAAATTATATGTATATATAAAAAGTGACACCACAGATTTGAAAAAGCAAACAGGAATTTCTGAATGAAAAAAATCTAATGCCAAAATTAAGAACTTAAGCAGATTAGGTAGTTGAAGAGAAAAATCAGTGAACCAGAAGATGTAGTCAGATTGAAGCATGGAGAGACAAAACATGGAAAATATGAAAGTGAGGATAAGAAAGGATTAAAGTAAGAAGGGCAGCATCTATTTTTATTGAAGTTTCAAAAGTGAAAAGAAGGGCACCTGGCTGGCTCACTTGGTGGAGCATGTGACTCTGGACCTCTAGGTTGTGAGTTCAAGCCCCACAATGGGTATACAGATTACTGATAGATAAACAGATAGATAAATATATAAAAAAAGTGAAAAGAAAATAGAGCAGAAGCAATACTGAAAGTATAATGTCTGTTAATAACCCAGAAATGGTTAAAGATCTCAATAAACACCAAGCAGTAAAGAAATCCACAGTCACATATCTGCAAAAACTGCGGGAAACCAAAGAAAAATAGAAAACCTCAAAAACAGTGAAAGAAAAGAATGGACTATTAGACTGATGGCTGACTTCTCAATGGCAACAGTGGAAGCCAGAATACAGTAGAAAGGGATCTTAAATCAAATTAGCTGCCAACCTAATAAAATTCTCTTCTCACCAAAAAACCCCTTAAAGAATAAAGGTGAAAAAATTTCTTTCAGATAAGCAAAGAAACCAAGAGAATTTGCCAGCAGCATACCTATCCCTAAGGGAAATACAAAAGAATATTCCTCAGGTAGAAGGAAAAATGAAGTCGAATGAAAACTCCAGAGATGCAGTGAAGCATGAAAAACGGAAAATGTGGTAACTATGTAAGTGAATCTAAATGAACAATGATTATACAAAACAACTATTTTCTCATTCTCTCTTCAGGCAGCGAGACCATATAACAAAATAACTATTC